>NC_137643.1:18933438-19404127 GCF_963383615.2 Lipophrys pholis | reverse complement strand
CGTACGTCATCATACAAGGACATATCTTTTCATACATTCATGTGCTTGAGTGTTTCTTCTCTATTGATGTGTCGGCAACATGACAGTCTTGGTCTTGCATCAGTAAAGTGCATCAACGCTAAACCGAGAACAGAGCCTTATAGATTTCTCCCTCAAAAAGATGCTTTTTCTTTTTCTTTTTTTTTACTTTTATATTTTTCTCCACATTTGCAACACCAGCATGACATTACTCCACATATTGATTGATTATATTATTTAGTTTGACATTTGCAGCGCTTCAGGCTGTGCAAGGCAGTAATCTTAATATATTTCCTGCGGGCGATAACACCTCTCATCCACCGCCCGGGCTACATGCATTATTTTTCATTTTTCTTGTTATTTATGACAGTGTGTAGCGGAGGAGGGTGGCATATACGCTGGGTGCGTTATAGATTATTAATCACAAACCCGTGTTCTGCGCACCGAACAATGACAAAGCCGAAAATGGTGACATGAAGAATCCCGCTGTCGCAGCCGGACCAGGGATGGAGGAACAACAACCGTCAGATTCCACTCGTCCTCACCGTGAACAACCCGGGGGGACGAGCGTGGATCCATTTCCTCTTCTGAGGAGTTCCCTGGTTGTTTTCCTGCTCCTGCCTGTCGGGTTTAAATTCATGCGGCGTACTACATTAACTCAGAAAGCGGCTCCCATTTTGGTGTTTATTACATACTTGAGGCGTAATTAAAAAGCAGCTCGGCTTGCCAGCGACGTTTCCGCAAAGAGGAAAAACCATTCGGTGCTATAATTCACATGAATTTACATTATTACTGCACAATGCCGAATATCAAATAGCAGATTCGGAAACCATTCAGATTGTTTGATAGACCCGATACTTTGACCCCATGGCTCATTTTAATCAATAAATCAAGTTACATTCGTGGAATAAAACACCAGAGAAAAAGATCTATGAAATGAAGTTGTCTTAATCTTGGAACATGTTTAATGTCTGAATCAACAGACCATGAAAAGATAAGAAATGATTTTAACAAAATTTACCAGTTGATCATTTTAATTATTTTTAATGACTTATATTTCTTATATAAATGTCATACTGCGATTTTTGTCATTCGGGAAGCATCTTTTGTTGTTTTTTTAATTTTATTTTAATCAGAGAGATCATACAGTCAAATCCAAGTCATTCAAATATTACACATCTATGTACAAATCTGTCATCTATAATATCATTCAATAGTCCAAGGCATGTTTCAATGATGTTGATCTTTCAGCTATTGCTCTCCCTTTTATCATCGTATATTTTCTAATCAGGTATAAACATTTCTCAACGATGAGCAAAAGCGAACAGATAAACAAACAAACAAAAGAAAGCTGTCACTCTCACTCATTTATAAGAGTATACTCAAAGCATGATCTATTTAGCAATGCTGAAGAGTTAATATTTTATAGAAGGGGAAATTCAAACAGATCTGGTCTCATATACACGACCCATTTTTTCCAGCATCTCTGAAATTTCTCTGGTTGCATCTTAATATTATGTCTTTCCAAGATATATATGTCATTTTATATATAAACATTTTCATCTCTGCTTTTGCTGACAGGCGTGAGAAGCATCTCCTGGGTTTTCACATCTCCAGTTACTGCATACACCCACAGTCCTACACTCTTGGATGACCCTCGTACTCAGATGGTGAGGACTCTGCACGCTTTTTTCCTCGCTGTTTCAAGCTCCGTTTAGACCAAATGTGGAGAGACAATCAAGGACCTGCACAAATTTAATACTAATTCATTACAGGTCCTTTAGAGATACGGCTAATGCGGCATTCAAAGACCACTCGAAGGCAAAAAAATTACTCCAAAAACTAATTCAATGTGCAGTTGCCGAGAGAAACTTTCCTGAATTTTAATTACTTTATCGCTCTCATGTTCTCTATCTGAGCCGTAGTTGAGTCGGAGCCAGTGGAAAAAGAAGGGAGGCAGATAGGGTGAGAAGTAGACGGTGGAGAAGAGAAAGGAAGGGATGCGTTGTTGACGTGCGGATTTCTCTCGGTCTCTATCGCATCTTCTCCGGCCTGGTCTTTCTAGCACCCCTGGTCTGATCTGATGGGATGGGGGGGGGGGGGGGGGGGGGGGGGGGGGGTGGGGGGGGGGGGTTTGTTACACAACCGTCTCGTCCAATTAATTACTAGCCTGTTTGGGGAAATAAACTGCCCTTATCTCTCCGCTCCATCGCGAAAGTACTTTTCACCTTTTCTGGAAGTCGGCGGAGTTCTGAATTTGGCTTTGGAGGACAGAAGGGAATTGGACCGGACGCCTGTATACCCTCCCCCACCAATTAAAGCTCTACAGGATAAGGCAACGATTTTTAAGTGAAAACGCAAAAGCTTTGTTGTGTTTTGTTTATCTGGTTTTATACGACAATGGTGCTCGTAGACACTGAGAAGGAAACGTTTTGAAAAGGGCTCCCAAGGAGGAACTTCTGGGAAACGCTGCTACTGCGCCTGAGCACCATGGCTGACATTCAGTACCTGAGAGTAGATGGACAATAACAACAACGGCGAACCTCCAGAGTCACGCGAGTCCCAGTCCATATTGGTAGCTTTCAGTGTTGCCACAGTTACCTTGAAAAAGCAATCCAATTACTGAATACCAGTTAGTCCTTTAAGAAGTAACTGAGTTACTTTATTGATTATTTGATTAATTGTTATTAAAAGTAACTAGGTTTGATTACAGGTAACTTTTCAGTTATTTTCAGCAGCTGCCAACAACACCCCTCGGCGTCTCAACATAGAAATGACAACCAGCTTTGCCAAAAAGTCTGTGCTGATCACTGCCTGGCCTCAAATAAAGTCTTTCATTGATTGATTGATGGATTGTAAAAAGGGGCGGGGCTTCCTGCCAATATATCTTTTTACTCAGGAAAATTACAAAGATCGTGTATCACCTCTGCAAGTTGTGTTCTTGTTGCAATTTTAAGGTTGAGTGATGATGTTTGTTGGTTCCGATTCTTTTGTGTTACCTGAACGCATCGTTAGAGCGAAGTGGCCTGTGATTGGCTGAGAGTGGAGAAGGGGGCGGGTCAGATGAGCATGCAGAGACTGCATGCAGTGTGTGTGTGTGTGTGTGTGTGTGTGTGTGTGTGTGTGTGTGTGTGTGTGTGTGTGTGTGTGTGTGTGTGTGTGTGTGTGTGTGTGTGTGTGTGTGTGTGTGTGTGTGTGCGTGTGTGTGTCCGTTTGGAGGAGAACGAAGGAGCACCCGGTTCTGTTTAATATTAAAGCGGCTTTGCAGACAAGAAGCTCGTCCTGCGGGGCGTTACAATAGTAACGTGCAGTGACTTAGGTAAATAACTTTAATCTGATTACTGGTTTGGAGATGGTAACGCGTTGGATTACTTGTTACTGAAACAAGTGGTCATATGAGAGTAACGAGTTACCGGCATCATTGGTAGTTTTATAGTTGGCACCCGTAACAGCATCCAGTTCATCGTCTGTCCATACGAATATCCCTGTCCCATTCTTAATGTTCACAGCGTATTGCTCCCTGGTAGTTTGGTAAGAACAGCCAACAGCACCCACTAGTGGACCAACACGTTAGACTGTTTTCAAAGCATTGCTGTGTAAACGCGAAACTTTTCTGAAATGATGACACAATAAACAACTTGAAACTTTGTCGTGTAAACGTGGACTTCAATTTCCCAGCTTCGCTTCTATCGTCCGGGCAACGGAAACGCTGTTTATCTGTTTTTGTGGAAAAAAAAATTCGTCCTCACTTCTCTTCTCATGGCCAACTCTACGATACTAAGCCAGTCTACTATTTTTCCGTTTGAGTTTTCGGGGGTTGGCTTTCTTTACACAACAGTGTCTCTTTGAGGTCTTTGTTCTGCTCATAGAGCAGAGAGAGAGCACCAAAGCAAAAAAAGTCTATGCTTATACAAGCCGAAGGCAATTTTCAAGGTCGCAACCTTCTATTCGTTATTTCTCTCTGCCCGGAGAGACAAAAATGAACAGCAGCAACTATGAGACAACTAAGCCTTCAGCTCCGCCAACCCCCCCTCCCCCCCAAAAAAAAACAAATGCCCCAGTGTGGGCGGCCCAATCAAAATCTTGCATTCTTCTCTGTGGGAGTCGCAGCCCCCGGTTAAAGATAGCAGGCTGGTACATCACATCCTGGAGTCTGGATTAGGCCTGCCATGTGAAGATTCCCTCGCGTTACTCTCGCTCCTTCTTCCTCCGATGGCGGCTCGAGGAGAGCATGTCAGTTCATCTCAGCATTAAGACGTGCCGGGGGAAAGTTGAGACAACCCCCCCCCCCCCCACCACCACCACCACCACCACCATTGAAGCGCAGCAGAGGAACCGGGGCTACCCGGGGGTGCGCGCCTTGCAGCGGTGCTTCCAGCGTTCGCTGTTGTTCTCGGAGGCGGGTGAAGGGAACCGGCGGCGAGACAGAAAGCAGAAGTAATTGTCAAGTTGTCACAAGAATGCAGGGGAGCTCCGAGTGATGCTCGTTATGTCTGGTAAATCCAGCGGAGTTGGACCGCGCCACGTAGAAGAAGCAACGTTGAACCCACAACATGAATGTCACATATCAAATGATTTCCTCAATCAATAAAAGTGGCTGAAGACATAGGATGTTATCAGATATCTCTAACGAGTCTGGTTCTGCAGTTTTCTTCCTGTTAAGAATTTTTCATTTCCACCGTCTCCCGTACTTCCACATGTAGAATTGTTAGTTTGACTTTAAATTGAAATGAATTTGAACTGCTAAACTCACTTTCTAAAGGTTTTCCAACAGTAATAAAAATGTGTTGCTCCAACCAGCCAATCAGAAATCAAACCCTATATAGTGTCATCGGGGGTTTAGCCAATCCCAATCAAGGTAGGCCCTCCCTTTGACTCCTCCCACAATTAGGCAGCTCTGCTCTGGCACATTGCACCACAAGAGGAAGTACTTCCTCCTCTTCCCAAGATGGGCATGTGTGGGTGGAGCCAGTCCAGCTCACACAGACACAGCAGATTCTGAATGCAGCTCCTATGAGCCAATATTCAAATGGAGGAAAATCAAGGAAAAGCTCAAAACTTTGAATACAAAGTTTTTGGACCAATGAGACCAAGTGGAAGTGATAAGAAGCTGAATAAATGGAGAGCTTTAAAAAATAATTCCTGCTTTCTGGAGAAGCGATGCCAGAATCTACTGCTGGTCATGATCTTCAGCATTCAGCCTTCGTTCTTCATGTCATAGATTGAGAAAAAGTTCAAAAATGATTATCTAACAACACAGTTTATCTACATGCACAAGTGCAAGTTAGATCTAAACAATACGGAGAAGAAACCGCACAGACAGGATGCAGATATCCTGCTGATTCATCTGGATCCAGATTCATTAAAGACAGACTGAGCTGACGTGAAACAGTTTTCTTTGGTCGGACGGACGCAAACGAATGTTCTATTTACCAGACTGGAGAGGAGAGAGTGGAGTTCTGTCATGTGGGACGGCTTTACTTATTTCAGCAAAAACAAAATCCAGCATCCAATCCGTCAGCTGCAGTCATGCTGCTGAGCTGACCTGCCCACACTCCACACCTACACCTGGCATCCACTGGAAACATTTGGTTTGTTTACGAAAGCGAAAAGTTAAAGGACACAAACACTCGAGCCCGGAGCGCGGAGCACACGGAGCGCAGCATGCTTTTCTCACCAACCGTTTTGAAAATGGCCACCGTCAGCTTCAGCTGAGGCGTACACCGACGAGCCACAACATTATGACCACCTGGCCTCTTTTGCTGCTTGAACTGCAGTGACTAATTGAGGCACAGACTTTATTAGACTTCTGAATGTTAATCCTGAATTGAGGCGTCTTTTTTTGAAGTTTTAGTTTGACAGTCTTCCTATAATCTATTTGTTTATCTATCTATCTATCTGTCTTTCTATCTATCTATCTATCTATCTATCTGGTATTCACGATTCCATCCGTCCTGGCTGGTTGCGCTGTTCATCTATCTGTTTTTAGCCTGCCTATAAGACCTTTTTTTGGGGGAGAATCAGTGCGGCGTAGGAATAAAATAAACATTCAAACATTGACAAATCATTTTCTGAAAGCTTCGTTTCATCTACAAATTCACTCAAAATTCCCAAGTGCAAAATTCCTTTGCTTTTAACACCAGCGTTGAAGTTGCTCATTTCAACCTGTCAGTCCCACGGCCCAGTGTTGCTGTTACTCTGAAGGATTGGAGTTGTTCCCTTCACATCTTGTCCTGTTAAATTCATGCACCATCAATAAAACTCCCACTGATGTGTGTCCTTCCTTTCAGTGAAACGTCGCCGCAGGTGGAGGCGAGTTTGATCGACTTCACAATGAGGCGGAAACTGCAGAAATGGAAGAGACGGGCTTTTATTGATTGATTGATTGATGGGAGTAATTTTACCTACTTCCTTTTTAGAGGACAAATGTGTTTTGGAGAATTTGTCTTTTAAAAAAGTGTATTTCTCAACCACAAAAATAAAAAAATAAGAGCCAAACTTTCCATCAAGAAACATCTTTCTTTGCTCTGTGTGATAGACAGCTTTCAACTATTTAAATACCACTTAACAAAGGCCATGTTTAGGCCACAAAGCAAAATTAACAATATGTTAAAAAATAAAAATTATTAAAAGGAAGTTACAATATCCTATACATACTATTTAAAATCTGTACCCTCAACATTAATTCTTTGTTTTATTTAAACTTCATTGTTCGGCAATGCACCATGTTAATGTTAGCATTTTCAAAACTAATTTCAATCAGCTATTAAATGGTGGACTCTTTAAAACTCTGCTCGCCCTTTTGTAAATCACTCATTTGAAAATTACCCATAAGTACTGGATGTTTCAAGGGGATTATGTCCTTTGAGCTCCTTAATGAGTGTTTCAGTCAGTGTTGAATTTTAGTACTGGGAGCTTATTGGCAGCGATCCACAAGCTGGAAATGTAAAAGTCAGATCGGAGATAAATTAATTGCATAACAAAATAAATATTTTAGCAAGAGAACAAAATAGGAAGGGCAAAAGATCACTGACGGTGCAAATGGGTGAGAGTTCATTACAGCTGAAGTCCATCACTGGATCAGTAAGGTAAAAGATTATTATCTATTCAACAGAGTATAACTTAGATAGTAACTTGTGATTAAACTGGTTTTACATTTAAAAATACCCAAAGTCAACCGACTAAGGTGTTTGAAAGTTATAATGGCAGAAGTGTTAATTATTGACGAATAGATGCAACTTTCGAACTCAAGTGGATCACACCTCCATGTGGCCTGCATCCGAGCTTCTCTCCCACTTAGTTACATGAATTATTTATTTTGATTTCAAAGCTTCAAACCGAGCGTTAGTCACACAGCCACATTTGTACAAAGGCAATCTTCGAACTCCGAACTAAACTTAGTTTCTCAGAAAATAACTGTATTACGATCGAGTCTGATGTGTTGTATTTATTCGTCTGCAGATTTATTTCATATTCTGTTTACTTTTTCTTACTGTGTCTGCTATTATGGACTTTTGTACTGCTGCTGGATTTTCAACTTTGTTGAGGGATTTGCTTACCGCGCCCAAACGGGTCAATGAAAGTTCTAGTTGAAGTCAAGTCAAGACATTTCCATGTAAAGCAGATCGACCTGCGTCATTGGGCCTGTTTACGCGTCAACAATCGTTTTGCAAGCTATTAGCATCGCTGGCATTTTAACCTATGAGCATAGATAACGCATTAGCATAGTTGAGCTATTAGCATAAGCTAACAAATGAACTTGTCGTAGCTCAATCAATTGTACAACGCTGATGTCACACTGGCGTTAGCGGCGCAGACAGCGAGCATTAGCAATACTAATAGAATACGCAAACCATCAATCATATCAAACAAATAAATTGAAGTGATAAGAGTTTTGATCAAGCTAAATATTGGGGCTTCGCTTTTGGGTCCTCGTACGTGTGCGCATTTCAGAAAAGATTGCAACATTTTGAAAATGAAGTCCGTTTCCATGGAAACTGCAGAAACAGTGCAAATTATGTAGTTACCATGCCAGACCACGAGTTGGTGCTGTTTTTTTTTTTTTGTAACGAAACCACATGCGTACAGAGAACAATGTTATACAAACATTACACGGACATTCGTGTGAACAGACGACCAAGTTTGATTGTTATTACGGTGACTGTCAAAATAAAACTACCAAGTCCTAATGTATCGTGACTGGGAGTCGTGACAGTCTGGAGGCAAACGTTGTTGTTATTGTCTACTCCATTATCGACACACGAAGTCACTTCGTTTCTGAAAAGGTGCATTTTCCCCCGTTTTCATGGAGAATGAGAGTTTTCAATAAGTTGCATTTTCTCCAAGCATTGCTGTCGCGTAAACATCTTTTCTGCTTTCACTTTAAAACATTGTCGTGTGAACAGAGCCAAGGCCGTTTGAGTTCAGCTACCGAAGACGGTCAAGACATTATTTTAAGGTTGCATGTTGTTATTATCATAAAATTCCTGCTACATCTGATCTAAAGCGTGAGGAAGGCTAATCCACCGAGTTAATGTTGTTTTTAATCTTCTGATATTAAAAATCGCTGAAGTTAAGCCTTTAGTTTGAAAGGTGAAAGCCTTCCTGATATTGCCAGTTGGTCCAATATAGAGTGTTACACTAATATGTGTCAGATCATGACTGGAAAAGGATCTTCTTACAGGCGGAAGCGCAAATTAAACAGCAATTACAATGAATTTGTCGACGGTTAAATGTGAAGACGTGTCAGCGAAGCAGCAGAGCTGAATGAAAGCTACAGCTCCGTCCTGGTATTTACAGAGAACTCGGCGTAGAGCGGTGAAAGGCCACCGGTCGGGTGGAGCAGCGCCAGTACTGAGCAGATCTTGATGCTCGATTCCAATTTTTTTCCCAGGATTTGTTTTTGCATGATCATGAACGTGATCGGACTGGATGTTTCCGGTCCTCAGAGCGCAGAAGACGACGTGAAGTCACGCCGAGCACGATATTTACCCATGGCACGCTGGTCAGCACCGGGGTTGCCAGATGGGACTCGCTGTTTCCAGCCCAAACAAGGTAAAAACCCAGACACCTCATTACAAACCAGCCCAAATCTCAGCCGGTGTAGGAATCATGTTAAAACCGTAAAACTCGTAGATCCATTTTCAAGTGGTTGTTCAATACGAGCCGACAGAATCGAGACAACACGAGGGGGAAAGAAGACGGAGAATGAGGAAAATAGAGAGCACAGCTTTTTATTCCTCCGGCGCTCATCAGGGACGTCAGTCAGTGACGAAGCAGTTGCGTGTGGAAGAATATCCGAATTGGCACCACGTAGAAACGAGGCCTGGGTCTGGTGTGAAGAAATCGTGAGGTCGGACATGAGTCACTGTGAGTAAAACAATCTGAATTGGGTTTCCCGGCCGTGTGAACAAGGCCTGAGTGACGTCTCTTCATCCCCATTACAGAGCTTTCCTTTTTCCCCAGGTTGTTCGGCGCGAATGTGAAAAATATTTAATTTGGACATCATCATCATCATCACCACCACCTCCTGTAGCTCCACCAATCCCTGGCTCTCATTTCCTTTCTTCAGTCTCTACAAATGCTTGAGCAGAGTGTCAAGGCTGTTTAGCGGCACCGCTTTCGAATCTTAATCCGGCCAACGTTCGATTTCACCGTTGGGTCTTCATTCGGGAGGGAGCGCAGCCTGTGAGAATGACGAGGGAGATAGCAGGCAGGCGGCACTCATCAGTGGGGAAGCAGGCAAGAGGACCACAAAAAAAGACCGAGGAGTGGGAGAAGAAGAATTACCCATGTGGGCAGGCCGACCACGGGGAAGCAGAGCGGCGGGGCTGCCTGTTCGGCGTCCGATAACCGCTAAACCTCCCCTCCCCCGCCACTTCTCGTCATCCACTCCGTGTCTCCCAGAACGTTATCTGCCGCTGGGAGCGTGGGCAGGAGGGGGGGAAAAAAAGACGGGCAACAACAACAACCTGCAGCCGGCGGAAACGGCGAGCCGCCGGACGGAGAGGAGAGTTAAGAGAGTCAGGAGAACCGCGGGATACGCAACACATGAGCTGAAAGGAAATGGAGTAGAGACGGGGAATGGAACACCAAGAGTTTACCCTCTCTTTTTTTTTTTTTTTTACTTCTGAAATGCCTATAAAAACCTGAAGCTCAGCATTCACAACCCCGATACATCATGTCTGGTGTGTCTTTTGAAAACAATGTGTACAAACTAATTATGCTTCTCGATCTGCCGCACACTTTCAACAAAAAAATAAATAAAAATCAAGGGAGAAGAGAGAGGAGGGGCATTTCTATGCTCGACAGTACGAACGGCTCGGCAGTAATTAAACCCCCCGACGAGTCCAGTATTTACCTCGATAAATCATCCCGGCGTATTGGCGTAATGGCTATACAGTAGACGTAATGGCTTTTGGGAAGGGGCCACAGCAGAGGGCTTAAAAACAACAGCAAGAAAAAAACTCTGGAAACTTTTGCTGCAGAACAGAGTGACGTCATCGGCGTCAGTGAACTGTGGGGAACATGTTAACCTCGAGTGAATTCCATTTTTCACCTTTTCTTAACCAATTGTGTCATCCGATATGATTTACTATATTTTTAGCTTTTACAGGACCATATTAGACTCTTTTTTTTTTCTCTTCTATTCACACATTCTCTGACTTTAGCTATTTTTTAATTGTTATCATCTTGGCTATTTTAGCCTCTATAGATTCTGTGGTTTGTGGCAGCTGTGTGTCTTCTATTGGATAAAAACATTTAAGCTAAGCTTTTTTTGTTTTTCGTCCCTTTTTGTTTTCTTGCTTTTTATCTTTTGTTTTTTTTCCGCCTTGTTATACCCTTCTTTTTCCCTTCATTTCCTTTTTTCCAGCTTTTAGTTTGACAGTCTTCCTTTACATTTATTTATTTATTCATTCATTCATCCAGATATTCATTTATTTATTTATTTATTAGGAAGTTGTGTCATGGTCAGTTGCCTACTTGAATAAATGCAGCTACATGAGAAAAAGAGGATTTTCCGGAAATTCCCAGAAAAATTTCAGGCTGAATTCAGAGCGAAAATTCAAGAAAAAAAAAAAAAGGAGTATCAAAACAACCATTCAAGCATGTTTTTGTTTTCAGAATGTACATGACGCAAAATTTCATTCATATGCCGGGATTTAATGGTGCAAATTTAGTATTTGGTAATACGAGAATACTTCTTAGCTTTTTTCAGACTTTTCCTTTTCAACTCTTCACTGTCTTGCGAGGTGAAAGAATCCTAAATAATCAAAAAGCAATAAGCGTTAAACAGGTCATTGGGTTTTTCCAGTTTGAGTGGGGTGTCTGTTCTGAATGCCAAGGACTAAAAACAACACCTGATCGCGGCGCAGCGCGCAGAAAGCTCCAGACTCGCTGTGTCAAGTCGAGTGGAAGAATCTCAACAAGTAGCATCGAGTGTTTTGATATTTATTGTGATGAAAGTTCGACTTGATTGATTATTATGACTTGGGGCATTTTCATACTTCAAGAGGTGTTGAGATTTTAGAGACTTCAGCTGTTTGAAGCCTCGAGTACACAGCATTAAGAAATACAAGGTAAGAAAATACATCGGAGGGTTTGTTGGTTTTTGTTGTTAGTTTCGGTAACTTCTGAAGGTTTAAGAGTTTGAGTAGATTAAAGTACACAACCATTACCAAGCAGGTTGTTACATAAATCAGTCGAAGGGTTTGAGGTGAGGATTCCGGGCTGAAGTGCATGTTTCTATTGGTAGAAGATTAGTTTACAACAAAGGATTTCACTGAGATGGAATGGTGCGGTTTCAAATGGTTTTCAGTGGTTACGAGCAGCGTTGTTGCGTAAACGAGGCCTAAGTTGGATGAAGCCTGTTCGCCTGTAGTGCATTGTTCATGAATTAGCATATTAGCCATGAGAGCTAATAGCATAGCTCGACTTAACCCCGCCATCGAGCGTCTAAAGGCTTAAAAAAACCTTTATATGTCTTTGCAGTACTGCAGGTTTCACTCCATTTGAGGAGTTGTTGGCTGTTTGAGAAAGATATACAGTAGCGAAGCAACTCGCAGAGGTGACAGTATTTAGTACTTATCTGATCGTCCTCCCTGAAACTCCACAGAAAAAAACACGACAGAACAGCCGGCTGCAGCAAAAAAATAAAAAATTTTCTTTTAGTGTCCAGTCAGCTTAAACTTTCATGCAAGTAAAAAAAACAGCATCAGTAATGTCACTGTCCAACAGATGGCAAGAAAAATGTGTAAGATGTTAAGAAATGAAAGGCAAGAGTTTTGGAAAACTTTCTGGAGAAACTGATGCACTTTTCTAAGCACTTATTCCACATCTGCAGATATGCTGTCAAAATAAATGCATTTCTCAGAGTTTGCCGGGGGGGGTCACACGTTCACCAGCCCGTCCAGCTCCAGCTCCTTGTATTATTCTGCTGAAAGGCTATTGTGAGCCTGAACAAAAGCTAATGTTTGGGAGCGCTCACCCTGCCTGAAATGAGATGGCCTTCTCTGCATTCCCCTGGTGAATCGATGCAGCCTGGGGGCCTGGATACGTCAGGGCCTGAACACACAAAGACCCCCCGGACGGTTGGGGCTGTATTTTTTATTTTTTATATTTTTTTTGGCGCCGAAAACCCAGTGAGGAATCAACAATTGCCGACTTAAGGCCCCTGCAGCCTCCCATAAGAACCCATAAGAACAAGAAGAAAGGTTCAGCTGTGACGTCAGCCAGTTGTCGAAAGAAAATGCTTTTTTCGGCAGGAGAGTATGAATCGGCCTTTTGAAAAGATGAGGAAGAAAAAGTGTTGACAACTGTAAGGAGGAAAAGCTGTGGCGCTCTCACGGGGGTTTTATGGGAAGTGTCCACATGAGGCAGACACTCATGGGACCGATTACGCATTAGAGAAGCTAACAGATACCTCACCCGGAATGGGGAATACCCTAAGTGGGTGTCAGAGGAAATCTGGAGTTTAGGTGAAATGGAGGCACGCTGCGGTAATAGCCGACGGGGCTGGAGGAGGCGGCGGCGGCAGCGCCGCACAGCGAGGGAGCAGCCGAGTCGACTGACTCAGGGTTCAGGAAAGTTACCCTTACTTAAAGAAGACTGTCTTTTTAATTACCAGACGGAGCGTCAACGTGAGCATCCCCCCCGCCCTCCAGACACAGGAGCTGCTGCACTGACTTTACAGGGTTGGCTGATGTTGGAACGCTGAGGGCAGCTTGATTAAAAAAAAAAAAAAACACACAGCTTTTTACAGAGCATAGAATGCCAAAGCGCCTCGCTGCAGTCGCTGCCGAACTATTTGTTTTGTCTGATTAAATTTCAGTTGTGTGATATAAACGGAGCGTTGGCAGAATCTGGCGTCGAGATTATTGGATTCACAACCTGGTCTGACAACGGCAATCATTTCATGGCTCATTGTGGTCTCAAATAGGACTTGTCAGACATTTGCAAACATGGTTTCCAATAGCTCGACGGCGACGGCTAATTTGGGCATTAAATACTAGAGCGCACTTCTGCTTCACCTCATTTATCAGATGGCTGCCTGCACTGCCCATCAACTTTTAGGGGCCTTTTCCCATTCGGCTAGTCCAGGACTCGGATCACTCGGGGAGGGGGATTTTCACCCCTTCAAATGGTTCGGTGGCGTTCACATTCACTTTAGAGTCCGGATCAAACCACCTGGAAAACGTCACGCAGTGGCACCAGCTGCTGGTTTTGGGGCGCTGTCGCCCGAAACAAACACTGACCAGAGAGGAAGTGAAGAAGAAACACGGCTCATTGATTGGTGCGGACCGAAACGGGAAGTCCCGGCGCTTTAGTCCATGGTGGCTAAGCGAGTTAGCTCGTGGCAGACGCACTGAATGCACTGCGCTCTACGTCACGTGCTCTCACCCCAAACCACTGAATAGACAGCTTGCATTAGAACCAGAACGAGATCCAGCAGCTTTGAAAAGGGATCAAATCTGTGTTTATGGAAAACGATAAAAGCTTTGCTTAAAGGCACTGTGGGTAAGATTTGAGTAATTCCACCTTTGAGCTCTGGGTGTCAGCAGTGAGTCGACATTCTACACAGTCTTAGGTGCAAACTGATGCCAAAAACGTAACCTCGTATCATGCTTCTTATTTGGTTTATGCCCCATTTACAACTAATTTCTCCAAGAATAAAGAGGAATTAAAATGGTTACACCTCCTGTCCTCTAATGGCTCGTTATTTTAATTATTGCACAGCATCTGCTGTGCATTAATTAAAATAAGATCATCTTGACTTGTCGTATTGAAAGAAGGAAAAATGCAGAAGTCAGACGATGTCGATTTAGCAGGTACGAGTTAGTCACGGAGTTCACAAAGTTTTATTTTTTGAAGGATTCTGACTTTGTTCTGGACTTGGGTGGATTTCCTGTGTGTTCTCTCTTCTCCGCCGGCGATAGAACTCCAGAGGTTTTGATCTGGCTGAAAAATATCACTTATTGTGCATTATTTAAATGGTCATTAGTCTTGCAAGCCTTGTCCTTCCTGCACAAAGCTCCTGGCTTTCATTATTACATCAGTTATCAGCCCCATTATATTCAAATGAGTCCTCGCAGCTCTGGAACCTATAATATATAATGTATCAATTGCACTGGCATTAAGACATTTGCTGAGAGCAGATATGTAAATGTGTCCTAAAGATAGCCTGCGAGCACCTGAAGGATGTGAGGAAAAGATGGAGGAAGAGCGGAGGAGACTGGAGCAAGAACAGGGAGAGATGTTGAAACAACCGATGGAAAAAAAAAACAAAGAAACACGAAGCAATTAATGAACAAAGACAATTCAAACAATAATGAATAACAAAAACGATCAAAGTTTTTTTTTTTTATAAGGTTGTGCTTATATTAATGACTATTTAAACATGTTAGCATGACTGTAAATTTAAGAAAAACAAATCATGTTGACGTCCTACATTTTTAAAGCTAAGCTAAGCTAACTTCCCCAATAAGCTCTTTCCTACAAATGTCTTTCGCTTTAAAATAATACCACTTTGAATGTTGCTGACTAAATCCTGCAAATAGTTTGAGTGCGTTTCAGTAATCAATTGAAATACTTTCAAATAACAGGACAGCGGCGTTAGCGTGATAGCATTAGCATTTCCATTTCGTTTAAATTATTTTATTATTTCAGATCACCCGAGATGTTTTGGCCACAAATACTCTTAATGTTCTAGATCCCTTCAAGCGAAACGTCTTTACAGTTTGAACTACACCGGAAAGAAATACTTTAATAATAGTTTAGCTGAAAAAAAATAAATGTAGCCGAGCATCAATAAAATGGCCAATGACTGATATATATCTATATATACAGATATTTTAATAATATAGAAAGTGAAGCTTACAAAACAATACATTCTCAAGAATCAATGTTTTCTTTTGCAGCCATAGACAGTTTTTACAGAGATTGATGACGACTAGGCCCCCATTTACACAATAAGCAGCCGTTTCGCAATTTCATTCCCAAAAAGTTTTGTTTGTTGGTTGTTTGTTTGTTTTTATAATGAAACCTCACACACCTCCAGCAGAGAACAACACACTATAAACCTTAACAATGGGAGTACACAGAAACTCGCATGGACAGACGAGCATTAGGTTTGTAATCATCTTGACTGTCAAAATAAAAGTGCCAAGTCCCAGAAGAATATGGACTGGGAGTCGTGACACCACGGAGGAAACATGGTTCTGATTGGCTCTGCTGAGCATGTGCAAAAGAACCGTTTCCTACGGCCGCGGTCTGGATGTCCAGTTGTATTTCTCCCCGTTACCATGGAGACGAAGTTGGAGCTTTTTCAAAAAGTTCCACCCTTGGGAGCCGTTTTCAAAAAGTTGTGTTTTCAGTGGCTCCGAGCAACGTTGTTGTGTAACCTGACACCCAAAATGCAAATAAACTTTTCCGTTTTCACTTCAAAACATTGTGTGAACGGTGCCTTAAATGCATCAGAGATGTGGGACTCGTAAACTTTTAAATATAACTTTTATATTTGAATCTTACGAAGTTAAACAAAACAATCTAATTCAATCAAAAAAGAACATTGTGTTTGATAAATTGATGGTATTCCAGTGAACAATTAATATTTAAAAACATAATAATTTAACCTGTTTAATTAACCAAAGCATTTGTGTTGGTTTGAAAACAATAAATCAAATGAATCAAAAATGACAACACCCAGAAAGTAAACATAATTAATAGAAAACAATTTAAGGTATTACACATAATAAAAAGCTTGATATTGGGTAATAAAACTGCATAATGAGTGCTTTGTTTAACTTAAAAAAATATTAAATTAAAAGAATCATTGATTGTTTTGAAATGAAATAAACCCCTCTCAGAAAAAAAAAAGTAAATGAGCTTAAAATATGCAAATGACTACGCAAAGAGCTAATACGCTAAGACGCGCTACCATGTTTCAGTGTACGCATCATATCCGAGGGGCTGCTGGAGTTAGTGCACTGGCGCAGGTACGCAGAGGATAATTGTGGTCAGGATATGAAAATGTAAGTAAGCCGCTTAACCGGAATAAGACTTTAATCAGAAGACGAGCTATTGGCCCCGACAACACGCTACAAGGCCTATTTACTCAACTTGGAAGTCTGTTGCCATAAATACACCTGGAGGGACTGAAAACCCACAAAAAGACGTTTTAAGTTTTCATTCCTCGACTGCTGTTTTTGTTTTTTTTCTTCTTTTTACCCACAACTGAGGCGACCGTATCTTTTGGCTGTTTACGTTGGCTTCACAGTGACGGCAGATACAAATAGTCAGCGGCGGCGCACTGCGGGCGTCTGCGGGTTTACGTAACGCCGTATGAACTGCTGTGCGAGAGCCGAGTAAGTAAATCGGTGGTGGAGAGAGAGTCGCCGTAACCTCGATTGGCGGCGTAGAGAGAGAGAGAGCCGAGGCAGATTGGGAGCAGTTTGTAGGAAGAGTCACCGGAGGTGCGACGTGCCGTTAATGCCAGGTATTAACAGCTCAAGCAAACATTGAAGGGCATGGGCAAAGCTAATAAATAATGCAAATCCACTCTCCATGCCTTTCATAAACTGGAGAGAGCTTAAGGCAGGGGCGCCGCGATTGACCCCCCCCCCCCCCCCCGCCACCTAGTTAGCGTAGGACTGGAGAGGCGCACTCACCCGCGCTGAAAAACCGAAACAAAACCAAGAGGTTTGTTTGAGGACGCGAGGACTTCGAGCAGCTCCTCTCCAGGTCCTTATCGCTCAGGGACAACTTTTTGTACGGCGGTGTAGGCGAAATGAAATCAGGCACTTGAAAAGAGAAATGGAATACTTTTCATTATGAGATAGCTGGTTAATCGTGGCGATGAACCGTGAAAGGAAGGTAAACTCCAGAGATGCCAGGTGGCGGTTTAGATTTTCACATTAAATTACGAAACGAGATCGCACGGCGCTCGGTGAAAGAGTGGGGAAACGTCCATTAAGTTAACGTCTTCACTAGAGCCACATCAGTGGTGACAGTCCCAAGCTATTTAAGAAACCCTTTGAGAATAGATTGCGTACATAAAGTGACTTTACATGTTGCATTGAGTTCTTGTTCAGTTTTATCAGTTTAAAGGGGTCATATTATGCAGAATTCCCTTCTCTAAAGGTTTTCCAACAGTAATAATCGTCCCCATACCTGGAATGACGCCCCAGAAGTGAAGAAAGTCTGTCCTCTCTCTCTCTCTCCCTGGCTTGTTTCAGGTTTTAAAAAGTGTGTTGCTCCACCCAGCCAATCAGAAATCAAACCCTATATAGTGTCATCGGGGATTTAGCCAATCCCAATCAAGGTAGGCCCTCCCTCTGGAAGAGTTGACTGGCTGGAGAATAAAACCCTTTAATGCAGTTGAGGTATCAACAGACCTGCAGACGATCCAAAACTTTGCATCTGTATTTGTCAAACATGTGATAACGTAGAAGAATGTTGAAATGTTGACTTGCAATAAGTGACCACTCAAAATCCAGGAGGGCTGATTTTGGAAAATATGGAAAATATTAGTAGTTTTGGGATTTAAAAAAAGGCATAGTGCATAAAAAAATGTTAATGTTTAAAATTTGTGATGTCATAAGTTTACTCATGATTTGCATCTAATGATTCAACAATGTTTCCTACTGTAATTTTTCAACTTTGGCAGGTTGGGTCGATGATATGCAAATAAACATTCTGCTTTTAATGTGCATACACCACTGTTTTTCAAAAACTGTCGAATTTCCCACGATAAAATCAGCCGCAATTGCTAAAAACTGATAAAACAGTTAAAAGATTTAATAATTTCAACCCAAAAAAAAAAAACACACAAAAAAAGGTTCAAATTGTAAATATGGCTAAAACTGTACTAAGATTAAAGAAATACACAGCGGTATAATATATCTAAATTGTTGCTTAACACTTAATGAAGGCAAGGTCTGTTTTTTGGATGATCGAAACTTTTTTAGCCGGTTTGGTTTTCTTTTTTCATCTTTTCATTACATTTCATATTTTGTGGCGGCGGACAAATTTAAAATTCTGGTGGAAAATCCCAAAAATGGGTCTTTGAGCCAAAGTTCCCCAACAATGGCGAACAAATTTTTCTTTCTTCCTACTCGACTGCAAATGTTACGTTTGTTCCCAATAAGTGCCTTATTTTGTGTGTGTGGTTATTATTTCAGGTCGTAAAAATGATTATTCATTTTATATACATCTGAAGGAGGACTTCAAAGGATCCACTTAAGGCCTCCTTTAAAGCGGCAGGTTTCTTTCTGTAAGAAAAGTGTTTCCCCACACAGCCGCTCTCCTCTAATAACCTTTCTGGTCTCCTCTCACATCTCGCTGGATGTTAATAATAAAAAGCGGCGTAAACATGACCCCTGGCGTCCATCTTAACAGCGTGAGCTAAACGGCTAAGAGCCGCCATTCCACTGCCGATCCAGCGACTCTCATCACCGACCAAAAAAAAAAAAAAACCCAACATACATTTCATTAGAGCACAAGGACACGCTTGAGTGACGCGACGGGCTTCGCCCGGCGATGTCTATTCATGCTCCTTGTCATTAAATGGTGGGGATAACAGGACCGGCAGTCATGTTATTACCATACCTGCTGCCCGGACAGAGTAATCCCCCGCAGACGCAGCGAGAGGAAAACGGCCACCTTAATTTAAAATGCCAAGCCATGCTTGTGATTGAAGTCGACGTGGCGTCGCGTAAAAATAAGACGGAGAGGGAAAGCACGCCGCCGGGAGTCGTCGTGGCCGAGGCGGCGGCGTCCCACGGGGCGGGCGTGGGAGACGCTAAACTCCCGAGTCTGAACGGGAAAATGAGCATCTGTTGTTTTGACATGAACTTCATCGCGGAGGGCAAAATGTGGACGATTAAAGCTTCAGTGTCCAGTCTGTCTTCAGAGTTTGACACTTTGCTGTGATTTTACTCGCTGATATAAACTTCAGCCACTGTCTGATCCTTTTTTTTTTTTTTTAATCTGCATTTCGCTGGATTGACTGAGGACAGACGAGAGCCGGTCCGAATAGCAACTTCCTATGCTCCCGTGGAAGTGACCGAACGCAGAGGCAGTATTTGACTGATAATGGCAGTTTAGCGTAGCGGCCGGTCCACTTTAAGCTGATAGGATGTCCAATTGGACATTTGGATAATCTTGTCCAGCCAGAAGAATCTTCAGCCCCTCTGTAGTGGCTCCCTGAAGATTTCAGTAAATGATATCTAAATAAAGATTTAATCTTATCCTTATTTTACTTACAGACCAGAGTCTTTTTCAAAGGGACTCTTATCTCTTGGATAAACAAATACATTAAATAAATGTAAAATGGAAGGAAACAGCTAAAACCACCAAAGAATTTTTTTTTTTAACTAAAATGACTAGAATTAAAAAAAAGTTGTTTTGAAAAAGAGCACAAATGGCTACTAAATTATACCTAAATAAAGATTTTATCTTATTCTTCTTTCATTTACACACCAGAGTCATTTTCAAAAGGATTTTTCACGCTTGGATTAAAAAAGAAAAGACGCATTAAACGTAAAATGGGGAAGAAAATGGAGAAAACACGAATTTCCCACTCCGTGGAGAGCACGGACAGAAAAAAGCTCATCAAAACATTCGGGAGTAGATCACTGCGACTTTTTGTCGATGATTCAGATAACCTTTTCTGATTAAATCGCAAAAAAATAAAGTGAAAAAGTTCCCATACAAAGCGGATGGGATGAAAGGAGATCGGCGCCTGTTGCCATGGAGACGCAGGGGGGACAGGCAGGCAAACAAACCGTCCTCTGAACTGTTTCGCTGAATCTGAGTGTAGATACCCCTGACACTTTAAAGTTAAAAAAAAAAAACCCTGAAACCACACATTGTAGCTCCAAGAACCATCTGGACAAACCAAAAAAAAAACCAATATTAATCTGCAAAGATTTCTCCCTGTCAAAGCTCATAAATTACTATGTCCTGTTGCACATTCTAATGGAGTGGAAGGATGTGGACCCATTATGACACACGCCAGTGAAGAAATCCTGCACACAACCAGCTAATTATAGTGGTCAGCGGCGGCGGCGCCCCCCCCCCCCCCCCCAAAAAAAAACAATGGTGAATCAGATGGCGGCGGCGGCGGCCTCATCACGGCGCTGTCTGGCAGCATAATGAGCCAATCACCACGCTTTTTTTATCACATCACACTCATGTGGCTGTGAAAAACATGCATTTTCTCCCCGACGACAAGCCGATTCGCAGAGACCTCCGGGAGGAATTGTACTTTTTTTTTTTTTTTTTTAACCATTGGCTTTTGTTATCTCCAAGTTTTTCCTCCCACTCCGAAGTGCAATTTCACCGTTTGTCCTGAGCCTTTATCGTTCAGTGTGCTACAAGAGGATAAGAAGGCGCCGGCCAAGTTAAAAGTTCCACATGGAGGATTCTCGCTATTTCAATAAAGGAAAACAGTGGAGAAAACAGGTCTATAACTTGCCGTCTGCTTATCGGACCTCGATATCTTTTCATGTGTTCGACACAACAAGTGTCCCGATATCCCCTGTTCTCCCTCTCTGTACATACCCTCCAGTTGTTTACGCTCCTTTTTTTTTTTCCCCTTGTCTGTCTGAGGTCTGGCGTTCAGGTGGGCTGAGTCATCCTGGCACCGAGACATGCACAAGCTTTATGTCCTCGCCTTAAGTTTCCCCAGAGCCTGATAAGGAGAAAGTGAATTTTTGAAGAGTTGACATGGGCAGAGGCGAGTGTCACTCGTGGGAGAACGATAACACGGGTCCAGAGTCCCTTCGGTATACCGGACGGTCCAGAGACATTTTGATGTCTGCTTGGAAATTTGATGGTGGAAAATGTTCCCGCAAAGCGTTTTGACTATAATAAGACCTGAAGTCAAACCAGGACCGACGCTGAAGGAAAGAAACAAAACATCTGAAATGAGGGAAAAAAACTAAAATTGCATTTATGACATTTAATAGGTACAATTCCGATTAATTTGAGCTATTTTTCATGGATTTTTTCCACGTTAGCCATTTTATACATTTCGACTGCTTGAACAATTTTAGCGATTTATATCCATCATGCATTTCCTAATGGTGAGAACAGCTTAAGCTATATTAGAATTTCACTGTTTTTAGTGATTTTATCATTTGTTGTTGTTTGTTTTTTAGAAATTGTAACAATGTTCTCCCAATTTAGTAATTCCGGCTGTTTCACCTGTTTCTAGCAGTAGATTAGACCATTTTTGAAAAACAGTGTGGTATGCATATTAAAAAAAAAAAAAAAGCAGGCAAAATATTTCTTCATATAGAATTCTTTAGGTTTTAGGGAGCCGCTACAGAGGCGCTGTAGAGCCACCGGCTGCAGACCGCTGGGCGAGCGTAACGCAATGCATCATCAAGGGAAAATAATGTTTAAAAAAAACTAATAAAAACCACCATTGTTCCTCTTGATTCCGCTACAAACTGTCCTTGGTCAAAGACACTTGCCCTCCTGACCTCCCTCATTACTTTCATTTTTTCAGACATCAGTAATACCTTGGTCCTATTTTGAACAAATGTCATTTCTTTTTCAAGAAGGCCGACTTGTGGCGTTCTGTTTGGATTGCTTTTCACTGAGCATCTGCATTATTCATGATCGGCCACTCTCGCTAACTGGAGGCGTGGCCCCGGGTTCATGTTCAGCCAACTGAACCACAAGCTGATGAATAATGCACATCCCCTCACGCCGCGTGAGTAACTTGTGGGGCCGGACACATCCCAACGTACGCATGATGTGCGGGGACAGTTTTCAGACTGGGTCTAAACTGTGTGACAAAATAAGTTTGATTCATTCTGATGCAGCCGCGAGCCGCGGGCCAAGACTTTGCATCCTGTGCTGATGACAGAACAAACTGAATTTTCAGGAGCTCATTTTGAGAAAACGACTCACTTTTCAGGAGGGAAGACAGAATTTTGTTGTTTTTCAGACACGGAAAGTTTCATCTGAATCTGATCAGATCTTAGCAGCGCTGGGAATATTACTTTTCTTTCAATTTGTAGGAGAACAGCGGTTGTCAGTGTTTCGAGGGCCTCTCCTAGGGGGCGCCAGAGAGCTTCGGGAAGGGCGTCAAAAAGCAAAAAATGTGGAAGCCTGTTCCTAGGTCACCATGTCATTCTGCAAACCATGAATTTACTGAACGCTAAACATTTAGGCCTCGTTTGCATCCAGCGCTTTAAATGAAATCGCATCGTTTTTTTTGCATTTTCGTTTCACGATAACACGGAAAAAACAGAAGCGCTGAAAACGATGTAGTTAGCATGCCAGGCCTCGGGTCGGCCCTGTTAGTTGTTTGTTGAAAGATAAGTCTCAAGACCAGTTCTAAATTTGAGTTCTAGAATTTGCTCAATAGAACCCAGTTAATGTTCTTGCATTTTCATATGAGAAAACGTTTCACGTTTACGCGACAACATTTTGAAAAGGATATCTGTTTCCATGGAAACATCAGAAACACTGAACATGATGCAGCTTTCATATAAGGCCATGAGTCGGTGCTGTTGGTCATTTTAGTAATATAATTATGAAAACAATGACACATAAACATCTACTCTCACAGGTGCAGGAGAACGATTTACTCCGGCCGCGGGGCGCAGGCGCAGCAGCATCCTTTCAGAAAGGTTGCGTTTTCCACCGAGACGGAGCGTTTTCTAAAAGTTCCACCTTGGGAGCCGTTGTCAAAACGTTGCGTTTTGGTTTGGTTTGGAGCAGCAGACACAGAACAAGAATGAGATTGCAGCTGAGAAGAGATCATTACAGGGGTAAATACGCAAAAAAACATGCATGAAAGCTGCAAATGAGCATTCGTTTTTCACTTGTTACCATGACGATGACAGCTTTTTCTCACAGTTTGAAGCTTTTGACTCAACGGAAGTGACGTTACATTTTACAGTTAAACATAAGCTGTGGAATTCAGTCGACGCCTGTTGATGAGACTTCAAATTCACCAAATGTTCACACGTGTTGACCCACCGGCAAACAGGCGGGATTTGTCAACCGAAGCCGGGCAAAGAATATAAAAGGCGACAAGACGAATCACGGCCGCTCGGAGCGTTCGCCAACACTTCTCACTGTACCTCCGCAGCAGCATTCATCAGACTGATGAATTCGAGTAAGTCAAGAGGATCAAGAAAAAACCAGCTCCCTGTTAATGCGCCATTTAAATGCAAAGAGTCATTCTGTCTCTCCTAGTTATTCAGTTATTTATTTATTTTTCTACCCGCCACCCTGGATCATCAAAGGCAGCAGTGTGGAGGAGAAAACCCCCGAGAGCGGGAAGAGGCGAGAGGGCAGAGGGTGGAGACGAGCGTCGCGTTAAGGGTGGGGTAGGGGGGCGTCAGAAGTCCGCTTAGCGAAACTTGATTTTTTAATTCATTTTTTTCTTTCCACTGACCTGGAACGGTGTCGCCACGGCGTTTGGTGTTCCTGCTGAGCCAGAGCTCTCATTAACTGAGTGACTTTTGGTATTTGCATTTTGAATCGGTCTGAAGCGGCGGGCGTCTGAAGACATCATCTATTCGACGTCAAAGTGGCTGTGGACGCGCCTTCTCCTCTGTGTGTTTGGAGAGCTGATATATAACTATTGAACCGTCTGCCACAATGCCAGCGCTCAATTAATGGTTTTCTCCACGGCAGGGCCATTATCCTCATTTTCCACTCGGGCCTCTCTCCGTGTGGAGCAGCGGGGCGTGTTGGACTTTGATTTACAGGCGTGTCCAGACTTTCTCTAGGCTGAAGATGATCGCCCCGACAAAATGAGGTGATTAGGTGAGCGGGGATCGCCGGCGTTACGGCGACCGGCTAATGAGCAGCTGATTTCATCCGCTCTTCTTTGAGGCCGCACACATTTTTCTTTTAACGTTTATTTGCATTTTATACTGATTTTCATCCCTGGTCTGATCTCCGGGCTAAAAACAGCTAAATTAGGTCAAACGGCTAAGTCAGCCATAGCTTTGAGGACGAGAAGAGAAAAAGAAAGACAGACAGACAGACAGACAGACAGACAGACAGACAGACAGACGGAAAGAAAGAAAGAAAGAAAGAAAGAAAGAAAGAAAGAAAGAAAGAAAGAAAGAAAGAAAGAAAGAAAGAAAGAAAGAAAGAAAGAAAGAAAGAAAGAAAGAAAATCTGTAGAAAAAACAACAATAAAAATTACCACAGCAAAAAAATGTAATAAAATATATATAAATTGTAACTTTTAAAGTTTTTTTTAAAAGAACTCGAGAAAACGGCTCTTCTGGCCATAAAGGTTGCAGAGTCAGCATCTCAGACCGGGTAAGATTAGACCTCAAATGACGACAAACTAGCCCGAGTATCAACATTTGCAAAGACATAGGGAGTCTTATGATGGTTGAGATGGTGATCAGAGATAAGTCTCATAAATAACACAAAAGAAAAACAGCAAAACATCTTTCTGTATACACAATAAATGATTTCCCCACAACAACATCCATTGGCAGACGATAAAATCCAAGATGGCTTTTGAGTGCTGGGAAAGAACTCCTTGAGTTACACGGAACGACGTCTCCAGAATCTCTTCAAAAATGCCTTGAGCGCGTACCTGTTACTACTTAGAAAGTACAGAAACATTGTACTGATTAGAATACTGCAGTATACGACTCTATTTATAGTTATATGTTGGGCGTCCGGAGGCGAATGTTTAATGTTTCTAACTCTTCACTGTTTTTCTTATCAGGCTCCCTCAATGTTTTCAATTTAATTGAACACAAATAAAATACCCATCGGGGACCTTTCTTTGATAAAAGGTGGGAGAAAGAAGTTCAATTCTATTATTAAAACAAGACAAAGCCCATCTATCATGCACACCAATCATGTCTCTTTTCCCACACAGCTCCTGACACTGAGCCTTGGCATCTCACCTCCTGCATTATAATGATGACAAGCTGAGCGAGAGATCCAGAAGAGGGGCTACCATGGGGGAAGAAAGAAAGGGAGAAAAAAAAAAAAACCTAAACTGCAAAGCTGAAGGGCGTAACATGTTCCTTTTTAGCTGCAATGTTTCATGCCATTGGTATTCCACTGGCTGGTGGGCGCCGATCAATAGTATCGAGCTGCCGGTGCCCAATAAACTAAGTTGTTGTCTCAATTGCCGTCTCTTTAGCGTCTCTGAATAGAATTTAAAGCTCTTGGAAAAAAGTCGAGGTAAGGCGCGAGCTCGCCACGGCCGACCGGCGAGCGTCTGACCTTCCATATATCCCGAAGGGGTATAAGATCTGATGCCCGCGTGGACGAGACGCTTTAAAAAAAAAAAAAAAACGCAACCGACAAACACCGACCTCACGCTCCTGATGAGCAGGTAGAGATGAATTTCCACGGGAACAGACTGTCGGTACGACTTGACAGCAAATCGATTCTCCTCCGCTGTCTTACACGGCGCTGTAGTGTCGGGGAAAAATACACTTGAAAGCTGAACTACAGTCCATAACAATGGCGTAACAGGTGAGTACAGAGACACCAAACATAACCTGTAATACGTAGGCGTTTAGATAACCTGTATAACTGGCACAGAGCTTCCATTTTCTGCTGGTCGAATCAGCCATTTTAACCCCGTTTCACATGGGATTGTTCGGTCTGTACCAGGGAAATGACCAAAACTGAATAACGAGCCTGAAATGGGTCAAAAAGAATTTTCTCAAACTTTTGTTTGCATAACCGCAGCTCTTCGCCTTCCTGAAGGAGTTCTTATAGAGGCCATGCATTAACCATACGCCGTGGATGGTTAATGCATGGCCTCCGTCAGTGTGCTCCCAGCAGGTTCCTCTGATAACGGGGGCTTCACACTGATGTGCAGCGAGTGAATGGGGGCGTCTCACTCATCCTGCATGAAATCGACCTTCTCTAATGGATGAGAAAGAGACGAGAAGCTGCCGGAAGTTTAATCAGCAACGACCTGCGCTTTGACCACCGCCTCCGGAGGGGGGGGGGGCGTGCCCGAAACACGAGTTACGAGATCCCGACAAATTGCCAAGACTTTAACCAATAACCAGCTTTTTTATGTAAGAGCGTCTCGCTTCAGATGCGAGACATTTCCAGATATAGGGGGGAAGAAAAAAAAGAAAGAAGAAGAAGAAGAAGAAGAAGAGACCCTCATTGGAGTAAACATATGTAAAGTGCAGATTGGATGGGACCCCCTGTGTTGATGTGCGGTGAATTTAAACAGGCTGTCACAAAGGGTGATGATTGGAAGCGGGTCCACCGTAATGAGACTGTCAGGCACAAATCAACGGGAGCGCACGTCGAGCACGTACGCGTCCGCCAGTCCGTTCTGACATCCACCGCCGTTTGCGCCGGCTTCAAATGAAAGATTGGCCGGCTGTTGCGATCGCCGACGAGACGAGGCAGATTTCACCGCGGATCGGGAGAGAGGAATCGTTACACGTCTTCCTTTTAACCCGCCTGATCTCGTCTTGAGTTTTCTTGCATCAGCCGCGGCGCTTCCTGCAGATACCGGAGGCAGAAAGTCCTACGTGGTAACGTCGCAGTTTCTGCTTTTCAGCAGAAACCAGCTGAAAGAATCAAACACTTCTTTGTTTGGTCTGATTTAGAATTTTTTTGACGACGCGTATTCACTGAGAAACGTCATGGTGTAAACGGAGCCTCAGACTGAATGAATGAATTTTTCGGATTTTCTACATGTGCATACAAAATAAAACACACAAATATATATTAATCTTTTTGAGGAAATGTATAAAACCAGAGGATGACATAAGAAAGTCATAAATAAGACTTATTTCTGTTGTGGTCCACATTAAAACAAATTCAATAAATAAATAACAATAAAAAAAACATAAAAAATATGAAATAGTGACAATATAGTGAACGATTAAAAACAAAATATTTTACAAAGTGACAGTATAAATTTATAAATAGATAAATACAAGTTCTACCAATACAAATCTATTGCACAAAATAATTTGTCACAAATGTATAAATTTATTACAAGTGTATAAGACTTTAAATGTATGCCAAGATGTGTGAATGACTTCAGCATTCACACAATCACAACGCTGCAGTTCCTAAGCCAAACAGCTTGTTTTGTACATCTTCGTACTTGAAAAAGTTCCTTCCCTCTAACATAAATGACAGCGGAAGAGTAGATTTGTTTCACAGATAAACCAAAGCCTCGCCTGTTTCAAGTGAAAACCATCGTTTTCGTGTGTTTCAGAAAAGTTTCACGTTCATACGGAAACGTTTTGAAAACTTTGCTTAAATGGAAACAGCAGAAACGCAGAAAACGATGTGGCTTTCATGTGGGGCCGCTCGTGGGTGCTTTGTTTTTGTAATGAAATCACACACACACAGAGAACAATGGGCTTGGACAGACCACCAAGTTGGATTGTCATTGCGGTGACTATCAAAATAAAAGTTCAAAGTCTCAGGAGAATATGGAAAGAGAGCCGTGACACCACGGAGGAAACTTTGTTAATGTCCATCTACTGAGCATGTGCAGAAAAACTACTCACTATGGCCGTGTTGTGCAGCAGCAGCATTTCAGAAAAGAGTTGTTTTCAAACAGTTCCACCTCAAGGGCCATTTTCCAAAATTTTCAAAAATGTTTTCGATTTCGCTTGAAAGTTTTGTGTAAACGAGGCCCGGGAGTATGCTCACAGTATGTTTTACCTTCTTGCCATTGTTTAACACTAATGTGGTGTAAATGTGAATATAAATCAAGTTGTAAAAATAAAGCACGAATAAACACTGCCCCACTAGAAAATCCACAAATAGGTCTTCTGTGTCTATTTACCTTATTATGAGTTGCAGTGTTTGCTTTTTTTTTTAGTTGCTCAGCTGGTAATATTAGCAACTTATATTAGGAAGCGACAAATATATCATGCTGTGCATATACGTACATACAACATACCATGTTAGACCACTAGATGTCACTGTATGACAACAGAATGCTGCTAAAGTACCACAACAAAACTCCAAAACTACCGTATTTGACTAAACAGGCAAGAAAATTGCCACCAAAAACAAAAAAATATATATATACAGCACAATTTTGATTAAAAATGTGAGAAACTTGTGATTTTTGACAGATGCAACTTAGTCTAGGAACTACGGTAGTTTCCATATCCAGTTAAGAGTGTTGGATAACAATACTTATATTGTTAATTCGCATTATAAATCGCCTTGTAAATCATGCTGCTGTTGGTAATATCAACATATATTACAGGTTTTTGCGGCTTTTATAGAGTCGACTCACAATAAACAACATTATTCACACGTTATCAGGTTGAGTTTGATCCTCTGGAGCTCCGCTGCGCCTCCGAGCCTCCTTCTCCTCACCAAAGGGTCATTCTGGGTGACACTCCACCAGCCGAATGGCTCCCAGCGAAGGTGTAAAGGCATCCAAAACACAGGAAGAGGTCACAATTATTCGCTCTACATTTGGAAACAGATCCCAGTCCGTACAGAACAGCCGCCCGGCCCGACTTTAGATACCAAGACAAACCCTTAAAAAGTCTGTTTATTTGCCAAACACCTCGCACGAGGTGATGAAGTTCACAGCTTCCCGAAGGCAACAAATCCAGCAGCCACCCTCGGCTTCGCCTTTTCCGGCTGCATGGCCGAGCACAAATATTCATTTTATTTTATGTTTTTTTTCTCTGTTGAGCAGCGGTCAAGGTTTGCTGCTCGCACTCTTAATCAAAAGTGAGGCAGGAGGCGAAATCCAATAGAAAATGGATCTCTTGAAAGGTTTTAGAAATGCGCCGCCGCGCTCGGAGAGGTGAAAGGACGGGCACCAGTCGGAGGAGATGGGCTTTGATAGGTTAGCTACATCTAGATTGGAGGTTTGAAACAATTTTTTTATCTAGGGGGCGTATACGGTCCGATTTGAACTAAACAACAACAACAATAATAACAAGAATAATAACAAGAAGAAGAAGAAGAATGTTGTTCATTTGTATAGCAGTTTAGAAAACTGCGATACAAAGTGCTTTACATTAAAACCACAATGTCATTAATAGCAACAAAATACTAAAAAGAAAATGAGCGGTAAGAAGAAATAAAAACTAAAACAAGAGGAGCAATCAGTTTATAAAAGCCAAGAGATAAAATGTAGTTTGATGTGGGGCCAGACCAGTAGAATTTAAAAAGTTAAATTAATTGACTGTTTTGTTTAATAAAACAGGTGGTTTCAACATAACAGTTAACAATAGTTTTATTTTGACGGCCACCCGTAACAACAATCCAACTTGGTGGTCTTGTCCATTAGAATGTCCGTGTAGGAGAAGATGAGAACTTCAGCCAGTTTTCCCGTTTAACTTAAATCTGTATTTATCGTACGTCCACGGTGATGCAACAAGCTGACACTTTTAAAAACCCTGAAAACCGTTTTGATGTTGTTGTTCATTGTTGGTAAAAATGCTCCTTTTCTCATTAACTTGGCCAAACACATGTAACTTTTGAAAACCCAACATTATTGCCGTTCTTGTTTGTCTGTGAAGCGTGCCTGTTCAGACGCCACTACCATTATCCCGCCCGGACCACGACGAAATGAGCGCAGATTTGAGGGTTTGAACTCCAACGTTTCCCCCCTCTGGCAATTCGACAACAACGCCGCACAAACAATCCCCGTCAGTTTTTGCAGGAAATTTGTTTTCATTAAACGTGTCATTATTTTCTTGGGAACATTCACAGAGCTCCCATAATGAACCGGTGGGAGAAACAACACAGCACATAAAAGCAGCGGCACGTCTGCTTTATAGTAGACTGCTGGGTCCTTCTGTGTTGTGCTTTGTACCAGAAAAAAACCCCTGTTTATAACTCCAATTCTGGTGGAGGTGGTGAAATATCTCCAAACACTATGCAAGTCTGTGGATTGACGATATTCTGGATTATTAAAACCCGGTAAACCTTTTTCTTGGTGTCGTCGCTTCGTGTATCTGTTCCCTTGGTGATATTTCCTCTTCCATTAGTATAGTGGCCGTGGCTTACTGAAGTTTGTGTGCGAGCGTGTGTGCGTGTGTGTGTGTGTGTGTGTGTGTGTGTGTGTGTGTGTGTGTGTGTGTGTGTGTGTGTGTGTGTGTGTGTGTGTGTGTGTGTGTGTGTGTCTTTGTTATTAAAATGTCAGGAGCGGTAATCAGATAAATGCCAATAATGAGAATTCCTCGGTACAGTCACAGCATGAAGCCTCTGCTGAAGGTCGATGAGTTGCGTATTACCCCGTTTCCATGGAGATGAAGCGTTTTCAAAAAGTCGCTACGAGCACCGTTGCCATGTTTGCGTTTGCATTTGCATGTCGGCAGATTATATAAGACCTACACAAGGTTCTCTCGTCAAACCTTTCTTTAGTTTTGGAGAAGACAGATTAAATCCGAGTGAAGGTTTTGTCAGGAGCCGTTTTGGGAAACTCCTGGATCATCTGGAATAAAGTTCTTATGTCTTCTGAGACAACAATGATGAACGCAAAATCCAATGTATGAACATTTGGCATAAGATTTAGCAGACTTTGAACAAGATCTTCGGCTCCGTTCACACTGCAGGTGTTGATGCTCGATCACCATTTGCTGCTGGGATCCGATTTCTCTGCGAGATCATTCCTGTTCCATTTCAAATCGAACTGCCGTGTAAACGCAATCAAACCGACCGTTTCGGGCGCCAGGGCGCAGGAGACGCTATTGAGAGAACTAAATATGGACGCTACGTCGGTCAGCACCAGGGTTGCCAGATATGACAAAAAAATCCATTTAATCCATTTATCGAATTTGTAATTATATTTGCTTGTTTTTCTGCATTTTTCACATTCCATTCTACCGTTCCTTGTGGGTTTCCCTCACTGCTGTTGGCCTTTTGCTTAAACCTGGGCTCAAGCTTGAATTTGTTTAAAGACGGAGCCTCATTTACGTTTTATTTTTGGATTGTTTATTTGCATTTTAACGCTGAGAACAATCACAGCCATAAAGTTGCACTTTTGACAATATATCTGACGTCTGCCGTTTTCAAATCATAGATTTTTTTATAGGCCAATCGCCCCGCTCTAGTTCCCGCCCAAACAAGGTAAAACCCACACACGTCAATAAAATCCAGCCCAAATCTCAGCCTACATAGAAATCATGTTAAAACCCTACAACTGACATACGTGTAATAAAGAACACGCCATAAACACACAGATGCAGGAAATAAAGTTAAAAGGTACAAAACTTTGGCTGCCCAATTGGGGGATACCCGCCATATTTGGCAACCCTGGTCAGCATGTAGATCCATTTTCAAGTGGTTGTTAAATACGAGCCGACAGAATCTTGACAACATGAGGAGGGACAGAAGAAGGAGAATGATGAAAAAAAAGAGAGCACAGCTTTTATTCTGGCGGGGCCACTTCCTCCGGCGTTTATCAGTGACGTCAGTCACACGTTAATGACGAAGCAGTCGCATGTGGAAAAATCAAAAAAATCTGAATTGGGTCTCATTTCCCTTCAGCGTGAACGAGCTCTAAGTGAAGCAGACCCCTGGGTGGACGACTGTCATTCCTCTTGTTTCCTGTTTGCTTTGCATCATTTCGAGCACATCTTATTCAAAAATATCCAGCGTGTGTAACATCCACATAAATAGCAATCCATCTCCTTGAGGCGTTTCCATAATGAAGCTAAAGTTTCACTGGCCCGGTTTCCCGCCGCCTTCTTTTTCACGAAAATATCAAAGTGCTAAATGAAAAGCTGTGAACCCGAAACTGTTATGAGAAGGTGACTGTCTGCAGGTCCACATGTACCTCACCCTCTGCCAGCAAGGCTTGGTAAGCCGTGAAGAGAAACTGGGGCAAACGTTAGAAAAACGCCCTCAAAGCATCGTGAGGTCACGCCTCTCGCTGCTGCTCCATATGCTCGGAGAAGTAATCACCCAAAGAGACGAGGATGAGCAAGCCAACGTTTTTTTTTTTTTTATCAACTCCTGTTTTCTTTTATGTGTACTATCAAGCTGGGACTGTTAAAATAAATCACTTTTTTATTGTGATATAATGAACCCGAACCTGGTCGGGGCGGCGGCGGCGTCTGGACCGTCGGAGACGCTGCCTCGCAACTTTACACTCCAATAATGAAGCGTCAAGGACATCAATGCTCCGGAATAGCAGGTATTAAAATGGATGAGCGGAGCCGCCGGTGACAGGCCTTGCTTGTTAATTTTTAAAAGATCTCAGTTGGTTTATGAAGCGCCGATTTATCGGTTTAAGGGCAGTTTGCAAATCTGACGGACGTTGCTGCGCGTTTCGATCGCCTCCTGCCGTCAGTCAAAACCCAGAGTCCAGCTGAGTCACATTCTTATTCTGTTTTTATAAAGTTTCACTGGATTTATTTAGCGATTTTACTTCAATTTGTTGCGCAAGAGTTGGCGTCTGCAGTGGCTGCGAGCGTCCCGACACGGTCGTTTAAACAGGCTCTCTGTGCGTATAAATCTGACAGACGTCCTTCCACATGCTACTGTACACATGTTCAAAAGACAGAAAACAACAACATGCTGTTTTCCCTCTGCTCACAGAAGAGACTTAATTTTTTTTCCAAACTCATCACACTGAATATTTGCTACAAAGACAATATGACACCCATTACGGCGCTTGGAAAAGTCTGCTTGGAGCAGATGTTGGTTTCCACCTGTTGCTTTTCACACATGAGAGACGTCCAACGCGAGCACAGTCCAACGGAGGGAGCCGCGCACACACACACACACACACACACACACACACTCACACACACACACACACACACACACACACACACACACACACACACACACACAGCTGTGTTATGATCTGTGGTCAGTGGCCCAGACATGAGAGCTCCGCTCAGTGTGAAGATGGATTTTGTGCCAGTGCAGAAACAAGATTATTGCCTTAAAGGGGGAGCTTCAAAAACTGAGTGTCTGCTTCATACCAGCGGTCAGGAGTTATTATGAAGAACGAAACAGCTCCGCTAAGCTCTGATCAGGCCTGCTGCCGCAAGAAGGAATCAATACGTCAATTCAAATTGATAGGCTAAAAAAAATACACCACCCCAAAATAATGTCAGGAAAAGCTGTAAATAAATAAATAAATAAATAAGCAAGCACACAGGGTGGGCTGTACTTTGGGTGATGATAAAAATAATAATAATAATAATAATAATAATAATAATAATAATAATAATAATAATAATAATAATAATAATAATAATACTTTATTCACATTAAGTTATTATATATTTACAATATATTTTCTCTCATAAGTTGTAGGGGAAATTCAGAATGCAATATGTTTCCCCACCTGGAGCTCTGTGGAAACTCCCCAACGCTTCAAATTCAGTTTCACAAACAGATCAGAAATCCTTCAATAAAACACTTTTCACAGTAATTATCAGCAGGAGTCGAGATTCAAATAAGTCAAACCTGCTTCTGGGCGAAGCCCTTCGATTGTTAAGTGGTGATGCCACATGCTGTACAGTATAAGTGTTTCAGGGCGCAGCAGCGATGCTACATGCTGAACGTGGTATTGGAGCATCCACCACTGTAACCCGTGGCTCCAGCCTACCTCGCAGTAGATCGGGCGTCGGGTGTGGCCAGTTGTAGGTCCTGATCAGCTGCCAGTCGAAGTCGTCCTCTTGACCTTGTCGGTATTCGCACAAGCCCGGATCCGAGTCCTCGTCAAAGGTGCAGCCAGCTACAAGAGAAACGAAAGAGCAAAACTACTTACAAGGCGTCGTAATAAAAAAATAAAATTAAAAAAAAAAAGGACCAAACTTTCAGCTCGTGCTGCGCCTCCGCTAACATGCTAACGGAAGGAAATTAGTCAAGGCTTATTATATTGTTCGGTTCTTCGACCACAGACTTACTATAAATGCCTCCATGCATCAAATCGCCCACAGACTCTTCGTGGCGACCAACTAAATTACAGCTAATGCTTGGCAGCGGGCGGTCAGCACGGACTGCCCGTCTCATTCGTTCCCCTCCCAACCTGCCGCCATTTGGTGCAATTAGCCCTGTGGTGAGAAAATGACACCACAGCCACAGGGTCGCCCAGATAGACAGAAATAATAGGCGGCAGCGCCAGAGGAGCGAAGGGGGTTCTTCCGCTGATGGGAGGACAACAACAGCCCCGGCTCTCAGCCTGTGAAGGTGACCCAACCCCGTCCACCGTCTAATGGTCACATTCACAATTCTGCCATTATCGCTCTAACCACACGCTTTTAAAGCCACCCGGGTTTTATTTTTCTCTTTCTCTTGTTAAACTAACATGGTGTATTCTTGTTTAATTGGGCGGAAAACACCGGTGCACTTTAGAAAATCTGAAAATGAATAGCAAGGTCTTTTGAGGAACAATTTGTGACCATCCACTGGTGCTCATTCGAGTACTTTCCAATGATACCCGGAGAAAAATGACTTTCTACACTTGTTTTGGTTTGTGAGCCTCATTGTTTGTTCAAAACTACAGGAAAGAATCAGTCAAAACCTCTTTTTCCCCATCAAAGAGCTGCCTGTGTATCCTGTAGGATTCACATCGCAGCGTTATACCTGTGAAAACAGAGGAAATAGAGAGAATCAATCATCGAACGTGTGTCGGTGGGTGGACTCGCTGATGAATTCACTCGAAGGAAAACACGCGTGTCCTCCCATTAATTGGCCACTAATCTCAGATACTGCTGCATTCTCGTAGGTTTGAACACAAACAGTGATTTCCGACGGGAAATGGGATTTTTCTGCAAAAGCATTTCAAGGGGTCCGTCTCAGAAAACCTGTGCAGACACGACTGATTCAGGAGTGAAGAAGCAGGAGTGATCTCAACGCTGGTCGTGTTGCACGTCAGCAAAGTTGTGCTGAATGCAAAGACTAACTAATAGAAGAATATACATTCAAATGAAAAAAAAAGACTTGAAATGTTCATTTTGGAAAGTGTTGACATTGCAAAAAACTGTGTTTCCAAAATATGCAATTATAAACCATTGGATGAAACTTGTACTCCCATCACTACAAATGAAGATTACTGGTGTTATAAATGGCTATATAGGTTGGTTGTACAACCTGCTTTTTAGCCTGGGTTTAAATTTGAAGCCATGATAGATCCATGTGAAAATGGAAATCATCTTTTCACAAGCTGTGACACAGTGCAACCCATCCTTGTATTTGAAAAAAATGGCCTTATAGTTAGAACAGCAGTCTGTATTTTGCTCTGGTGCCCAATACATCAGTATCGATGCGTCAATAGTATCAATCTATTCCATTTCCAACCTGTTTGGCCCTGTTTCTTTTCCAGTTCTGGCTCTCCGAAAACACAACCCGAGACACAGCGATCATGCAGCCCTGTGTGGTGGAATCCCATGCAAGCAGGATTATTTTGACCCGCGCTTCCGCAGACCAAAACAAGCCTCCTCAGGTTACAAACAAAGCGTGATTTGTACAGCTCCAGCCGCCCGGAGAACAGTGTGGGACCTGCTGCCAGAGGGTAAGCTGAGGAATAATGGGGCGGTATGCAGGCGGGCTGCTCATTTATAAGACATACAGCATAGCGTGGGGGCCTGTCACCGATCCACTGAACTACCCATTGCTCAGTCTGGCCCCGGATCGGAAGACAGGCCTATCTAACGCCGAGCCGCTCCAGTCCCAGGACCCTCTTCACTAACAGATCGTATTAAAGCCTTGGCAGCGGCGCTGTCGGCGTTAAAGAGGCGCTCTGACTTGTCGCCAACTCTGCTCAATAGTATCCTGTTTGGTCTACTTTCCCCATGTCGCCGTTTCTGTCTTTTGTCGTGAAGCTCCATCTGTTTTCTTTAGCAACGTGGAAGTTTGGAGTATGAAGAAAACATCGTATGCTGCAGTAAATTACCAAGACTTCTATTTCCGGACTGCTGCTTTAACTGTTCCTGCTGACAAACAATTATCAGCCGCCGCCGCCGCCGCCGCCATCACCACAACGGACCTCGACCCCCGCCGCCTGCAGCCAAGCCAGCGTTTCCTGGCGCGTAAGCAGATCAGAGTTTTTAATTGCCTCCTGTGTGAGGGGCTGCTTGTTGTGTCGCGGCGTGCCCAGTTATCTGAGGATGAGAGGAGGCTGAGTGGAGGAGAGCGAGGCCCGTGGCGAAGGCCTTGCTTTTCATGGAGAGCCCTCCAGCTCCAGGAAGAAATGTCACCATCAGACACGTTCCACTGATTCCCCTCATTAAAACGCATCTTTCCAAGCCTCCTTTGGCTTTATAACGCCTTCTCCCCCCCTCCCTGCTCCCAAAACCGGGTGTCTTCGGCAGCGGGAGGGCGAGCCCGTGTAATTAGAAAAGCTGAATTCTCACTGATGTGTGCTTCTTCAGACGTGCGTGTGCCTGTGCTGTCGAGATGTTTCTTTAAAAACAAATAAAATTGTAATGAATCTGTCAATGTCACACGGGCGGGAGGCATAACGACTTGCGGGAATGAATTATTTGCGTTTCGCGGCGGCATCGGGGGAATCCGGCCAACGAGGGACCGGTGCGTCTCTAAACTTCCACATGCTAATGAGTTAGCGAACATAGCTCGGAGAATGCTAATTGCTCATCAAAAGGCGATTGTGCGGATGGGAGACGAGGAGGCCTGTGGACCGCCGGGCGCCCCTCGAGACGACTTCAGTGAGCCGCTGTCACAGCTGACGGGTTTCTCGAAAGCAGAACAAATAGATAAGTGCCCCCGAAACAAAACGCCCTTCTCCTTGAAAGGTAGGAAAGGTAATTTGCCAAACAAGATCCGGGCTTGTCGCGAGATACTGCGCCTGGAATGTGTTATCTGCGCTTGGCTTGTCCTCTTGTCTCAACAGATTGGAAGCTCTTTGTCTTTACCCTCCATAAAGGTAGAAAATGTGAAAAAAAATCTAGTTTTTCCACATCAGACGGGCTCATACCTGCCTTGTAATTATTGCGAGCCTTTAAAAACAAACGATAAATCGTCAAATCAGTCAATTTCCAAGGCCGGCGCTTCGCCGCCCTGAATCGTTCGCAATGTTTCGTCAGCTATGGCATTAGCGAGCCGTGAAATGTTTTTCTTTCGACTAATTTTATATGAGACTGCTGATCAGAGGAATTCATCCCGGTGCCGGATGAGCAGGATTTCACTAAGCATCCGGCAAAGCCTGCAAGAGGCAGCAAAAATTCTCATTAATACAGCATTCAGTGATGGTTTAAATACCGTTTCAGAGGCTTCCCCATGACTGAGCAGAAATCTGGGAGACTTTTTTTCTCCCCTTCTCCAACAACTATATTCTACCCTACATCAGTGGCAGGTTGTTGTCATCCTCAAACCGCGCAATCAAACATCAGCAGGATCTATAGACAAATTGAGGCAGAATAAACTGGACACCTCCAAAATTACATTGAATCTTCTAATCCATCTGCGGTGAACAATATCTGTGCAGTTATAATACCTCGACTCGTACATGTGCAGAAAAACAACGGCCATGGCCTGCATGCGTAGTATTCAGTATTCAGACAAGGTGCGTTTCCCAAAGACGGAGCCGTTTTCAAAAAGTTGCACTTTCAGTGGCAACAAGCACGGTTGTCATGTAAACGGAAACCTAAAATGCCATCAAAGTTTTCCATTTTCACTTCAAAATGTTGTCGTGTAAACGGGGCCTTAGGGACCCAATTCTGACTGGCTCCGCCCATTTACCGCTAAAAATAAAAACTATTAAATTTGATTTTGACGCACAGACCCACGGTCACTAATGGGGAATCAGTGTGAGTAAATGACACCAAAAACCTGGTACATCTTCAGAGTTTACATCATTTGGCCACTGTGATACAAACCTTCCAGAGGCAGGTGTAGCTGCTAAACATCAACTCCCCATCAGTGTGCAAATATTCCATTTCTTAGCCTCATGAGATTAAATCCTGAAAGAATGAAAAACAGTTTCATGGTCATGCCTCATAACTAAAGAGACTCTTTATAACATGAAGTGAGCGCTGATTCTGTAAAATGCATTCAGGAGTAAACCTCTGAATTTGCATCTTTTTTTATTTTCTCTCGCCGACTTTAATTATCTCACTGTCAAAGAGACTTAACACACCTGCGATGTTTGTTCTCTCTCGGTCGAGGAGTTTCATCCGGTGCTCTGCCAAAGTGTTTGTGCCAGAAGAAAATGCTGTTTTGCCATGTTTTCTTACGCGACATTAATGTTGAATTTTATATTCAGCAGAAACACTTTGGCAGAGCAATTATCTTGGCGAAAAATGTGCAAAGTAAATTCACTTTAACTTCGGCAAAAATTGGATTGTCTTAAACGTTATCACGCTCATATTAAAAGTGTGGATAAACTTTGCTTTTTGTGGTACGGTTGTATTTCTGTGTGTCCGCTCAACAAAGAAATAACAAACTGTTGCCAAGTGGATGATGAAGACAGATATCAATAGGTATAATAGTCCACAATCTGTTTCCTTCTTCCGACGTCAATCAAACATGGCCTACGGTCCATTGCTACGACAACATGGAAAGCAGACAAGGTCAACTTCCTCCAGCTCAGAATTGGCTATTGGTCCATCTTTGACCAAAGACTATCATCCATCATGGGGCCAATAAACATCGCTGAGGTTCTTTTGTCTGACTTAACCCACCATTTCTTTCATTTTTGGGATTTCCATGAGGTTAGCAGGTTTTCCCCAAGCACCTCCTGAACACTTTGCACTTGTTCCGATCAGTGGCTGATCTCTCCATCCCTCCTAACCTAGCAGATACTTTAACTCCTCCACCTGGAAAGGTTTTCTCCCCGCCTTGCTGGAGGAGATTGTTTAATTTCGCCGCCAGATGTTTGGTTTAAAACCCGAGCCTCCGTAGAAGGTGTTAATTGAATTCTATTACCAGTTGGGTCAAAGTCGAGAGGATTGTAGCAGTAAGAGCATACCTCCGGTGCACAGAGACGCTGCGAGGCAGCAGAGGAGGCCCAGGAGGGAGATAAATGGCTGAAGGAGCAGATCTGCCCCAAGTGCTTCCGCGATGGACCCGGAGCACGACCGCCCCGGCATAGCTCGGTTTCCACGGCGAGCAACCACAACCCTGACTAATAGCCCGCACAGCAGGCACATCATAAATACGTTTGTGATGGAGCGCGAGGAAAACACAAGCCTCTTACACAGCATTTATCCTGGAGAGGGACACATAAATTAGAGGGGGGGGTGAGACTGGAGGACGTGGGCTGGGTGAAGAGCCCTTCGAACAGAAGGAGAAAGGAAGAGCAAAGCCAAAGAAGGGGCGGGATTAATGAGGACAAATCACACAGCGCGCAAGAGCTTGTAGAACAAGAGGATCGGTGCAAAACCAGTCTTCTTCTACAAGGCTGTACAGTATAAAACGCACAAGTAATCAAAGAATTCTGGAGTGCGAATGGGTTTTTAATGATCACACGGCACCAGCGCGGCACTGCGATGGGCCTAAATCTTCCATACACAGATTTAACAAGGACACTCGCTTGCAATTACTCTTACAAGACGATAATGCGGAACGGTTCAGAACAGTGACGGATTCCTGATGACTGAAATCCCAACGAGCTGGACGGCCGCCAATCTGAGAGCCTGAAGCACTCCACGGAGCGATTTCTTTTTCAGGAGAACCAGTCGCCACCGTGGGGAATTCTTAATACTCAATCGGGGTCGGGGGGCAGATCACAGTAACATTAGGGGTCCTTTACGTCAGTGGCCGCAGCGTACCACTGCCATCATAAGCACGACACAATTCTCTCCGGAATCTAAAGAGACTTTGATAATTAGATCATTTTTGGTCATTTGTAATCTATTATTGTGCTTTTCTTCCTCTGACTTCAAGCCAATCACCAGCAGGTAGAATTTAAACAATGGAGGTGGAATCCGAAAGACTTTTCACAATGGACATGTACAGATTGGCTGTGGCTTTTATGGTGACATGGTAAACGGATTTCATCTACATGTCGCTTCTCCACTGTTAATCACATCCACACACGCCGTGCGAAGTGCTCAGTCCATCCATTGGGAGCAGTTTGGGGTGTTCAGTGTCTAGGACGCATTGAGAGAAGAGATGGGGAATGGAACCGACAGCCTTCAGAGAGACGACCACTCTCGAATAAAATAGGTGAACTTGACCTGGTTGTGTGTCTTAGAAGACGTTTCGTTGTTTCTCCGAGCTTCATCAGTTCATGCCGGTTCCCTTAACTTGTCTGTGGGAACTTCCTGCCTGATTCCATCACCTTCATGTTGCTTGACTTAGTTTGTTCCAAAAATAGACCAAGCCACTTCTGGGAAGTTTCCAAAACACACCGGCTTTAAGTCGGGGATTAACAACACATTTACTGCTAAGCCTTGTAACATTGCCAAGAAAAAAAAAAAAACAGTTCATCGTTTCAATATAAGACGGGCTCGTCAATATACGATCGGATTGCCAATCGTAAATCGTGTAACCTCAACTCTAAAGATGCCTTCAAACTTCGGAAATATCCTTTTTAATATCCCTAAGTGCAAATGTTTTTTTATTTCTACTTCAGAGTTGATTTTGCATCCAGACATGGAACTGCTATTCTTGTCACTAATCTTTCTTTACATTTTTTTTTTTTTTTTCTGAAAGTCGTACTTGAAGCCGACCAAAAATATCACCCTGTGTTGAAAATGCAACCCTTAAGCTCATTTCCTGTTGCATTAAAGATAATTCCTCAAGCAAACAGCCTCATATTGTGTCACCGGCAGCGGTAATGGCGGCGGCGGCATTCTGTTAGCGCTCCCTTAATCAGAGGCTCTCAGATACGGCGGTTCTACTGGGACTCGGTACCCTGGATGTTTCTCCCGCTTCTCTTGTTTGGTTGAAGATAAAGCGCCGGGGCCACGTGATTTGCATTTGAGCGTGTGCAGGCAATGCATCAGAGCTGACAAGTTTACTTACGGTGGGTGAAGCAGGTGGGGGCGTGGGGGGGGGGGGGGGGGGGGGGGGGGGGGGGGGGGGGGGGGGGGGGGGGGTTGGCTGCACCGCTCATCAATAGCGCGAGACCAAGAGTCTTCCCAACACCACTTCTTCGTAGGCCATTAATAACAACCGACGCATTTTCAGAGGCCGTGCCGACCAAAGAGGACCGGAGGCAGCGCACCAGAGGAAGATGGATGTAGAAGAAGTAAGAGACCAGAGAATGACGGTGTATTAAAAAAAAAAAAAAAAAAAAAAACAGCCTCCTCGTGGGAGGCTGCAGAGTTTTGGCTGATGAAGCTTTTTGATTGACAACGATACATAAAATGTGATTTTCTAATTTATTTATTTTATCTCGCCATAGAATCTCTGGGAGTTTTCAACGTAAAGCGCCACTTCCACCACCATCACACTAACCAGGACTGAAGCCGAGACACCGGGGGGGGGGGCTGGGTGTTATAAATGATGCATAGGCACAACCGCCTCATGCGGTATGTACTCCGCATTAAAGCAGGCCTCAGGAGATTTATTGTAAACAAACAAAAAAAAAAAAATTGATTTACATTCAATTTTACCACCAGAAGTAATTCTCTGCACGCCCGAGGTTGAGGAAACTCAGCGAGCAGTATCTTAATGACTAAACATTCATAAAGCTGATCCAAAAACAAATGCTTAATTTTTAACCCCCCCCCCCGATTTCTGTGGCGCATTGCAGTGTGCTTTTGGAACACTAGTGTCACCACAGGTCAATCAACACTACACTGTGGCGTGATTACCGCGCACAATACAAAGGCATATTGAAACTACAGCTTCAAACAAGCATTCAGTTTTGTGATTCTATTTATGTAGTTCAGCTTTTTGCAGGAAACAAATTTGTGACAAGCAGATTCAGAAATGCGTGCTCTTCTTTGTTTTGGAATAGAATTACAGGAAACTCATGAGAAAAGGCTGAACAATGTCATTCTGAATCCTGACGATAGCAATTGATCGATAATAATTATCACTGAGGCTTTGCGACAATGAATGTCACTCGAGTTGAATGAGCGACGTCAAAGTCTAAGGCCCCGTTTACACAACATATTGAGTAAAAAAAAACAACATAATTTTTGCCTTTTCATTTCAGAAAAGTTTCCGATGTCTGTTTACACAGAAACACTGGAAAAGATTGAGTTAGCATGTTCAACCAATTGTTATTACGGTGACTGTCAAAACAAAACTACCAAATCCCATGAGAACATGGACTGGGAGTCATGGTCCAGAAAGTTCCACCTTGGAAGTCATTTTCAAAAAGTTGTGATTCGGTGGCTCCGAGTACTGTTGTCGTGTAAACTGGACACCCAAAACACAATGACAATCACACTGAGGCGCAAACAGGGCCTGGATCTGGAGAAAGGGCCCGACTGATTCTTCATTTGTCCAGGACAAACACAAGAAGTACTGCTCCAACTCTTCTGTGTCTTAATGTCTCCGGAGTTATACCATCTACTTATGGTCTGTTGCCTTTTCACTGCTTATACTATTTGATTTCCTCCCTATTCGTCGATGTGAGTGACAGTTTCAAAGCTAACACTCAATATTTGACTTTTCTGATGAAAATATGAAAATATACTTAATCTGTTACGATATTATAAAAGAACTTCATTGAGCTAAATCAAACTTCGCTACCCACCTGATAAGCGCTCCAAGCAATAAAGCTGTAAGTGACATTTGCGTCACTGTTATTTTCAAATAATCTTGTCAAACGCTGTTGTAAAAATTGTATTAAAACTCTTGGGAGAAAAACTTTTAGGACCTCGAACTTCTCTCAGTGCTCCATAGGCTCATCTGCATAAAGAGGCTGCTGTCAAATTACAAAGTTCAAATGCTGCATATTGTCATTCAATTTACAAATACAAAGAGCATTTTGGAAATATAAAGCAATCAGTAAACAGATGTCAGGTTGTCATCTTGTCTTTTTTGTTAGTTTTTTTTATATCTAAAATATGTTTCTTGTCCATATTTCTGTTGTGCTCATACGCTGTGAATGTTAAAACGTGAACCTATTTGTGTTTACTGACGAGCCCTGAAACATCACGGCCAATTAGGCTTCACACGTCTATATGATGAATTAATGATTACACACATTTTATAGGTGGCTTCTGGCTTGCTGTGCCGTCACGCCGACGCTCAAAGAGAACCTCTACTAAACAGCTAAATGGGCTTTTTTTTTTTTTGGCCTTTCTTTCCGCTGACAGATGAAAAGAATGGAGGAGAAAGACGTGAGTTTTGATATGCAAATGGGTGATTAAGGGGTGTGTCCTTCCTGATTTACTGCTGCCTGTTATTCAAATGGAAACATCAATGAACATGGTTCCATTATTCTGATGAAAGAATCAGAGTAAAAAACAAAACAAAACAAGCCTTAGTGTGGATAAATTGTGTTTAGCGGTACATACATTTATGCATCTGCCCCGAGTCATTGAGTTAGAACATCACAGGACTGCGGCGTGCGGCTCTGCCACCCGACATAACCACCTCGTTGAAGACGGGGCTGCGTCACCTATACTGTCATTTCTTTTTTTCACTGTGAGCACACTCACGATGTGTCTCTTATCGCACTCGTCCGCTCCACAAGATTCACCTCACGGTATTTCAATGATTTCTATGCAACTCCGATTTGATGTTGAACTAGACCGGGGCAATAGATCGATTTTTTTTTATATTATTTTGAGCTTTTAGTTGCGGACGATTTGAAAAATAAGAAATTTGTTGTATTTTCTTCTCTTGCTATGGCGCACTTTTTGCTCCCGCGAGCTTCCGTAGCTCCGTAGCTTCCGTAGCTTCTTTAGCGCCATAGCTTCCGTAGCTTCCGTAGCTTCTTTAGCTCCATAGCTTCTGTAGCTTCTGTAGCTTCTTTAGCTCCATAGCTTCCGTAGCTTCTGTAGCTTCCGTAGCTTCTTCAGCTCCATAGCTTCCGTAGCTTCTATAGCTTCCGTAGCTTCATAGCTTCCGTAGCTTCTGTAGCTTCCGTAGCTTCTTTAGCTCCATAGCTTCCGTAGCTTCTGTAGCTTCCGTAGCTTCTTTAGCTCCATAGCTTCCGTAGCTTCTATAGCTTCCGTAGCTTCATAGCTTCCGTAGCTTCCGTAGCTTCTTTAGCTCCATAGCTTCCGTAGCTTCCATAGCTCTGAAGCTTCTTTAGCTCCATAGCTTCTTATTAACACAGGGTCTTAATGGAAGATATATTTTCTGAGCAAACTGAGGCCTTTCACATGATCGACTAGAACAGCATCGCTACATCAACGCTGTAGTTAGCATGTCAAATGAGAACAGTAAGATATAATCATATGATACGTTCAACTTTCCTTCCTTATATGAAAGAAATCCAAGTATGCAGATGATGGTGCAGTAAATGTACACAAATTTCACAAGACTTGTTCTCACAAATCTAATTGCACATGTGCAGGAACGCTAGAGCACCTGTGGAGCACTGCATGTTTCAGAAAAGTTGTGTTTTCCCTGTTTACACTATAAAGGAGACCAGATTGTTAAGAAAATTTGCACTTTAGAATTCGTTTAACAATGGAAGGCATTTTTCAGACAATCCAAATGTAAATAAACAGTGAAAATACAATGGAAGTAGGCCGCCAGGATTACTCAACTATATTCATGTTAGAAGATTTCCAGAGTGTCCATCACCACATTTATGTATCCATCATTCCATCAGCAAACGTTTTTTGTAAATCATGTTTACATATTATTCTGTTAAACACTGGCTTAAAGAGCAAAAGCCATAATTATTGAGTTTTTCAGGTGTCTGTAATCTGGAAAAATGACACAATAAACAGAAGAACGTTGGTTAAATTTCCATTATTGCATGACGACATACATTTTTTCTGTCTCGTTCTTTTTGCCGATGTTGAGCTTGTCAAAGACAGTAATGTATACAATTATACTTTGACATCTCGTGGTCCCAGTTGGTTTGTACTGCAAAATTTTCATAAATAAGACGTAAAAAGTGGAAAATATGATAATTCCTTTTTATTCTTTTGGATTCATTATCCAAGTCTGAAGTTTAAATCTTTCACACTTTCTCAGTTGTAAACATTTCTAAATAATATTCCTTTAACCACCTTAACCGGTTTGTACCTTCTTGTTTCACCTTGCCTCCACGTTCGGCCAAAGTTGCTAGAAAACACCGAAATCGACAAATGACAAAAATCTAATTTCCTTGTAAACTGCACGCCGCTCTGTTCTCACTGGGCTGCGAGTGGATGGAGAGATTGGCACTGGGGGGCAAATGGTGTTGTGTTAAATTGTTTCATTACTGGTCCGTGATGGTTCATGTCGCTAACCGCAAGACACAACAAAGAAAAAAAGAAAAAAAAAAGGTCCCAGTGGCTGAAGCCTTTCCTGAACAACTGGAAAACTTCACAAAGGTAATGAATGGACCTATACGGCTGTGGAACACCAAGCTGATGGGGTTGTTGATACACTCGCTTTGCAGCAGAGTCGGGGAAAGGAGTTTCCACGGCTCACGTTAAAGGTTGACGGAGGTCAATGATTACCTAATGTACCTTGGATTTGACTAAATTCCCCACCATCAGAGAGAGTAAGAAGCATAACCGACCGCACCGTTTTGTTCCCGAAGCGTCAGCGTGACCTGAAGCGACGCCCCCCCCCCCCAGCACCGATGAAGTGGGCCGAGTGCCGGCAAGATACCCCACCATCAGAGAGGGAGAAGAATAGACACCATCAGAGAGAGGAAACGTTCCAGCTCAAGAGGTCCACCTCACCCCCGTCCGTCAGCGCAGAAACTCCCCGTAAACTCGGCCCCGCAGTTTATTTAGACTCGGTGGAGGTGGGGGGGTTCGCTCTGGACAAAGCAGATACTTTTCATTAGGCCAAGCTCTCGCCTTTCATTCCTCATTTAATCTCCCTCCCCACACTCCCACAACCCTCCACAGGGACATCAATTACGGAGCTCCATCTCCCGCAATCTGGAGCCGCCGCTGCAACGCAGCGCGGCGGCCTAGCCCGTTAATGCTATTGTTGTGGATGTCATGAGGAGAGGGCCCAGTGAATGGAGCTTGATGAATAAAAACAGACCTTGTCCGATGAGGCTCGAATCGCGCTAATTAAAGAGACGGAGGGTTGCTATTTCTTTTTTTTACTATTTCTTTTTCACCTGCATTACAGCACTGGTCCTCTTCGCTGAGGGAGAAAAGGGAGGAAAATGACACTCAGCTACTGTTGGATATGAAAATTTAATTTTGAGTGCCAGAGGAGACACTTCATGTTTAAAAAAAAAAAAAAAAAACGGCTTCAAGTGGTTGATTCAAGCCTTTTTTGTCCCCTGCAACAGATGAATATTCATTTGAGCAGTGACCTAAATGCATTATTTGAGGACTGGATTTTGATGAATCTTTATTGAAAATGATGACCGTCTTCACAACTTTACCATTAGACCCTATTCTCAATGGTCTTTCCAAAAAATGCGATGATTGTAGAAGAAACTGGGAGGCCACACTGGAAACTGAATGTATTATTTAATCTACGCGCAATAGGGCAAAAATAATAATAATAATAATCCATATTCTCCTCGGACTTGGTAGATTTATTATGACAGTCACCGTATCAACAATCCAACTTCATCATTTGTCCATACGAATGTCTCTGTACGTGCCATGTCAAACTAGTGCTACTTACTTGTTGGCTCTATTGTGAAACTGTAAAATCTATTTTTGCACAATAACATGTGACCAGCTAGAAGCTTTGTGGCAGCTTTAACTCTACAACGTCATCATTTTCCCCTTTTTGGTTAATAAAATCTGACGTAATAAACAACATAGAGTCAAATTCAACAGTGGGACAGAACTACAGTAACTGATTTTTTTCTATTTACACAAATTGAATGCGTCTAATTTGAAATCGAAATGTGTGCATTTGATATATATAAGTGGACTCAGTGATAAAGTAACTTGGGGTGGTTTCAATTGACAGGTAGTTAAAATATGCTAAAACTAATGTTGTGAATTTTTAGAAATTGGCTTGTGGCTCACAAAGTTGGGGGTCGAATGTTGACCCAGCAATGAGGTTAAAAGAATAACTTAGGAATAGTAGAAGAGCAGTGAGAATCCACTTGAAAAATACCCTGCGTCTATGTGCTGGATGTCGTTTGCATTTATGGAAATAGTATGCATAGATTCACACGCGATGCATGAATACATGATGTCACAACAACGAATCGCCCGTCGGGCTCTGATGTCTATTTTCCATGTAATCAAATGGTAGAAGAAAAAAAAACACACACACACACACGCTCGGCTCACAGTGGCTCCGAGCGGACCGGACTCCGTCACGTGAATCCACAAATGAAGAAACAACTCCGCAGCGTGCGCGGCTGATTGAGACGGTTATTTATCGCCGGCTTTCTTCTCGCACGGAATTTGTTATGCGCCAAGCGCCTGGTGTTCTCAGCAGGCGGTCAACCACAACAACGGGCATCTTTCATTATTTATTTGGGCACACTGTACCCAAAAAGGAGGGGGTAAGAAAAAATATATATATAAAAAATCAACTCAGGGAAAGAGAGTGAACGTGCCCAGAGTTATAAGATGATTCACGCGACAAGCCCGCGCTTCATTTCTCTGCTCTGGTCCTGGGAGATCTGGAGGCGGCGGCTGGTCCCCCTGGGGGGCTCCGGGTAGCTGCAGGGCCCCGACCTCCATTATCGAGACGGAACCTCCATCCGCTGCCACACCGATCCCCACAGACACACCGCCAGACAGTACACTCCTGCACTTCTCCTCCACCGCCACTAAACTGTCAGGTTCCAACACTGCTACCATCCGGTAACATCCGCAGAGAGCTGAATCAGCAGTTTGTACTCGCATATATACTTTACTGTTTAAGTTTACTCCACACTGAGATGATCCTTCGATGCAGTCACTCCAAAACTCTGGAAGTACACGGCCCACTTGAAAGTCAGATTTATCTACTGACCAGGAACTCCGATTTCCACAAACTGAAATGTGAGGCTCACGCTTCGTTTACACGACTTTTCAAGTGAATTTTATTTTATTTGTTGTTCGTTTTACACAGCAGAAACTGCGTTATTGTTTTAGATATATTCTGCTTTTACACACGTTTTGATAAAAACATTAACGATGGGAATACACGGACATTCGTATGGACGTACCGTAATTTCCGGACTATAAGCCGCTACTTTTTTCACGCACTTTGAACCCTGCGGCTTAAAACATTGACGCGGCTAATTTATGGGGTTTTACGGGTTAGCGAGCTTCACGCCGCCGATACATGGGCGATGCATTCAGGTTCATCACGTAACTACAACCTTTCTTTTTTTTTTTCTTTTGAAATTTGATTGGCGCGGCTTATATGCCAGTGCGCTCAATCGTCCCGAAATTCCAATATAACTTGATTGTTATTACGGTGACTGTCAAATATTAAACTATCAAGTCCCAGGAGAATAAGGACCGGGAGTCATGACACTCTGGAGGCAAACATCGTTATTGTCCTTCAGGTTTAAAATGGATATTTATACGGCCATGGGGCAAATGTGCAGTAGCAGCGTTTCAGAAAAGTTTTACACCGTTTCCACGGTGACAGAGTCGGAGCAACTTTTTTAAAGTTCCACCTTGGAAGTCATTTTTAAGAAGTTGCATTTCCATTGCCACCGATCATCACTGTCGTGATGCCGGGCCGCCAAAACATAATGAAAGTTGTCCGTTTTTACCTGAAAATATTGTTGTTTAAACGAGGTCTCAGTATAACAACTTACCCAAACTATGGGTGACAACAGTGGCGCCTCTAGTGGGAAATGATGGAAGTGAGAAGACATTAGCTATGTTCACATAGTCACGTTATTCATCAATCGAAATGAATTCTTTCCCTTTGAGAGATCAGCTTGCCTCGTTTACATGATTGCCAAGATTTCAGTATGTTTTGGCGCTACCACTGTAACGGCTGGGATATTTAGCAGAGACTCATCTTTCAGCCGTCGGTTTTTTCAGCTCAGCAGCACTCCGGCTTATTATTCCTCGCTACATTAAACGCAGCGAAGGCACCTGTTGGGTTTGCCGGCAGAGGAAAACCAATTCTTTGACCCAGATGCAGAGGACTGACTGGGAATGTCTGAAAATAAAGCCTCATCTGTGGTGACTTTACGGAGTTCCTGTGGAGTTTCAACAAGACGTTCACGTCGCACAAAGACGGCCAGCTATTGCAATCGCTTGAAATGACTGCGGTTAGAAGAGCCGACCCAAGATGAGAAACCGGCGGGTCGTGAGAAAGTCAGAGATACATCATCTTCTGGCCAGGCAGAAGGAATTTCACGTTTAACTAAGAGCTGCACACAAGAGAAAACGGAATTAGTAATACGTACATACATATTTCTAGATGCATATATTTAATGACATGATATCATCATCTTAATTAATACCGTCATAAAGAAGCGTAAACAATTTGTTGCTTTTAACACGTCAACTTTAGGGCAGACACTTTGTCATCCTAAAATGACAAGATAAGTGCTATATTTAAGTGCAAATATTACACTTATTATGCAGGGATGTCAAAAATAATTTCAGACCAGAAGCCGGAAAGGAAGACTGCGTCTCATTTAGAAAATGGAAGCAAATAATCCACAATCAACAAGTTTGGGTTTTTTTTATGAAGAAAATCAAATAGTATTTCCTCATTATTCAATCTTAGTGGAACTGCTTTGTACAAAATATAGTGAAATACAAAAAAAAAAAGAAATCTGTATTTACAATTTTATTGTTACTAAAAATGAAACAAAATCCTTTGTGCCCTTTTTTTTTTTGTCGAAATCTACAAAAACGCCGCCACTGCACATGCGCGTCACGGCTGGAGTAAATGGCTCTTCTGCACATGCTCAGTAGAGACAATCAGAACAATGTTTCCTCCGCGATGTCATGACCCCCAGTCCATATTCTCCTGGGACTTTTATTTTGACATAACAATCCACCTTCGTCATCTGTACATACGAACGTCTGTTTCTATATAAATGGAAATGATTTGTTTAGTTAACGCTAATTCTTTTCTAAAAACAAAACCGCTGCGCAAATCTCTTCATCCTTTCCTCCCACCGGCAGCGTTTCCTCTGTCAAACTCCTCTTCTACTTGATTCTTTTCCCGTTTTTTAAAAAATTTCTCACCCTTGACACCTCTTCCCCTAAATCCTGCACCGACTTGTTTTTCTGCTGAGAATGTATCGGGCGTTTCTGTATAAGAGTTTTTTTATTTATCTCATCTTAAAAGGGGACGCCATTCAGCGGCGCCGCGGGGCACGGGCACGGAACGTGACGCTGGGTAACAAGAGGCTTTACATGACATTACAGGGAGCATTTCCTTCAGCACCATATACATTTAAATGAGCACTTGTAATAAGAGGCTTAGCTGCCGGTGTCCTGTCCATTATTATGATAAGGAAATATTACCCTAATGTCGAAAAATGCAGACATAATTGCTCCTGCGTCTCTTAGCAGACGCTCGCTGGTTCGCCTCATCCCAGCAGGAAATAATGCATGTCGTTACTTAGAGGTACGCTCAATTTCGGGGCGGAAAGTAGAAACTGTTCATTCGCCTCGAAAAGCCGGTAAAAAGCTCCTCTTTATTCAATAGGCACCACATCAAGCTCCAGTTTCCACCACATTTACCCTTCGCATGAATACTCAAACAGCACATGTTAATAAAAAAGAAGAAAAAAAAAGAAAAGAAAGCGAATCGAAGTTGCTCAATCAAGCACACCGAGTTCCCCAACAGTCGACTTTATTACTCTTTTTTTTTTTTTCTTTTCCTCACAGGCAAATACCACAAGTAACAATTACAGAACGATGCTAGATGGAGTGTAACAGCGGCACGACGCAGCAAAGTGACTCGAGCACACGTAATTTCTATCGACGCGTTAGCCAAGACATCCAGAAAGGACGTGATGAAAATGGTGCTTTCAACGGGCTGCGCCTTTCAAGAAGGAAGGAGAAACTTCTTTCATGAGGAGTTCCATTAGCGATAAGCAGGAACGAGGTAACGGCAGCGCCGTGTACCGACTGTGGCTACGACAAGACAGACCGTCGTGAGGAATTACTTCATTTCCATTCAATCACAAAAATATTTACTTCAGTACACAAGCCCCCTGCTGGACGATTCCATCATTACAAGTAAACAACAGAACGATAACTGAAAAATATATAAAAGATACTAAAAGTGTTGGGTTCAATTTGGTATATTTCCCAGCAACTAATTTCAACATCAATACAACAAATGTCTTTTTAAGAAAAACTGGCCGAATTGTCTAAAATCTAAGTAAAAATGCTCAAAACCTAGCACAGTTGATCAATGCTGTTTTTCCCCTAGTTTGTCGTCTCGTTAATTTATTCAATTTGTAATGTAACGGTGCCATCTTGTGGTCACTTGGGGGTATATTTCTATTTGTATGCATGTAGGCAACAGAACCACAGGTAGCAGTATTAGGTTTTAGCAGCTCCTATGACTCCTTCTTTTCAAAAGCTCAAGCAGCGGCTTTAAGTTCGAGTTCTGCTAATATGGTGTGTTTGGGTTCATTTGAGTTCTAAGCTACGAGCGCTCGTCTAAAGCTAGAAACGATAAATGACATTGCATAGCTATCCTGTCGTTTTTGTTGTTTTTTTAATCGATCTTGATCAAATGGTTCTTAATTTCAATGAAGTCGGTGATTGAGGAACTTCCAAAAGAGGATGGCCTTTCTTCTCCAGCCGTACGGCGTCGAATCAACCAGCGGGCAGACAGGCTTGCCCAGAAGAACAACGGAGTGCAGCAGTGAGCCACAGGGACGGCATCCATTCAGGGTCAGCAAACGTAATATAAAAACACCCCTACCGTCGCAGGTCTGACGGTTCAGCAATCTAATGTAATTTCTTCAATTGGAAAATCTCGAGTTGGCTCCCGCAGGATAGTGGCGGCTGATGCAATAACCTCTGGGTAACGTGATATTTGGCAGAGGTTTGTACAGCATCTGCTGGAGACGGGAGACGGAGCGGAGAAGCAACACAATCGGGTTCCTCATAGATTTGCATGTCTTGTCTTTGCAGCTGTACTAATTTGTACATGTATGTCTTAAAAACACCAAGATTCACTGCCACCGAAACACACCACAAATTGAATAAAAAATAAATAAATCCTCCAATCTTCTTGTCATATGCCCTCTACTTTGTTCAGTTCTCAAGAAAAAGAAAGAACCAACAAGGCAAATTTTGTTTTCAATTCATGCTTGAGCTCGAACATGAGAGAGTGAAAAAGAAACACGCATCAGTGATGCACAAGCGCCTTGCCGGTACAAACCCAAGCAGTCACAATGAATTCTTCACAGCGCTCTACAAGCCCAATGAAAAAATTACTATTGGAATCATGTTTCAGGAGGGGGGGAGAAAAGATCACAAGGCTTTCTGATCCCTTTGGAATCTTTACATCAGGAGCAACGTTTTGTTGGGTTACATGACCGCTGTGTGAAGTTTAATGACCACATGACGGAATTTCTTGGGACTATTAAAATGCTCCAGCTCTACATGGACTCCAAATATGAAAGCATTCAATGCTGCCTGGGGGAACAAGTTCAGAATTAACTAGTTATTTGAGGGTAGAGCAGCCAAAACCTGATAGGAGAGTAAAGTTGCATTTTGTAAAACTTCTCGTTCCTTTACAAACGCTACGATTTACTCTGCTTTGAGCCGACGGTCGGTTGTATCCGCTCAAAATCTGGCCGCCAGCAGTTTGGTAAAATGGTGGAGAAGATGGATGAATCATTGTTGGAGCAGTTTGAGTACCGACACGGATTTCAAGTGAAAACATATTGACTTCACGGTTTTTGTTTCACATTTATGTGAAAACGATGCAGTTAGTATGTTGGGCCACTAGCGGGTGCCGTTGGGTTTAGTTTTTTTTGTACACACGCGCAGAGAGAAAAATACGCCATAAACAACATTGGCGAGTACACAGAGGTTGGTATGGATATGCGACAAAGTTCGATCATGACACTCTGGAGCCCGCCATTGTTGTTATTATCCATTTAATCGCACATGTGCAGGAGAGCTGTTTACTACGGCCTTGGTGTGCACATCTAGACAGAACTATAGCGTTTTCAAAAAGTTGCATTCTCTCCCGCTGTGTTTCCAGTTGCTCCGAGCTCCTCTGACCAAATCGCAACGAAAGTTTTGCGTTTTCTGTCCCACATTCTGTATTCCGATTAGAGCCGTTACCACATGGAAGAAGATGCAGAGGTGTAAATGGAATCACTTTAAAACCTAATCTATGCCTATTTGGTATGTTTAACAGTAGCCTATTAAAAACAGGGTGTTATAGGTTGACGCTGTGCAGTAGGTATCCATGTATTATTTATGCATTCACTCTAAAACAGACTCCCCCAAAAGGCCAATAAAGAAATATCTATTTCCATCAAACAATGTCGCATCGTACACATCACACAGCCCATATCAGAAAACATCAACAACATTATTTTTTTTTCCCCCCTCATTGAGATCTGATTCATCTGATTCTCCTGAGCCGTGTCGATTACGGCGCCTCACCAAGCAACGGCTGAGAAAAACTATTTTAGCAGAGTTATGGAGCGGCGAAGGCGAAGGCGAGGCGAGCGTGTCTGAGATGTACGGTCTGCAGCATTCCCTGTAATTACCACAGCGTGGAGGCCGGCCCGGCCCGGCCCGGAGCTCTGTGGTGTGCGACGGGGGGACGGCGCGGCGCCTTCACCGGTTCCCCCTTCGGAACATGCAGGCGACAGTGTCAGCGTTATCGCCGCCCCTTCCGTCCCTCCCGCCGCACCCCTGTGGCGGACGATAACCTCCTTGGCGCGGCGGTATAAGCTGATAATTAGGTGCTTAGCAGTTGTCATACGGAGGCACGGATCTGATACGCAGGCCTGCCGGGCCACTGGGGAGGAGTTAAAAGACTGTAGAGTGAGGGTGAAGAATTACAAGGCCTGGGAGTTTGTGCTGCATATTAATAGTCGTCAATATAGAGGCCGGGGCCCAACATGGCCATCTGGGCTGAGTTAGAGTGCAACTGGGACTCTGCTAGAGGTTAACTAGAGCCTGTGTGAGTGTGAGTGTGCACGGGCTCGCCGCGGCGAATCCGCCCGGGCGCATGCGCAGCGGCGTCCCGTCTTCGGAGCATTAAGCACGGAATGAAAGTTTATGGTGTGGTAATATCCATTATGACACTTAAGCCGCTGTTCAGATAATATTTTAAAGCCTCTCCTATCCATCATGCAGCGCCGGACCACTGAGACGATCCCATCCTCATTTAGCATTCACACACTCCCAACAGCTGCCAATAATTCACAAGGAGTGGCATCCAGGCCCGAGGCGCAGAGCAAACACATTAGTTTGTTCCGGCGGTTAGTGCCACTTGGCATCTGGCCTCCGTAACGGGGGATACATTTGTACGACAAGGTGGGAGAACAAGCTCCAAACAGAAGGTAATAAAGCCTTGAAGTTGAAGGAATACACTAATATACTCTGCTTGTCAGGGAAATTATTCTTTGAAAAGGAAATTGAATCAACTGCGGGATTAAAATCATTCAAAAGCTTTAAATTTTGACTTTTTAAGCAAGTGTGAAACGTTACATCACAGCCAACACAACTACACTATAAAAGAAAGCCGATGTGGTCCAGTCCCACGCATTGGCCGTTTTGTCTCATTATTAAACACAGAACCATGAATATGGGTAAAGGTCGAAATTTATTGCATAATGCACCAAATTATTACATTTTCTGATTAAAAAATAAAAAAGTACTGTTGCAATATGTAAGAAGTTATTACAAAATGTGGCAGATTAGTCCAAAATGTGGCATTATTACAGAATGAGGTGAAAATGTATTACATTATCACATAATGCGGCACGACAACATGTCTTTCTGTAATTGAGTAATTCGGACTTCTGATGAACAAACCACAGTCCAAAGAGGGGTTTTTGTTGTCTTAATTCATTTTAACTAAAATTCCAAATGTGCCGGATTGGTTACGGTTCCACGGCTGATAAGCGGTGTGCAAACAGAGACACTGTGTCTCTGTCAAGGTGAGGCGGTGGGCACGTTGCCAGAGCCCAGTCCTCGGCACGGCAGCGCAAGAAGAAGGGTAAAAAATGTCAGGCACGGGAAAATCCATATGTCTTCCATTGCTGGGGTTGGCTGTGTCAGCGAGCAGGACGCACACAGTGACCTCCCATTAAGCCTCCACCATCTTGCGCGGGGCGTGTGAATGACTCTCACACCTCACGCTGTGTTAACATTACATGGAGCTAACGGCTGGGAGGAACACATTAGCCCTGTAGTGGCAATTACAAGTGCGGTGAGAAGAAGGTCTTCGTCGCCGCGGAGGTCTCATGTTGATCATATCATGGTCGGATTAACCGTCTCTGAGATCCTCGGGCAGAGAGAAATATATTGAACCGGACTGTTAAGTGTCTCTTTTTATGAAAAGACTTTTTACTCAAGTTGAGCAAATGAGAAGTTCTTTTTTTTTTATATATATATATATATATATATATATATACTTTCAGAACTTTAATGACGACACGTCGCAACAAAGTGGTGAAATTAAAAGTCGAGTTAAAGTACGTGAAGAAATCTGGAAGCTTAAGGCTTATTTACATGGTATCCTTTTTCCTTTTCAAATAAAAAACTTCAGTTGCGTTCTAGAAGACAAATGGATTTCTCCATCTCGTTTTGAACAAATCTAGCATTTTTTTTTTTTTTTTTTTTTTTGTCTTATTCACTCAAATCTAAAACATTCCGTCATGTCCAGATGAAGCAATGTTATGGATTTGTCTGTATCTACACACATACACGCACTATTTGCTACACATCTATACGGTCCCTGGAAATGTACCAAAGTACACAAAGCAGGCAAAGCTTCAGGCCATCCGATTGCGTTCCTGGATCCCAGGTTGGGAAGCGGCTCCGTACACGATCGTTGCTTGATCCTCAGTGTCACTAAGTGAACAATCAGCCACGTTGCCTCTGGTTTTCCTCAGAACAGCCATGACATTAACGTACGGTCCAACATCCATGTCATCTTCACAGTGTGTCTCATCCACCATCTGTTAGATTCATAGCATGTCTGACCGTAGGCCCGTCTATTGTACGTACTCTATGTGGTTTCTCTGATCTACGGTATAGCCAACCGATGCTCTGGCCAATCACTTGTATGTATTTGCTCCAGTATGTCAGATTCTCAGTTAGTGCAAACATCCGATCAGAGCTATGTCCAATTCACGGGATTTCTGACGGTCTGATCCGGGTAATCTTCAGTCAATAATCCCAGTTGCAGTGTGTTTGATGCAGAACAATGAATCATCAGTCCAGACCTTGGTATCGTGACCCAATGTCTATTTGAATTAAAGCTTGACCAGTACAAAGTTTGATCAATTGTAGTTTTTTTCTTTCGAGGGTGAATCGGATTCTGTCTGTCCATTAGTTGATATCGCCAATTCTCAGTAAGCCTAACCTATTCTTACTCAATTCATTCTATGTCTCATTTCACATGTAAAATATGCTCTACAAGCACATACAAGCACCTGAAATCATTGTGATTTCTTCGCCATCATGGCATAACTTAAATTAGCAACTGGAGCCTAAAAACTTTTAGGATTTTGGAGCTTTTATTCCTTTCGGCCAGAGCAGTGCAGCCTGAGTAAAAAAAAAACCCAGGGAGAGAGAACCAGAGGAGCCAAGAGTGCATGGCTTCAGTCAAGACACTGTAGCGCGGAGACGAGGTGGAAAGGAGCCTTGGAGCACTCTCAGACGATAACGACCATTAGCTCTGTGTAGCAGAGTGTGTCTGGAAGTGTGACTCTAAGGAGGGGGGCAAGGATGCAGGGCTGCTGGAGCGTTGAGGAAGTGAGCCCGGGTGAGGGGAAATTGGAGGGCTGTCAATCTGGCCTTGATCCTCAACACGACCAGAACAACGCAAAGGCCTCCTACCGCCAATCCCACCACTTAGTCACTACACAGGGGCATAATTAGTGATCTTTTATTCTATTTTTTTCATCAGCAAACCTCCCAATAGGAGGGTTAGGAGACGGAAATGTTGTTTTCATCTGTATCCACGACGATGGAGCCCAAGCCTTTTTAAAAAGTCCCGCCTGGCCTTGCTGTCACGCACAAAACAAAGAAAGTTTTCTCCTGAAAATGTCATTTAAACAGGGCCCAAGAAGTAAACGTACCAAGCATTAAGTGGAGTTGCAAGACAGTGTTAAGACTGTTTTTTTTTTTCTTATTACATAAAAAACACAATCTGAATAATTTAAATTGGTCATATTATGCAAAATTCACTTTCTAAAGGTTTTCCAACAGTAATAATCGTCCCCATACCTGGAATGACACCCCAGAAGTGAAGAAAGTCTGTCCTCTCTCTCCCTGGCTTGTTTCAGTTTTTAAAAAGTGTGTTGCTCCAACCAGCCAATCAGAAATCAAACCCTATATAGTGTCATCGAGGGTTTAGCCAATCCTGATCAAGGTCGGCCCTCGCTTTGACTCCTCCCACAATTAGGCAGCTCTGCTCTGGCACATGGCACCACGAGAGGAAGTACTTCCTCCTCTTCCCAAGATGGGCATGTGTGGGCGGAGCCAGTCCAGCTCTCACAGACACAGCAGATTCTGAATGCGGCTCCTCTGATCCAATATTCAAATGGAGGAAAATCAATGAAAAGCAATAAACTTTGAAAACGATGTTTCTGGAGCAACGAGACCATGTGGAAGAGTTAAAAAAAGCTGGATAATATAAGCAAGCGGAGAAGGTCGGTACGTGGTCGCTGTGTTACAGAGGAGGGGGGGGGCGCCGGTTTGTGCATGCAAGAAGGAAAAGAGGAGGAAAACAAGCAGACAGAAGAGCAGCTTTTGATAATCTTGGAGAGAAATGAAAAGCATTAGCACAAAGCCTCCTGTGGGCTAATCAACCCAAAACCCCCTCACAGCTCCGGTCCCACTAAAGCCACTGACCACTTTTCCTTGGCTTCGTTCTAAAGCAAATAAAAACCGAAGATGGGAAAGCGGTGGCTTTGTGAAGCTGGAAACGGTACAAACGGGCGTGGAAAGTGAACAAAATAGGTGTTTACATCAGATAAAATACTCTGCACTTCCATTTTTCTTGGAAAAAGAAAGGGAAGTAACACGACAATTGGAGCAAGATAAACACGAGCCTCAGGGTTGTGCTTTACATATTAGTTAGAAATATTATTTTTCCTCATATCAGCGCAATCTGTCTTTTGTAAATTGTTTCCCGAAACAGTCATTAGAGGTTTCCCCTCCCTCGGCTGTTATTAAATAGTGGGAAATGGCAAATTTAATGGCGACGAGAAAGCGAGAAAGTGAGAAAGCTGTAGGAAGAAAAGCTGCACCTAATGCTTATCAGCCAGCAGAAACATTTGCCATTATTCCAAAGACTGCGGGTGGGGGGGGGGCATTTCCCAGCGGATTCCCAGGAAAAGAGCATTATTTCACAATCATTAACTTAAGGTGATTTCTTCTTGTCATATTGAAGCTCGTTCCAATATATAGGTCCGAGGGTAGTTTTTGTGACTTTCATGTTAACGTGGCCCCGTTTTATTCATTCCATTTGCCGTTTTCTCTCTCCTTCTCTCTCTCTCTCTCTCTCTCTCTCTCTCTCTCTCTCTCTCTTTTTTATTATACTATGTCTTCTTTCTAGATGGAATTTCCTGTAATGACTTGCATGCTGTCGCTCGCTGCTCTTCGGTGACAAAATGAAGCAGTTGTTTTGACCGGGAAATGTGTGATGAGTAGTCATTTCCATTTCAACAGAGTCATGGAATAGATATGGAGCCTGTCACCCCCCCCCCCCAGGGAAAATAGATGCATATATATCTGTCCAACCGTTGTAACTAGAAGCAACGGTTGGAAGCAATTTCAACACGGAAATGTCATAAAATGTTTGGGGTAGATCAGAAACAGTTGTCATTTCAAGGGTGTTGTGCCACGGCGGTGTAGTTACATGAACCTCAGTTTGAAATTAATGTCAAGATTAATGTAAGAATGTCAATAATATGTCAAGGATGTTGATTTAGAGATTGTAAATTAGGTGAAAACGTGATGTTATCAGAATCACAATAAGTTAATATTCCAGATACTATGAACATTAACTGTCAGTAATAAGTCAGACACTGATACAATTATTGAGCATCAATAAAACCAAACATTAATAATGATCAAATGTTAATAAAAGAACATAAATGTATGTGTAAGAAATGGTGAGAAAAAAATGTGTAAGGAATCCAAAATAAACACTGAATGTGAACACACCTAGAATAGAGATTTAGTGATATAAAATGGTTAAAAAAAAAAGAAAACATGTAGCTTTGGAATAAAGCTACAGTGTCATATTAAAGTGGAAATGTCAGGGATGATTATGAAAGATTTTTATTCAAAGTTCATATATTGACAGCAAAAACTCATCCAAAAAACAAGTTTATAAAATCATAGAATATAATGAATATAATGAATAAATCTAATTAACGATTAATGATGTCAAAAAGGTTTCAAATATATTTCAGACATTTGAGTAAAGGATGTTTCAATAGCGTTTTTGCAAATAGTGAGGAGAGGGATTTTTTTGATGCTTACTTAACGATGGAACCAAAATTATTACACTACACCATTACCACAGGGCGTATAATTACTTGACATCCTATTAGAACTCCTATACTGTGACACTTACTATATCTTATGGAGCCTTGCTCAGCTCAATCTCAGATCAGTCCAGATCACATTAGAAATGCACCAATAGCACGTTTTTTTAAGTGTACAATGAGTACAAACCTTTAGCTACTTGCCAATACCAAGTACCAATACAAATACGTCATAAAGGCCTTATTTATACTTTATATGTAAACAATATACGGAGGCTATGTGTTGCTGTGAACCACTTCCGTACAGCCTGAACGTCGACGATACAAGCATCTCCAACGACCTTGAAGGCTCCAGTATACGACTGGGACGACAGTACACATAGTGCAGTGTGTGGTGTCTGTCTATGTACTACCTTATATGTAGTACTGAGCTCAAAGTTAATTAGTGTATAAGTCATATTTTAATCATGTTTAGCATCTAGCATGAAGCATCGCTTGTGTGTGAGGCCTGAAACTTTTAGCTTGTAGCATCGCTAGTGTGTGAGGCCCAAAACTCTTTAGCATGTAGCACGTAGCATTGCTAGTGTGTGAGGTCCGAAACTCTTTAGCATGTAGCACGTAGCATCGCTAGTGTGTAAGGCCAGTGTGTAAGGCCCGAAACTCTTAGCATGTAGCATTTGCTAGTATGTGAGACATGAAACTCTTCAGCATGTAGCATGTAGCATGGAGCACGGCTCGGATTAAAAGCCTCCTGGATCCACTGAGCAGTGAAACTACTGAGCAACATCGGGCTAACTCTGCTAGTCCAAATGTCTCTGTGATGAAGTTGCTGGTGATGAAGTTGCTGGTGATTAAGTTGCTGCTGTTGTACGAACCATCTTTCTTCTCCTCTAAATATTTTGTCCCAACATAATTCACAGTCTGTCTCACTTACGAAGAGTACGAGTATCTGAAGTGATATCCCCCTGGTGTCCCTGGGTCCATTTTCGAAATGCGACACAACCGTTAGTCGCCCCACGTCTCTCAAACCCTGAGTTTATGTACAAACTCCATGAAAAAATTGACTTTGTTGTTGGGATTCCGTCTCCAGCTCTTTCTTCACCACCTGGCTCATCACCTCCACCACCTCCGCCGCCTCCAAACAGCCCGGCAGAGTGGAAAACGTCAGTCTTACTGCTGAAAGGTGATCGGCCACAACCTGACATCCCTTCACGACCCCTGGGGGCAGCGGGAGAGGTCGTGACCTGAACCCTTCACCCCAAACAGAAACTTTTTTCCCTCTCAGGCGAGACGCTGACACGTCCAAGTCAAGCCAAACAGTCTCTCCTCCACCCTGGACTCTAAATAGTTGACGAGTGACGATGTGTGTGCAGCTTCCATCTCCATCCCCCTGCTCCTCCACTTCAATGCTCATTCCCGGGATGAGAACTGACCTAATAATAAATCTCATTCCGATTCTATTTGAACATGTGGGCTTGACTTTTTTTTTTTTTCTAATTTAAACTCCAGTCCTTTTTGATGCTTTTTTTTTTTTTTTTTTATAGATTTTTCTGGTGGCGTTCCATCACTACTCCAGGCTATAGACTCATTTCCCCCGGAGAGTCATTAGGTCTTGCAGGCCTAACCCTTGCTTTGTCAGGCAGAAACCCGGCGTCGTGTTATGATCTGAGAGCGCAGCGGGTGTCGGCTCTGAAGCGCCGCCGCTGCCGCTGCCGCTCCTGCTCAGCCCTTTGGAGAGTAAAAGAATGCAGCAGATACTTTGAGTGCGAAGAGACAGGGTTGCGGAGAGGGGGATGAGATGAGATAAAAAAAAATTTTTACTTTCATGATCACCCCGAGGAAATTGAAGTGCTGCAGCGACAAAACGCCCAAGGACCGAAACAGAAACACAATAGAGAGACATGTACAGGAAGGACGGGGCGACGAGTGGAGATTTATTCGTTCACCAAACAACAATCCTATCACGCTGCCGAGGCGAACCGACTGACATCACATCAAGAGGGGCTCCAGCTTACAGCCGGTGGAAAGCTGAGCCGAGCAAAGTAGGATGTTCTTGTCACTTTAAAAACGCAGGACAACGGGCCGCGTGGTTTCGGGCCGATATTGTGAAAACAAATGTTTTCCTGCAGGTGCCCCTGCTTACTCTCACAATCCAAATGCATGTGTAGGGCAATCGGTAAAAGTTTTCTCGTTTGTCTCTGACCTTGTTTACGCAACATTTCAGGTGAAAACGCATCGTTTTTGCTTTTTGGAAGACATTTGTTTACACAGAAACACTGTAAATGACGTAGGAAGCGTGTTGGGTCACACGTTGGCGCTGTTTGTTGTTTTTGTAATGAAACCACACGCACGAGAAGAATAAACTATAAACACTAACAACCTGAGAACACAGACATTCTAGTGGACAGACGACCAAGTTGGATTGTTATTACGGTGACTGTCAAAATAAAAGTACCAAGTCCCAGGAGAATATGTACTGGGAGTCATGACACCACGGAGGAAACTTTATTCTGATTGGCTCTACTGAGCATGTGCAGAATAATTATTTACTACAGGCATGTACAGTAACAGAGTATCAGAAAGGTTATGGCGTGTTTTCGGGGCAAAGTAGTATTTTAAACTTTTGTACGGCGCGAGTGAAGAAACATTACAGGCTCTATGACTGTAAAAAAGCACAAATCATTCCCTAATTTACCCAATATGATGGAATATCAGAGTACACGTCTGTATTCGTCTGTCCTAAATGGTGGTCAATTCTGCCATCTTTGCCAAAGAGTACATACTTTAAAGAAAATACTCATTCAGCGCGCAAGGCTTTCTTTAAAGGCCAAACCAGTGCAGGGCTGTTTGAAGATTAAATTTTTTTTCCCCAGCCTTGAGAGGGCTGTGTCGCCCTCCTCAGAGGCTACGAGTACAAACATCCACCGATCAGGACGCCGGGAAATCACCTCTCAGCGAGAGGAGACGTGAAACGTCGGTCAAAAGAAAAGTCGCCTTTTCATAAAGTCTAATTACAGCGAGAATTCTCCGATGTACATTTTCAGCTGGTCCTCAGTGAAAACGAGGCTCTTACATTGTGGCACTCAGGAGTATTTTCCGCTCGAAATTTGATCAAGAAAAGTGAAAAAGATGTATTTTCCGGCGGAAACATCTTCAAACTGAGATCTTCCACATTTCTGACGTTTCCATGGAAACGGACATGGAAAAGAACGATTTTATTTGAAACGTCATGGAAATGTTTACAAATATTTCTATAACTTTTTGTAAAGCGTCAAGATTCAAAATCTTTTATTTATCCCCTCGGAGCAATTTAAAAACAGCCCACACGGAGTAGTTCATGTAAACACAAACATGAAACTTAAAAACACTACAGCATAGAAAAATAGCACACAAAGTACATAATAAATATCATAAATGAAATAAATACCCATCTAGAGTTCTCAAAACAGTCCCAGATATCCAAATAATATAAAAAGAGATAAAAACAATAAAAAAAATAAGAGTCAGTGAACCACACCAGTATTTTGTTCCGTACTAGAGAACCAAGGTTTTATATAAACACCTCTCTCTGTATCTCTGTATCCCTCCTACATGAACCAGGCTTTGAATCCATCCCCACAATCTCTCCGTCTTCTCCTTTCCTCTCCTTCTATCCTCTAAACCCAACTGCAAGAGCAGAAAGTCTGGTTCTGCAGGTTTCTTCCTCCGTCTCTTCAGTAGTTTGATTTCTTCTCTGTAAAAGAGCCCAGAGATGACTTTGTTCTATTTTCTGCTTTAGAAATAAAACTGAATTGCGTCTAATGAGTGAATGAAACTCCGTGGCGGATACCGAAAAAGGTACGAGTTTTTGCCTCGGATCGCTTTGCAGAAATGGCGAGAAGCTCCGACATGTGGCCCCGGCGATGTTATGTGATGAACTATCAAACAACAGAAGTTCTATTGATTTCAGTGCGAGAGCGTCTTAAAAAACAAAAGCCATGGATGTAGACATGTGTTTTCTTAAATGCCGTTCGCTAAATCGCGTCTCACCCGTGTTCAGAAGATGCAAATTAGTCTCCCGGGACTGTGAGCTGTTGCTGTGACCCCCACCCCACCCCCCCATATTAGACTCATGTGCAGGGAGAGCGTGTTGATTTACAATCACATGCAATGCAAAACACCTTGGATGATGAGTAGGAGGACAAAAAGAGGTGTGGAGCCTTCATCCATGTCCCACCGGTACAGTGAGAACGCAGGGTGGGTGAAGAAAAAGACAAGCTGCATGATAGTTATGTAAGAATTATCTGCTAATTGGTTTAAATAATGGCCCCCCCCCCCCTTTTTTTTTTTTTAAATCGATATTTCTCTTCAGAAGACATACTTGTGACTTTCCATTTTAGTTGAGATCTCAAACTTAAAGAGAACATTTCTTAAGCAACTGGCACCTTATGCACCGTGTTGATTATACACTTTAAAACGCTGAGTACTGTTTGAAAACTGGTATCTTTTCCTAGATTTGGTAGTTTTTTGTTGTGGTTGTTTTATCTTGTATCACTGGTGTCCCGGGTATCTTTATGGGTTTTTAAGGGATAGGCAAAAATAAGCATCGGCTTCTGCCGAGAACTTTTTGAAAACACTCCAACTACACCTCTGTGTAAACTCTTCTGAAATGCTGCTACTGCGCGAGTAAATGGGCAATAACAACAATTGGCGGTCTTGGTAGTTTTGGTAGGTGCATTTCCATCGTTTTTCAGAAATTAAAAAGCAAAAACGATGCGTTTTCACTTGAAACATTGTCGCGTAAACGGGGGCTTTCATCCAGACTCTGCAGGCTTTATAAATATACCGATGACAAAAAGAGTCCCAAAAAAAGCAAAAACCAAAATACCTGGCACTGCCCCCTGCTGGCTCGATGCAGTAAATGTCAGTACAGGTTAGTCAGACGACAATTACTGACATTCTTGTTGGTTCTTATTTCTCTGGCGTTGATCTTTTTAATTAAAGTTACTTTATGTATCAAAAATCCAACTTGATTTAACTCAGTTAGAGGTATGTGAAGTACTTGAAATACATTTTTTTCAACTTACACAGAGGAAATGGTAGAAAATCCAGTGTGTGCGAGTGAAGGCATGACCCTTGAATGCTGGGAGTGCACTGCATGAACGTCGGAAATCTATTCCAACACCAATTCCGATATATTTGCAAACTTTTAAACCAAATTACTTTGTGCTTCGTCTGAAACAATAACAGGATGTTTTGACTCGCCACTGATGAAATCACTTACCAGTTATGAACATCTGCGTTCAGTGAGCTGTTGAAATCAAGTAAAAACTCATTTACTCAAGGCAACACAGGCCACTTTTCTGCTTTCTACTGAATTGTAAATTTCATTATTTATTGAAATATTGGACTGTTGGTTGGGGAAAACAAGTTATTTGCAGACAACACCTTAGGATCTGGTGCACGGCATAATTCAAACATTTTTAGCAGGCTTACGTCTGGAGGGTTGGGAGATTTACGCAACATCGAAAGAAACACAAACAAACTACACATCCCCGCAGCCATCCCCGAGCTGGCAGTTGGTTTAATTAAAAATAAATTTTAAATACATCATTCTGTTCCCTGCGTGTCGGTGCCGTCGAGCAGAAAGTATTTAAAAGCAATTCGCTCCGACTGGAAGCTCAAACAAAGTGTGCTGTTTACAGTGTCCCCCAAATGCACCATCAGAGCCCGTCGCTGCTCGTCGCTCGGAAAAAAAACAAAACACGTTTTCTCAGGAGGGCACGCTGCCCCTAGTGGAAGGCAAAGACGCTCGCCAAGTCCGAATTATCACCGGCACAATTTAAGTGTGAAAACGTAGAAGGAAAAAAAAAAAAAACACAATTTCAGCCACGTGAGAATACAAGTGTTGGTTTCTAGTGACAGTGCTGCGCACCTGAACTTGGCAAAGGTCCAAGAAGACACCATTACAGAAGAAAAGACATAAGAGTACCGAGAAAAACCACAATGAAAGTTTCTTTCCAGACAGAGCAATGGAGCCTACAAGTAAAAGAGCACCATACCAACAGTTAGGCATGGTGGAGGCGCCATAATGCCGTGAGGCTGCTTTGCTGCATCCGGTACTGGAGGACTTGACCATATCGCAGGATTCATGATCACGGGTACTCCAGCAAGACAGACAATCAAAGCAGACGTCCAAAATCCCACAGGAATGGTTGAAAATGAAAAGATGGACAAGAAGTTCGGAAAATCTTTGTGGCGAGATGAAATCTGCCATCGGGCAAACGAACCCTGCAAATGTTGAAGAGTGGGAGAAGTTCAGGAAGCTTCTAGAAGACTGAAAGTCTCGTCTGGAGGCTCCCATCACTGCCAAAAGGTGTGAAGCCAAATATTAAAGATTAATTAATGCTACAAATGCTGTTTTTACTGTTTCTTCTTTGAAATTACAACATAAGTGTCAAAAATACTTTGGCACATTTGGATTGATTTCTGAAGATATTGTCCAGGTTATGCGAAAAGAAAAGAAAAAAATGAAGTGCTGCCAATAATTTCCATTCCCCACATCTCTTGGCATGTAAAGGAGCGAGCGGATCGGTGGAGCAGAAGAGCCGGAAAGGCCCTCTGATGATTCAGCACCCCCCTTTGCGCCTGCAAAATGTCTCTAATTATCTACATTTACCCCCCACCACCCTCTGCCAGCCTGCCAGAGACGCCGCTTTCCAACAGCCCCCACCCCCCCCGCCGTGCGAGAATTATCCCATCTCCACCCCTCCTCCGAGCCGAGTCCAAAGCCCCGGCGCGTCTAGACGACACCCACATCTAGCCCAGTTTCCTCTCGCTCTCTCGGGGTTTCGTCACGGCGCAGAGCCCACCGGGACGGAAATCAGAGCTGAAAACACAGGAAGAGGAGGGGAGCGGTGGGGGGGGGGGGGGGGGGGGGGGGGGGGGGGGGAGACGCCGGAAAGGGTGATGAAACCGGAGATGTTTTTCGCGCAACGACGTGTCACCTCTTTGTGTACAAAAGGTAATTTACTCTGAATGGAGCAGCAGGCGCAGAGATTTAGGAGGCGAACGCAATTTCAGCAAGGTAGGGCCGCCGGGGCGCGCGGCAGCAGAGGGGCTTTTTGATGTGCTCCGCTCTGACGTTTATGGAGAGCAATTTAAAAAAGCACGCTCTCATTCAGAGGCCCGAGACAGATGGAATCGTGCACGAGCCGCTGCCTGCGGAGGCCCGAGTGTGAAAGCTGGCGCCGTCGGGTGGTCCGTGTGCACGTCTTCAACCCCGACGGGGCGAGCAACCAGCGATCGTAGGACAACTCGTCCGCGGAACTGCAACCCCGGACGACTCGTCCATGTGGTTCCGGGCAACTCGTCCACGGCTCATTTTTTCAGCATCATTGATTTGAAGGATTACAAAGTATATCGGACGCAGTTGGAAGGATTATTAAGTATATTTGACACAAAACACAAGATATTTCCCCCTATTTTCACACCATAACTCAGATATCGAAGAATGATGGCATTTTATAATAAGTTGAGTGAATTTTGATCTAATAAACAAAGAGAAACAAAGCCATATGATACTATACTAAATGTATAAAATATCAAGTAGAAATAACAACATGTAAAAGTACATCGTACAGGATTTATTTTCTGATTATTTATTGCCGAGACAGAAATACAAACGATGAAGTGCTGAATAAACCGACGTGAGTTTCTGTCTCTTTGGCCATCAGCCTGAAATGGCAGGAGGATGTTCAAGCTGTATTATCGATCTGATAGCCCCGGTTATTGTGTCATTTCATTTCCACGATAATAACCGTAGCAGGGGCGAAAAAGGAAAAGAACATTCCCGGAGCTCAATAAAAACCTCCAGGAGCCAAATCACGGCGGCTCAGACGGCTCGCAATGGCTTCATTAAGGGGGGAAAAAAAAATGCAGATAACTTCCTTGTCCATTTTCTAAAGTCAAAATAGCCTGTTACAGAGGAAAATGGTGCATTTTAGTTCAGGTTACAAGGACTTGGAAAAGAACCCAATGTAGAGATAAAACCCACAGAGATGAAACAGACAATCAGAATTTATTCGAATATGGATCTTGCACTTTCCATGATTATCTCCAGAGGACGGGTCAAGTGATGATTTTAATATCTTTTATATCCAAAGTATGGTTCTTGGTTAAAACCACAGTGAGTTTTGTATTGAGACCAATCAAACAATCTATTACCAATAAGTTTCAAATATCTGGGGAATTGTCCTGAATCAAGCCAGGACAGTGCAGGTATGATCAAGAAGTCTTGGTATCCGAGTATCAGAGCAAGTAATATCCAACTAGGACCAAGTTGTTGAGAAAAGATCCGATTATTCTCCATCAAGGCCGGTGTGGTACTGTCTATTGACCAGATCAATGAGTCTGTATGTAGAGCAGCACAACAAACTATAGATCTATAACATCAGAGGATCCAGAATCACTGCCACAACAACCAAACTAAGGCCTCGAAGACACATTTTCATTTCATTAAACATTCACATTTACACGGCAACGTTTTGAAAACCGTTGTCAATTTACATGGAAACGGCAGAAACACTGAAAACTATGTAGTTAGGATACCCCGCCACAAGTTGGTGCTGTTGTTTGCTTTTTCTTTTAAATGACATGCGCCCAGAGAAAAATCCGCTCGAAACATTAACAATGGTTAGTAGACGTCTCGACAGACAGCCAATTTGGATTGTTATTACGGTGACTTTCAAAATAAAAGTCCCAAGTTCCAGGGGAATATGGACTGGGAGTCAAGGGAGCGTTTCCCAAAAGTTTATACAACGACAGAGCCTGTACCAGCAAGGTAGAGTGATGAAACCAAATATTTCCTAGGGCAAATCTAGAATAGAGACAATTTAAAGAGTTCTCTTGTACAGATATCTCTGCTCTTACCTCATCCAGATCAACAAGTCCTACATCGATCAGAACAATAATTGTCAGGGTAAGATACATTACAGTCTACATTTCCTCTACTTCTTGAACACATTGAGATGGAGAAACAAGAGAAAAGCAACAAAGGAATCGAGCAACAGATGGTAAGTTTCCCACAAACAGCTCAGATTCACTGATCGGGATGAAAACCAGAAATTGTGCGGCGATTGATGTGTGCAGACGAGCTGCAGCGATTCCTCAAACATCCTTGGAAATGATTCTTCACAAGAACCTTGAAAAACTGCAGCAGAGCTCTGGTTGGTAGTTCTCTTCCTGCTGCCGTCTGTATCAAGTGAACCCATCAATTTATCTTGGAAATGTTCACTTGGAAAATTGTCGACTCTTCAAACTCATCTAAATCATTTCAAAATAAAGCACCGTATCCTTTCCCAAATGGTGACGATCCCATAGGTTGTGGTTCAATCCTTTTCTAACTTTTATGAATCTCTCAGCCAAAAATTGAAGTTGTACTGATCTGGATGTTTCCGAGCCCACAGACGATCCAAGATGAGAAATCCTGAGAGATAAATATGCAACTACTACAGTAATTCTTTATGTAGTTACAGAAAAATACGACATAGACAAAAAGAAGAGAAAATCTGGAGCGGAGGAAGTTGGAGGAAGTTCTTCAAAACTGCGTGTGTGACTGTAAATCACCAGTCCAATTATGAAAGCCCTGCATTCTTTGTTCTCGCAAACAATAAAAGAGTCCCGGGCATGAAAAGCGGTTTAACTGAAGCGTTTGTCACCGCCAGACAGGTTGACATTAGCAGACGGAGACGGAGTCCCAGGCAGCCGAAGATTTGAAAAACAAATGACAGGCCGTCTTCGACGCCGTGCTGCTGCGTCTCCTTCCAGCGGAGCCATCTGTGCCTCTTTCCAGACCGAAAGAGGAAAAAAAAAACGACACTTCTTCACTCAGTTCTGCTTCGGCTGCCCTCTCAAAGGTTTGGCCTTCACACCCAGGATGCTTCGGTTCATCTGGGCAAACCAGAAACCCTCCAAATCTCCGTTTACACGACAACGCGTCGAGTGAAAACGCATCGTTTTAGAAAAGTTGTCATGATGTGGAAAAGGGTTTCCACGGACATTTGGAAGCTGAAGGAGGAGCACAGCATTCCACGAAGGCTACAAGGATTTTAATCAATCGTTCGTTGGCCACATTTATACGACAAGAGTTCATGTGAAAACGCATCGGTATTACCATTTCCGTTTAAGACAACTTTCGCATTTACATGGCCACCTTTTGAAAACAATATCGATGTTCCGAAAAATTCTTTACTCTTAAACGGCAGAATGACATTATTTTGAAATGAAACCACACACACAGAGAACAATACGCTGTGAGCACTAACGTTACCGCGAGGGATTCTCGACTGTCAATCCAGAGTGTCGCGCAATCGCAGCGTACAGTGTTTTCATAAAGTTGTGGGATCGGCTCCACAACCGAGGAAATGTGAAGCGTAATCTATTAAATTATCTCACATCTGAAGCTGCAGCCTTTAAAAACGATTTTCCCCTCAAATCCCCGAGGTTCATAAAATATTCACCTTTTACTGTCGGCAAGGTGGCGGCTGGGCGAAGCGAGGTCGTTCCGGGGCAGAGACAGTGAGACCCCCCCCCCCCCCCCCCCCACCACCACCACCACCACCACCACTGCCCCGTGAAGGAGGCGCTCAAAGACACACACTTCAATTAATCTCTGTCAGCACTCGGACAATGTGACCTATACCCGTCCCCGCTCATCACCAGCTTCACTGTGTCTCACTGTGGCCGCCATCATCCGCTCAATTTATGGATAACCTATAAGAGCCGCGGCGAACCCACAGGCTGGGAACGGTATTGATTTTTTTTCTTCTTCTGATCTAGAGCCATTAAATAAGCCGTCCAGAGAGTTAGTTTAAAAGTCTATTACTTTACTACTTTTTTTTTTTTACCCCCAATGTGAAGGACGTGAGTTAAAACAACATGTGAAATAAAGTTAATAACCAAACATGTGGACTCCTGTGGGCCCGTGCAGCTCAAACAGAGGCATGAACTGGATGTACCGTGCGGCGGAGGCGACCCCGCCGTCATTAATGGGTGCTCCGCTAAGCAGCCAGAAGAACACAAATAAACACGACCAAGGAACGAGGTCAATTAATTAGGTGAAGCTCCCGCTATGGCTGCACTGTCTAATGCCGTCGGAAGACTTTCAGCTCAGGACGAAACGGCGGTACAGTCATCAGCCCAACAATCAGCGAATAATTGATTTGAATGTTTTAACAACAGTCGTTAAAACTACTGGTTACCAACCAGTTTTTTTTTGTTGTTTTTATTCTTGGCGTTCATCCAGAGAGCCTCGGAGAAATGTTGGTTTGCACAAAACAAGACACCATCACTTTATTAGAAATTGATGTTTTTAACTACAACTCTGCTCAAACTGAGAGCGCGTCTGATCCCCGGCTGCCCAGAATATCACAGCGAATCAAAATCAATACAATCTAGTGGAATTTCCACAGATTTTTGATGGTTTTAATTCTTTCAGACCGAGTATTTGTGCAACTTTTTAAGGGGTAGGAGTGACTGTGAGTGTGTTCGCCACAACGTAGGGGCAAAAAAAAGGACAATATATACAATGAAATATAGTAAAACACCTAGAATTCGATGGAAGAGCACAGTGGAAAAGCATCTAAAATGGCTTTTATGTTCAAGGAAACGTCAAATTGGGTCAAATCTGATGTGAAGATAGAATGAAGGTTAACACACAAGCTGCCTTCCAGTGTACAGAGTAGTGAGCTTTTCTGTGTGTGTGTGTGTGTGTGTGTGTGTGTGTGTGTGTGTGTGTGTGTGTGTGTGTGTGTGTGTGTGTGTGTGTGTGTGTGTGTGGGAGGTGTGCTATATTTGTTATTGAATGCAGGTTACAAGAGCCCCCCACCCCTCCCCACCCCCACCCCTCTCCCCACCGGGACTGGAAACTCCAGGAAGGACAAACAGAGGACATTTCTCAGGGTAATGATGAATCCCATGAACTGGACATCAGGATCATGGCCCGGCTTCAAATGGAGACGCAGCAGGATTAAAACCATATTTGTCACTTGCTCAAAGCGTTGGACGCCACTGCATCCCACTAACGACCAGCCTGTGGAAATAAGGCCACAAGTAAGAGCAGTGGAGAGGGGAAAAAAAAAAAAAGAAAAAACTGGACGCAACATGCAGCGCATCATTATCTCTGATACTTGCGCTCTCCTGCTGCCTTGCTCGAGGTTGCGCCCGCCGTCCGTGGTCGCACAGTCGGTGGTGCGCCGCCCCGCGGCGGGCGGCCCTCCCAGCCGGGGCCGCGCCGGATAACGCTTCGCCTCACGTTAGCGTCACGGGCGGATCGGGGCGTGAGGCCATCGCCGGTGCGTTGCGGCGGAATGATGCCCGGGCGTGCGGGAACTTTTCATGCTTATGCATGTGCTCGTTTGCTCAGGGAAGAAGCAGTAAGGCAGGGTAGGGAGGGAGGGGGGGGGGGTTGCGTGCTACAGACACCGGGACGTGCAGTTTTTTTTAAGCAGACACTCAGCTGGTGTGTGTGTGTGTGTGTGTGTGTGTGTGTGTGTGTGTGTGTGTGTGTGTGTGTGTGTGTGTGTGTGTGTGTTTTCTAATCCACTTATGTTTGCGCCCCGAGGCTATCGCAGAGTGAAGTTCCAGAAGGGAGCATTGCATTAGGCTAACCTGCCAGCTAATGCTTTATTCAGGCAGAAAGCCTCCCGACACAACAGAGTGAATCACTTACTCTCGCTGAGATGAAACACATAAATACATCTGGCCCCAAACAGGGTGCTCGGAATGGGATTACTCTCTCTGGTCACAATCTTCAAATCCAGAGGTGTGGGCGAGAAGACGAGGGCAACGAAAGGAAAATTAATTCGGCTTCAGACTGTCCGGCGAAACTCTGCAGCCACAAATTGATCTACCTGTTAAACTGCTCCACATCGGCCTAACAGCCCCAAAGAGTGGGTTGATCTGAGGGGCTGTCGCTCTGCAAAGCCCCCCCCCGCAAGTTTGTGAGGTGATTTATGGCACTTCCTGTCGTCGTTGACACGGGCCATACAACCCTATTTGAAGAGCGGCAGCATCATTTCCGTTCTGATTAAAAGGAGAATAATTCATCGCCGACTCGACGGACGCGGGTGTCACCTTCCAAGAGCTGCCAGGCAGCCTTGGACACGCCCCCTGGACGCGTCTTCATCGTACCTGAGCGTAAGTAGGACTGACAACAGTTGCACTCACGGAAAAGCGAGCCTTGGAAAAACCAAGTCAGAGGCGAAAGGAGTGCTTAGTCAGTGGCTTAGCAACCGAATCTGTTGACACGGTGAGACACGCTGTGACGCAGAGGTCAAAGGTCAGCCCAAACAGTGCATCGCATGCATTTTTGGGTTATGCAGCCCGGTTTATATGAAGATAACACGTTTCATTAGCAATCAAGTCCAAGTGCGCCCAGCGGGTCCACCTGGAGGTCATCAGGAGTCGGACAGCCACTGAATAATCCCTGCCACTGGCCTCAGGTGACCACTATCGGACGCATCCGTCATTGGCGAACGCGAGCGAGACAGGCGGCCACATAAAGCTAAGAGGAGCTGAGGCTGGTGATAGGGATATAAAACTCTCCACTCGCCTGGGGCTGTATTCTCTAGTATGGCTAAAGTGGATTTCTGAAGAGAATTAGGGCCTCTTAATCTCCTTTGTCGCTGCTCCGCACAACTCAGCCAGGAGACAATGACGCCATCCGAAAGAAAAGAGGCTCGATTTTCCACATTAAATTAATTCTGGTTTAATTATTTTTGGGCCCTATATAACAGGAGGATTGATCCCATGTCAAGTCCCACAAAAACGCAAATGACACGAGGAAGAGAGTTCAGTCAAATCCTGCGGGATACCTCCACCGAAGTGTAAATCCTGTGAGTAACAATCCTCCTCCAAACACAGATAAGACCCTACTGTGGTCACGAGAGTCTTAAAACGGGAAACAATAGAGATAATGTGGCTTAAGACACTTTTTTGAAATGTGCAAAATCTACCTATTTGATTGTTTTTCTTGTCTTGGTTGCTTAGTTACAAATTCAAAAGACTATTTTACCCCCCCCCCCAAAAAAAGAATGCAATGTCAAGAAGTGTGAATAATCTCCTTACTTTGTACTTTCTTTCCCTTATATTTTGACTCTCTCGCCACAATCTGAACTCTACGACAAGTTTTCTCCCTCTCAATCCCCCTAAATTCAACCAGAACAGCAGAACGTCTCCACCTCTGACTGGTTCTGCAGGGTTTTTCCCGTTAAAAGTTTTACGCTGCTCAAGTGGAACTGAATTAAAAACCACCAATAAAAATGTTCAGTTCGTGCAATATCTACACAGGTGGTTGCTTTTTGGTTTAGCTGTAGAATTTTCAAACTTGATTAACAACCTGATGTTCTAATATGCCAATAATCCTCTTTTCTGCATGAAGAACCTATACGGTCATTTTCATTTGATCTAAAGGTTAAAAACTCACTTTGCCATTGCTTTCTGATCGTAATTAAAAAAAAAACAACTTGTTGGACTTTAGAGCCAGCGCGCTAAAGGTTTACAGATTCCTCTCACAGCAGCACCGGCTCGTAAAGCCGCCGCCCCCAAGCCTCGACGGCACCTGCCCTCCCCCGTTAACATGCCGGGTTGCCAACGACGTGACACATTTGCAAGCAGTTCCCGAAATCTCTTCATACTGTCTTTTTCGCGAACGCCGTGTCTCAGCAGTGATTAGCATGTTGCGCGAGGCGGGCGTCCTGGAGACGCAGCAACCAAGCCGCGAGTCCGCGGGGGGAATGAATGGATGCGATCTCCGGTAATCCCGGATCATCCGGGCCCTGATTGAGGTGAGAGCCAGCCGAGTCTCCCTGCATCGCCCGGCCTGTTTAGCTACCCAGACGCATTAATGCCAGTCATGCATGGGGAAACAATCGGGGCCCGCGGACCTAATCCTCACCCAGAGCTGTGTAAATAACTCGGCACGACTCTGTGTGGGGTGGGGTGGGGGGGGTGGGGGTATGCTGGCAAAGTCACATACCGAATATACAGTTTTGGAATTCATGAATCATCCTATCAGGCTTTCGCAGAAACACACAGCCAACACACATCAGCAAGAAGCTTCTTCTGGAATTATCCCATTATAATGCAGTGTATGCTGTGTGTGTTTGTGCGTGGGTGGCCACATATTGCTCGGGTGTGTGCATGTTTTAAGGGTGTCTGTATTTTTTCCCACCCTGTCAGCACTGCAGCGTGACAGGAAGCTGGAAGTGAAAGGACAGGGTGATATTACTGGCTGTTTGTTCGCCGCCGCCAACCTCCCCCGCCACCCCCCCCACCCCCCCGTCGCTCTGTCACTCCGGCTCAGCGTCAGGACCACGCTGACTGAGACGCTCTGACGGCTCTTCTGTCACGTTGGCAGCTCGGCGGGAAGGCTGACTGACGGCCGGGACAGGCGGCGAGAGGTGTGGCGGCGGCCCGAGGTGGCCGGCAGCAAAAGCTGAGCGTGTTTGGTCTTTGTGTGCGTTTGAAAAGCAGAAAAAAGGGAGAAAAATGTCCGCGGGGAGGGAGAGCGGCTGTGAGTGTGCACGCAGGGACAAAGAGACGCCTTTAGGATTCACGTTGTGTGGAAATTCGGTGGAAAATGACTCTTTGGCCCGAGGTTCAGCCTCTGGGAGGGAGGCGGCCACCTCAGCATAACAATTAGCAAACCAGCTGATCCTGGAAGGACCCTGGAAGGATCCTGGAAGGTGGGCGGCGCGTCGGCGTGGGACTGAGCTCGGCTCTCAGCCAGCCGGGGATTCATGCGTTATTCATGCAGATGGGCGGCGGCGCGGCGGGATCGCACAAGTTTGTCTTGATGAAACACATCGCGCTGCACTTCCAGAACTTGGGAAGCCTGGAGTAAACACCGGGGCTTTGAAGGTGCATTAAGCAGGCTCACTGCTATCGAGCTCTATCGGCAAAATGCTGATGGAAGTCGGGCGCAGCGTGGACGAGGCCAGGCCTCGCCAGAGAGGCGATTCGTCCGGGCTCTTCCCTGAATGCTCACAAGAATCAAAGGCATGGGAGGATTATTTATTTATTTATTCTTTTTTTCTTAAATGTTTGGTGACTATGTTTACTTCATTTTTTTACACTGTTATATTTCACACTGTCTATAAAGTTCAAAATGTTTTATGAATAAAGTTTGAAAAGTAATACATGGGGGGGATGTAATTTTCCTCAGAAAACTGAAAAACATGCATATACATATACACACAAACTGATCTCTCTTTTGGTTTTCTGCTTAATTCTAACCCGAAATCCATACAAATCTATATTAATTGAGGAGATCTGCTTTTTTTTTTTTGTTTTTCATCAGAAACGAGAATTATCGCAATCAGTAGTTAAATAAAAGATGTAATTGGAGAAATAACTCAAAAACCAACAGGTTTCGAGATGCATCTGTAAGTTGTGAAGAAAATATATTAATGACTAGAACGTGTGGGAGTAACTTTTTAAGAGATATTAAACTCAAATTGGATTGTTTTATCCCATTTTTTGTGGGGTTTCAGGTAAAACAAATAAGCAATAAAGTGACTATTTTGTCACCAGCCGAGTCTTCTAGCTGGTCACTGCCTCGGCCTTGTAGGAAAAAAGTCAAAATTCAAAGTAAGAGTGGAAATCGGAGGGGTCCGGCCACAGACCCCCAGGAGATCGTCTTGAATGCCAGCACTATAATAGTCGCGTATAAATGCAGCCGTGTAAATGCTTCACGCCGTGCGCAGTCTCCCAGTGAGAAAAGTGAAATTGGTCCATGAACATTATTACACGGCACGTGCTGAGTGATCATAATACAGTCAAACAAAAACAAAAACGAAACATAATTCAGCCATAAAGAGACTTCACCCTGTGGTTGTAAGTGGTGATATTCACAGACATACGGATGATACGGACAGCTACAAGCACCATAACTACCCCAAGAAAGTGAGGGAGCATCATCCCAACTCATCACAGCTCTGTGTACATATGTGTGTGTATATACATATATATGTACATGTTTAACTTAAAGACGACAAGTCATTTTCTCAAAAACATCATTTGATTTGATTAGAAAACAGTTGAACAATTTAATTATCAACAATTAAACTATGTAATTAGGTAATCATCTACAAATGGAAAATAATCAGCAAATAAATAAAAACACGAGACAAAATAAGTGCAAAATAATTATATTATTGTAAGTAGGTAATACAATAAATATGAAATGTGATTATTCATTATTGGGGAAGTGAGAGGATTAAATAAGTTTTACTTCTTCCCACCAATTTTCAGACAATTTTTCATATTATTGTGATGGATTGTTTCCATTGTGATTGCAATAACTTATTTATTGATATAGCTAAACAGGCTTCATTCATCTCACTATAGGAAGATCCATTCATAAACTCATCAATGTACTCAAGGTACACCGACAAATTTGTCCAGTCCTGATAACCGATGTCCAAATTGCTGGTATGGCTGATAACCGCTATTTACCGATATCGATATACCACAATATAATAAAGCATCTCCCATAATTTGATCTTATAGAAACATACAGGCTCGGCTTCATTCATTAAACCAATACTGATTTTTTTTTTTTAAATGACTCCAATATGACGGCCGATATTGTGCCTCCCTACTCTGTTTGATGTTGTTTTATGATTATATATTATATTAGTTTTATTACACCATATACATATGTGGAAAATTAGTATTACTCTATATACTATATAACTTTAACTATTTGGATTATTTGTTTAGAGAATTGATTTAATTTCATATGTAGCAGGGGGGGAAAAAGACTTTTATCTCATGAAAGATTGAAAAATGTCCAAATTATATGATATTTTCCAGAAACCAAAAAATGAATGAAATCATCACATAACTGCTAAATAAAATAAAACAAATGAGAGAATAAACTCAGCCAGGTGGTTCGATCCAAGTTCCCCCGAGTTGCCCGGTGAGTCCCCGGGTTGCGGCTTTTCCAGCTCGCTGATGAATGAGGCTATGAGCGAGGTTTGGCTTCGTGAGCTGGACCGTCTTTGTTCTCGCGCCCGGAAGCGACACTGACAAATCGGCGTTTCATTACAGTATTTATCACAATATTTTGCATGGTGACATGCCCCCACCCCCCCCCCAAACCTCATATTTCTCAGCCGCACTTTGTCCAGAGACCTTCCTGCTCCGGGGCGAAACGCCGGGACCTTTTGATTAGTTTGGAAAAGATCGGAGATGAACCGCAGTGGAATTCAACATCGGAGTGGAGGTACTGTAATTGATTTATTATTAAAGATGCATAACGACATGTGGGTGAAGGCCACATATCGGTTTTAGGATATAATATAACGTAATGACAATCTATTATTATTCTGAGGGAAATCAGCAGTAAATGTGTTGATATGAGATATGAAGCTGTTATGAGTCCGGTGCGCAATATTATATATATTATACAACAAACCGCTCAACAATTAATTCTAAACTGTCCAAACTTCATGCTTTCTGACAGAATTTAAAAACCTGGTTTCATCTTCTTTTTTTTTTTATATGAATCATTTACAAAACCTTCTGTAAATGACCTCTCAAAACTTTGGAAATCATTGTTTAAACTAATTATCCCAACAAAGAACAAACTGGTGTTATGAGTCAGTTAGTCCTAAAATTGAAATAAAAAAATAAAAAAATAAATCTGACATGTATTGAAGTTATTGCCACATTTTCCCGATAGATAATCCACCTTCCATCCAAACACATGACACTTCTAATTAACATATACTTATTTATGGCAGTGCTCCAGAACTAAATAATCTTTTCCAGCCTGTCGTTACACGACTGAAGTAAAACAAAAACTTTTCTGTATTCAGCTGTTTTTGTATAATCAAGTTCATGAAATGGTGTGAATGACAAAAAAAACTCATGAACAGATTTTCTCATTTTGTTGGTTTTGTGATTAAATTTGTTTTTTTCTTTATCAAACAGTTAATCCGACTGAGCAAAATTGAGAAATTAAGTTGAATTGTAAACAAAAAAAGAATTCTTCGTGATTGAAGATTTTAATTTCAGGTAGGTTCAGTCTTATGGAGAAGAAAAAAAAACAGAAAACAAATTTATTATCTGAAAATGGGTTTTCAAAAGACTTGGTTATCTTTAGAAATGTTGCACATCACAACATTCATTGCTGATTTGAATTTTTCATTTTCTGGCATCACATTTCCTTGTTTGGATGAGTTTCTGCAAAAGATCTAAATGTGGTGCATCTTCATACGAGCGTCTCCCCGGAACAGGGGGAGTCGAACCTGCGGGATTATGGGCAGACCAGCGCAGTTTGTCTTCCTCCAATCAGGCAGCGGGTGAAGGAACTAAGAGTTTAAACACACTCTGGAGACGTCCTTCGAGCCCCCCCGCCGCCCCGCCCGCCCGCCGTGGAGGCGTTCCTCTCAAGGTGGAATTTACTGGCGCATCAGAAGGAAAGCGCTGGCGGGGAGGGGAAACGGTAACCGCCCTCATAAACCTGTCTTTGCTTTTAGAGTATCGACACGAATAAACCCACGGCTCCTCCGGAGCAACAAGCTGCTCCGGAGTTGCAGAGTCCTGGGATCTGGGAGCTTCAGCAGCCTACTTAGTCTCCGAACTCTGGAGAGTTCCTATAATTAGAGTCCATTGTACACGAGTCACTGAGAAAGTGGGTAATTTATTTGCGAGTTGGACAACGTGCCAGCTATTGGCGAGCCTTTCTAACATGCTCCCTTAATAAAAGTGCTGTTAATGAAACAACCATAGCTAAAGAAGGGGGGGTTTTTTTGTTGGTTTTTTTTTTCGGGAGGGGAGGTAGACAATCTGCCATTATGGACAAAGTACTGCCAATTTTCTCATTTCACACTCGCCACTTAATAAAGCATCGTCTATGATCTGTCAGAGCCGGGCTGTAATTACCATCAACAAGGCTCCAGAAACACGGCAATCAGGAGCACGCAACGTTACAACGGCGATTCATACACCGCAATAAATGCAGTTTTTGGATAGTTCCATAATCATTCTTATTCATGCTGGAGAGTCTTTGCAATCAGATGCACTTGTGCTATTGGCCGGAGTAATCAAGCCCATTTACAGGCTTGGTCTGGATCGCAAAAAAAAATTGCACAAATGCTTGCACAGGTGCTCGAGACTGGCACCGCGACGCTGCACCAGTGAAACGAAGCACAAAAAAAAAAAGTTTGAATGGCTCCAGAAAAAGAAACGCTGGGATCTGGTTTTAACGATTTTTGGAAGAGCTCGCGTGACACACGTCGTCGTCGTCGTCGTCGTCGAAGAAGAAGAAGCGCCAGTGTTGCAACTTGGCAGCTAAATTACAGAAAATCCGTGAATGAGGCACCAACTTGACTGATATATTTTCAGCCTCCCGCTTTCTTCTGGACGCATCCGTCTTGTTTGTGAGGCGTTTGTCAGCTTACAGTTATCCCCACGGACACAATGAGTGACACCGGAGACACAAAACGGAAGCCGGCTCAGACTGATCGGAGGTAGTTTTTGTTTGTTTTTTTGTTTGTTTTTGGGTTTTTTTTACAGGAGCGACAGTAAGAACTGTCAACGCAAGACAATTCCCGAGCTGTTAAAACGACTATTCAAACCTGGCGCTGACACACGATGTCAACGTGAAGCTAAGTGTTGCTGAGAAAGCACGGCGAGACCGAACGGAGACATCAAAGTACATCGGCGTGGCACTTTCCGCTCTCCGAAAGGTCTTTTCTACTTGGATTAATTCAAAAGTCAGTGTGACTGCACATCTTTTTATGAGAAACCAGAACGCCTACGTGATTTACCCTGTGTAGTGTAAATGGACGAACCAAGAGTTTACGCTCTCTGGACTTTGAAGGTACAAACACTAGCGTGCTGTATTGGTGCCCTTTTTTTTTTTTTAAGCAGCCGAGAAACATCTTTTGTTTTTCTTTTTTTTTAAACAGTGACATGTAAGATTACTATTCTCTCTTTATTCTCTCTCTCTTCTTCTTCTTTTTTTTTTTACGAACAGTGTACATCCATCCATTGTATTTTCTCATTCTCCCGTAATTTAACTGAGTGATGCATCATGGGGGATTTGGAAGTGGGTGTACGCAATGATGACTGGAAAAAATAAAAATTTTACCGCGTATATCCTGGACTACATTTTAGTTGGGTCAGCTATAACGTAATGTATATCGCGCAATACACTTTTCACAACAAAGCTGCGTGTGTGTGTGCGCGTGTGTGAGGCTAAAGCTCGTTCATTAATCAGCACTCACACTGTTCCCATCCTCACGTCCCATCGACTATAACTGAGTCCTAACATGGGCAGGGGTTCTTCCACTGCACAGACCAACATAAACCAAGACGATTGGTGGCAAGACTACGACACCGTCCACGGTTTCTTACACCGCATTTATACGACAGTAAAAATTAAAACCACACATAAAGCAAATGTGAAAAAAGAACCAAGGTCGTTCACTTCCAAATAAACATGTTTGCTCGTTGAGCCGGTTCATGTTTTCATGTTTCCACAAAAGCAAAGCAGCTTCATTAATTCGTTAAAGCGTGAAGACGCTGAAAAGATACTATTTAAGGCCAACGGGGGGGGGGGGGGGGGTCAATGTCTGCCATCGTAGGAGCTGCAGTTCACCTTGGTGATACTTTCCCTCTGGGATTAATGAAGTCCTTAAATTCTGTTCCATTTCTGAATCAATAAAATGTTTTTTTGGTATTTTTTTTAATTCAATAAATTCTCCCCTGGCAAGATACTGGGACAAATACAGTGACTAAGGCCTCGATTTGTACAACAAGGTTTTCAAGTGAAAATGGAAAAAAATAATGTCTTTGTGTTTTGGTCTCTGTTTATAGTACCACGGTGCTCCAAGCCACCGAAAAGGCAATTTTTTGAAAACAGCTGCTGAGGTGGAACTTTTTGATAAAAAAAAAAACAAAAACAAAAAAAACTCACAGTCTGTTTCCACGTAAGCTGGAGGAAAACACAAATTTTTGGAAATGCTGCGACTGTACATGCAGTTCAATTACAAAAACAAGCAACTCGATGCGAGCTACTACAATCTTGCTGTGAGGCAAGAGTGCTAACCACTGCACCACCAACAGACATCATTTTCAAAATGTTGCCGTGTAAACACAAATCTTTTCGGAAACGATGCCTTCTCACTAGAAACATTGCAAACGGGGCTTTATTTCACATTCTTCCAGACCTTTAAATGCCACGATCTGCGTTTCTGGCTCTCGTGAACTGTTGTAGTCAAACGCTTAAGAACATCACTGAGTAAAAACAGGAAGTAAGTCGCACGATCTACCAAACCTCCGGCCCAGCTGATCTCCTCTATGGACCAAAGGCCACTCTGCCCCCCCCCCCCCCCCTTTCATGACTGAACGCTCTTTCAATCCCACCTCCATATTTTATTTTCTCCATCTTTCCACAAAATCAGAATCCACATAGGCCCGCTGGAAGTGTCCGTCCATGCCACTGAGCAGCACTGGGAGTTAATTACCTGGTGATATCACGCGGAGCACCTGCACGAAAGCATCTGCATTCGTTTCTCCACTCATTTACTCCGGTTTCCGCTTTAATTAGTCACCCGTCTGCAGGCTTGGATTTGAAAAAAATAGAAAAACTTTTGATGAACACAACACTCCGCCGACTGTTATACACAGAGGTGAGAACAAAAGGGAAAGTAATGAATTGGTGGTGGGGGAAGAAAAAAAAATTCATGCAAATCAGTTGCAGTCAATCAAATAAGTGAAAGACTTTCTTCAAACAGAAAACCATTGAAAAGTTTAAAAATGTGCTTCAATTTTCTGTAATTTAACAGAAGTGAATTTGAACATTTTGACTCGCGACGGTGGATGTTATTAAGATAATAGCATTAAGATAACACATCAGGACAATATTAGAAGCAACTGTTGGGATCCACAGGCAGTAATTCATGTGAAATTTCAGGGAAGTCATTATGTCGTCTGCGTAGAGAACGATTTCAAACCGTGCAGCCATGGAGGCGAGAGTTTAGTGAGGACAGGCTGGGCTGACGCTTGTGCTGAACAAGCTACCCATTGAAACTTTTAGCTGTAAAGATCCACAAAAAGACGTACAGCGACCAGGTGAAACAGGAAGTGATAGAACAACGTCACAGGTTGAGGAGGGAGTGGAGCTCCTATAATGCTGCTTACTACACAAACAGTACAATAAATCCAGTTCTCAACATGTGTTTCATTAAAATCAATAGCAGTGACTTTCAGCCACCTGGTTGAGTCAGGGTTTCTTCTTAATGATTCGTTCTGAGTTCGATATGCGAGTCCCCTGCTGACGGAAGTACTAACTGAATGATAGTATAATGTTGTTTTTGTGTTTTATTGCGAGATAATCTAACAATTAGTCTTATATTTTATCTAAAAACTTCCGGAAAGACCTTTCTTTTTCTATTGCTCTTTTGTAACTGACCATCTTTCCCGATATATTCATTTTGATTTTCTGTATTTTGTTTCTTATTTACCCAGAACCAGCCAACAGTGGCATCATGTCGGGTCGAGCGACCATCGATCAGTCTCTGGCTGTGAAGCTTCTTCTCGTTCCCGAGGGGGGGGGGGGGGGGGTGTGGGGGGGGGGGGGGGGGGTGTGGGGGGGGGGGGGGTGTGGGGGGGGGGGGGGGGGGGCGTTCTCTCCTTCAGGACGAAGCCGCCGCTCCCTCGCATTGGGCAACACGTTGGGGAAGATGCCCCAGAAAAGTTGTTGAGCTCGAGTAAGAAAAAGAGTGAACTCCCAAATAAATAGTCGGAAGCCGTTACAAGCCTGACTCCTGCACCTGCTTCATATAAACCAGGAGCGTCCCTCGGGCGTTAATAAGTTCTGAAAGAAGGCCGAGACAGCGGAACAAATACACCTCTCTCTCTCTCTCTCTCTCTCTCTCTCTCTCTCTCTCTCTCTCTCTCTCTCTCTCCTTTCTGGATGTAAAGATACTGGTAAATGTTTTCCGCAGGGAGGATCGTGTCGTCCCAGTTTTAAAGAAAGTGGACCGATATGACTTTGCATCTATTGTGCTGCAACAAAGAAGAACGAATCAGAAGTAATTCCAGCTCCGTCTTGTTGTTTTTTGTTTTTTTCTTGGGACATAATGGTCTCTAAAATGAGCCTTGTGCCGCTGCGCACACCAACGAGGAGCTTCGTCTTTTTAATGTGTCGATCGCGGTGCACACGGTCCCAGGAATGGAGCTCCGCCAGTGGGACCATGCAGCTGCAGACAGTGGCTCCGCTGTGTTGAACCGGCGGACAACAGGCTCTCTATCTCCTCCTACCCTCCTCCTCCCGTTAGTCTCTCCTCCACCTCTTACTTTTCCCTCCATCACTGCGTGTCTTTGTTTCCTCCCTCCGTCCATCCCCGTGTTTCCGCCTCCTGTCGACTCCGATAACGAGGGAACGCGCCGCTTCGCTTCCTGCCACCAACGTACCAACCCACGCCGCCGCGATAGAGGTTTTTACGGATCCTGAGGGCTGAGGGCGGAGCGCCGCCAGCTCTGCCCGCTGGGAACCCCCTCCGGGTCTGGCCTCGGAATGGGCCCACCTTAACCGGCAACAAACCCAGAAGGCCCTTCGTCGGGGACGTTTCTGCTTCCCTCCGACGACCACGCTTTCACAAAGGATGATTTCAGCTGCCTAATCAACGAGAAGAAAAAAAAGAAACTTGTTCCCTCCTCCAGTTATTGCCCCCCCACCCCACCCCACCCCTCGCCTCATCTGCCACGCAAATTTCACATGCCAGTGATTTTGTTTTTCATAACACGAAGGGAGAGGGCGAATGCTGCGAACAACGTTTCCTCCCGAGCATATTTGAAATGTCAACATCATTAAGACCAACTGTCAAAGTTAGTGACAGCGAAAAGGGCCCCTACCTACCGAATCATTACAACCTTATGCAGAGCCTTTTTGAAAAATCCGAGGGAGAAAAAAAAAAAAAAAAAAAAAGCTTGTTTTTCCTGTCAAAGCTCTACAGGCGTTTCATCCCCGCCTGCGTCTGCGGCGCCTCAAACACCTGTGGTAATCATCTCGGTGACAGAATCAGGCAATTACTGGACATTTCTATTCATGCCCCCTGGCTAGGTCAAAACTCACATTTCCTGAGCCTCTTTTCTCCCTCACTAGTTTGTATTTTCCTGCAACAGACGCTTGCTCAAGTGTTGGGGGCAGAGCAGCAAACAAGCCCTGCTTGCCCCGAGGCGAAAGCCCACCACCGCGGCCTCGGCGAGCCTCCGGGGGAGTCTTCTGTTGCAGCAGCCAAAAGGCCGAGGTCGGGCGCCCAGCGGTCCTGTCAGCCCCACACTGCCAGGCTTTGGATCTCCGGTTCAAGGCTCAGGGAGCCACAGGGGGGCGCTCTCCCCACAGCGCTATCTGCTACACACACTGCACACTGAGACACGGACATGCAATAGTTTAAACAAACTTTCTCTCACAGTTAAGTCTGGACGTAGGAAGGAATACGTCGCGTTGGCTATCTTTTAACAAAGAAGATTCACTCAGGTGATGAATGAGATCGTGAAAACGCATCGGTTCTGCGTTTTTGTTTCAGAAAAAAATAAATACGGCAATGTTTTTTTGAAAAAACGTAAAAATGATGTTGTTCTCCTGTCAGGCCACTAGTGGGTGCTGTTTGTTTTTTCTAATGAAACTGCGCACAAATACACGCAGATAACAATACTCTTTTGGAGGAAAGCATTGTTGTTATTGTCTCTACTGAGCATGTGCAGAAGAACTATTTACCATGGCCGTGGTGCGCAGTGGCAGCGTTTCAGAAAAGTAGCATTTTCCCCCGGAGTCTGGAGCATTTTCAAAAAGTTGAATTTTTCCTGGTTTGCATGAAGTAGGAGGATTTCCAAAATGTTGCACCTTGGAAACCGTTTTCAAAAAGGTGCATTTTCAGTAGCTTCAAGCACCATTTTCGTGTAAACAGGCTATGAATTTCGATTCCAGGAAAATCTTTCAGCGTCATTTCTCACTGATTTCAGTAAAAAATTACCTCCCTGGATTTTTGTGTAACAATTTCATGAGGCTTTTATTTTGTTGTTGTTATGAATGAAAATTCAAGAAAATCACAAAAATAGCCAGACACTGACTTACATATTCATATTTTGTCAGCAGATCTAAACTTGGAATGCCATCTGCTGTGATGTAACGACCTTTTTAATCACCCTCCATCTGTTAGAAAAACATTTTAACGAAACACAATTGCAGGAATATATTACAAAAAAAAAAAGGAATATTGCTTGGTTTTGCAATTAATTATGGAAATCGCAAAATTGGCATTTTCTGAATATTTCAGGAACTTTCAGGAAAATTGACTGTTAAAATAAAGCCAGAGGTTTCTCGAGGCAGCTGCAAAGTACTGCAAAAAAAAAGTACTTTAAACAGTTGTGACGAGTTTTTGAGACGACGGCAGAACACTTTCATGAAGCCAAAAACCGTAATTCCAAATGTCATAGAGAAATGACAGTTAAAAAGAAACTGGAGGTGAGGTTAAAAACGAATAAAACTTTGGAAAGTGCAGCTCAGGGGAACAGGAGAAGAGCTAATCATAAGCTCCAGTGACTACAAAAGGTGAGCAGACAGAGCAGAGATGAAGCACGGCTGCGCCGTACAGCCACACCAACAAAAACCTCCATGGGAGTGTAATCACAGTAGATCCATGTCAATATGCTTTGCGCAAAAATTTCAAATCGTAAAAGATCCTTTACGCAAATTTGACGGCGTTTCACCACAAGTTATGAAAAAATACGAAACTGAAATGTCAATTTTTCTTCTTCTTTTTTTTTTGCTCTATTGAGACAGAAAAGATTGATTTTTCTGTCTCAATAGAAAAATTGAGACCGCCAAAGTGACGGTATTAACGTTTCGTAGCATCGTAGAAGAGGAAACTATAATACTGCAGCCATATATTATAATTTTCCGAACTAAAATGATCCTATTAGTTTCTCATTGAAGAAAACTGCTACAGTTCAGAATGCTACATCGTGCACCGTTATCTCCTGAAGTTAGTCTGCTCCTTCAGCAGTACCACTTTGAACCACAGGGTGGTGTGACGAGTCACCGGCGAGTCACTTTGTCTCACTAGCTAAAGCTCACCCTACAAATTCACCGTTCAAACTAGAGATTTTCCTTTTCTCTTTATAACGACCAACCAGAAGAGAAAGTAACCTGAAGCTAGCCTTTCATCGATCAATTAAATAACGATATTGCAATAGGGTTGCTTTGACGTTTTTTTAAGCACAACATCACGGCCTTATAGTGGGGAGGCGTGTTCAAAGGGTGAAGGTCAGGGGAGTCAAATATAAAACCCGTGGGCAAAAACCGGCCGGCCAGAGGCTTCAATCTACCAAACCACCAAGCAGATGGCAAAAAAATTTTGTTTTTTTTCTTCAAAACAAATCGTAAAAAACTAAGAGGTGTCTTTTTGATTGACTTTTACACCTTGAAGTACCCAGGGTATCATACAGCAACACTGTTTTCGCTTTTTCGTATGTAAAGTATGTATTGTATAGTAAATGTGAAGTATTAAAGTAGGTTAATCAGAAGGCATAAGTCAAACATAAAACCGTCCGGCGATCGGCTCCAATCCACCAAACCACTAGGGAAAAGGTAGAAATTTCAAAGAAAACATTGATTTTATTTTTAAGATGTCATAATGTTTTTCAGAAGAGCATAATTTTCATTTTAGTAATATTAATTTCTAAATGTGTTGTAGTTTCTTACCCTCCTTGTTGGTCTCAGATAATTGATAAATAAGGCTTGTCAGTGGGGCCCCTTGGGAATGTTTGAGTAGCATCAGCACGGTTCATATTGCATCGCAATCGGTAGCGATGCACATTGAGAAGCAGTAAAGAGCGTCGTCGCGTTTCCTACATCATTAGTTAAATAATTGTGCGTCGCTTCATTCGACATAGACTGTGTTTTGCAGCACCAGCAGTCGACGCTGAGCGTACATCCACGCACACACTCACCGATCCCTCGACGCATCCAGTCCACCTCTGAAAAGTAATTATTATTACATTTGTTGCTCCTAAAACAGAGTTAAGTTTGTCAGAAAATCGCCTTGTGGGGTTAATTATCTGTTTATGCTCATTATTCTTTTCAGAAGTGTTGAACATAATGACCACTTCTCATCAGTTTCTCAAAATAAAAATAAAAATTAAAAATCTTACAAACTCTTGAATCTGAGTAAGAGCCACCGTCACCGTCACAACCAGAGTTTATAAATAGACTAAAGAGTTCAAATTGCTCTCAAAAGGAAGAACATTGAAAATGGACAAAGAACTTTCCAACAGTGAACCTGCTTAAGAGGAATATGTCGCCTATAATGTTGTTGGGATCTCACAAGATCACAGAACGTTGGTTCATTTCTAAGGAAAGACAATCTTCAGTTGTCATGATATACAGTCATAACATGTGAAGTCTGACTCAGGAATCTGCATGAGCTTCACACCCAGCAGGGGGTCCTGCAGACACTGCAGTCCCATGACCACGAGGAGGATCAGAACTTCCCCAGATCCAGAGACCAGCACACAGCGTCTCATCTCCCTTCAACCAGGGAAAGCACCACAGACCCGAGCGACCAGCTCCTCCGGTCTGGACCGGTCTGGACCAGGATGCTGCAAAGAATGACTCTCCTGAATCATCCACTCGGGCTCCTTCTCCTCCTGCAGAACGCAGCCAACCACAGTTAGCAGGAGGTGCTAACTGCTACAGGAGCCAGCAGCTTCTCTCCAGCCTGGACAACAACCAAACTCCTTCTTCAAGGGCATCAAGGAAGTGGTAACAACCAACTGGGCAAATATCTGAGATTAGTTCAACCTGATGCTCTGCATAGAACTGTTTAACTTTTATGAAGATGTGTTGATTATATTACTTGTGATAGAGTTCTATTGATAATGATATTAGGTGTAGTTATCAACCTGTAAACCAACATTAGCTCTGCCACACACACACACACACACACACACACACACACACACACACACACACACACACACACACACACACACACACACACACACACACACACACACACACACACACACACACACACACACACACACACACACACACACACAGGGTCTGCACGCTAATCTTTGCTTTACTAACTTGTTAACTCACAATCCTGCACATTTCACATCAAAGACAACATCACACGGTCACTGAACACCGGCTGACCACTCCAGACGTTTTACAAAACAAATCACATTCACATAAACTCATTTTCGAAATGGTCCTTTAACAGAGACACACAGGAAGCTGAAGACGAGCTTCGTGTTCTCCTATTCTCCAGCACCTGGTGGAGACCGAGGACAGACTTCCTGCTCTCTGATGACCTCCATTCTGAATGTAGTTTCTTGTGATCCGCCATCTTGTTTTGTAGTTCCATCACACGTCTCACACACACACACACACACACACACACACACACACACACACACACACACACACACACTCCCTCCACCTTTCTCTCTCTCTCTACACACACACACACCAAGCTGTATATAGGTAGTTAGAATCTGTGTTTTGTTTGTTTTCATTGTAAATAAATATAATTTTTGGAATCATACTTGCTGTCTTATTAATGAGCACAAAGATGAATGAAATGTCGACCTCTTCTGTGTCAAGAACTCCAAAATCCTTCAAGCTTTTCTGTAAATTCTGGTCATTGTAATTAATTTAACTATTAGTTCAAATTCCTAATTAACTGCTTAGTAAATCTTATGTGACATATATAACTGAATCGGCTTTCATTTCCTGTTAAACAGGTGGTGCTCCTGAGGTATCTGATACAGATCAGTTTACATTTTCAATAACATAATTAATAACTATCTTTGATAATCATTAATTATTATCGATAGCCAAACTGCCAAAGACGTAACATAAATGGTACCCTGTGGGCGGACTGCACTACATACAGTACCACATGATCCTTATGAGGTAAGAAATCTCTACAGTGTCATACATTTTGATAAAATCCTGGTGAGCAACTATACGTATTCAGTGAATCGGTGTCTCTAAATTGACCATCTGAAGTGTGGCCTTTAGAACTCAATTGTCAAACATAAGGCCCGTGGAGCAGAACCGAGCCAAGAGGCTCTGATGTTGCCAAACCATCAAGCAAATTGGAAAGAAAATGCCACGGCACGCCGGTCAGCACCAGGGTTGCCAGATGTGACTCACTGTTTCCAGCCCAAACAAGGTGAAACCCGCACACCTCAATAAAAACCAGCCCACAAACACACAAATGCACGAAATAAAGTTAAAATGCAAGAGAGTTTGGCTCCCCAATTGGGTGATACCTCAATATCTGGCAACGCTGGTCAGCGTGCTGATTTATTTTCAAGTGGTTGTTAAATACGAGCCGACAGAATCTAGACAACGTGACGAGGTAAAGAAGGAGAACCGGGACAATAGAGAGCACAGCTTTTATTCTGGGGGAGTCGCTTCCTCCGGCGCTCATCAGTGACGTCAGTCACGCGTCAAAGACGAAGCAGTCGCATGGAGAAAAATAACCGAATTGGTTCCACATATGATCGAGGCCTGGGTCTTAACACGGCCACAAAACAGGTCGGATATGAGTCACTTGCGAGTAAAAAAAATCTGAATTGGGTCTCTTTTCCCTGCAGTGTGAACGAGGCCATAGAGACATTTTCATCACAAGATTAAATTTAAAAGGTTATTATGGCGCTATTTCACCGGTCCGTCCCACTCGAGATGACATTGGGCTGCATGTGGCACATCTGTACTTCGTGTCAGCAGCATTAACATTCGCAGCAGGCATCACTGTCGGTGCGCAAGCACAGATTTTCTCGTCCCCCTTACCTAAGCACGCCTGCCTGTCATCGTCCGTCTTCCTCCAACGGCTTGGCGTTGACATTGGAGGACGTTTTCACATCTGTCGTACAGTAAGCGTTCCAGTAGGCGAGCCACTCGAGCGCGACGTCAACCCAATTAAATCCAAAACGAGTCAACTTAATTCGTCGGGAGAGATAAGTATTTACAATAAACCGCCTCAGATCGTGCTGGTCAGCGTGAAGGAACCTGTGAGCAGCCGTCACTTCGTCGTGGGAAATCGTTTGCGATCCCCAATCCGGCGCGTTCTTTAGCCGACCGACGATCCGCGCTAAATAAACCTCCCATTAGCTATTTGAACTTGTGCTTCTCACTTCTTCGCCTCTACAGATTTTCCCTGACTTGTACTGTGACCCCTCTCCAGCGCCATTCCTAATTAAACACAGCCGGCCGGATGGGGAAGGTCAAAGACGTCGCCAAGACACGGGAAGGATGGGCAAAAACCAAAAAAAAGGGTTCCAGGTTGATGTGACTGAGACAGAGCCGTCACTGTTGACAGCATTCCACATAGTAACGCCCCGTTAATCGCTCCACCCTGCCGTTAATCGCTACAACCCACCCCGTTAATCGCTCCAACACGCCCCGTTAATCGCTCCAACCGCCTGACACTCTTGCTTTCACCGCCTCGGACGCAAGCCTCGAAAATTAAGATGTGACGGACAATTAGCAGGAAGTCGGCGGCGCCAAGCAGCACTTTAAAAAAATCCCAGTCAGAAGCTCCCTCCTTTTCTTTCCACCGCCGCTCTGTGATTGGCAGCTTTAATTAACCGCAGGTCTCCCGTCCCGCCACAGAGAGAGGAAGTGGGTGACAAGAGTTGGCGAACGTTTCGGTGGAGGAGAGGGGCAAACCGGAGGGAGGTGAAGCGGAGATATGAAAACAATGCATAGCCTACTTTTGCGTGTGTGCGTGTGTGTGTGTGTGTGTGTGTGTGTGTGTGTGTGTGTGTGTGTGTGTGTGTGTGTGTGTGTGTGTGTGTGTGTGTGTGTGTGTGTGTGTGTGTGTGCACAATTAGAGGGATGTCTGAGACCCGCGGTGGAACCGAGTGGGCGTGTCCCCCAGCAGATCCAGGCGAGAAGCAATTTATGCGCGAACCGTCTGCAGGGAATAACAATGACAAACATGTCACGCATTGTTCTGCATACACATTCCTCAGGGTCGCAGTCCCCCCCCCCCCCCCCCCAGCGCTCCGGTAAGCAGCGACTGACAAGCTAAAGTTGCCTCTTTGTTAAGTGCTTGACATAAAATATGTAGAGGAGCTGAAAAGGATCTGCAAATCAGGTATCTGATTTGCATTACAAAACGTAATAAATGACCTTTTTGCGGCAGCTGAGTCAGAAAAATTTTACTCGGCTCTCGCTGTCAGGCAGGAGCCTTTTTTTTTTTTCTGCCGCCGCTCGCATAAATTGATATTTGGTACGAGTCCTTTTTATTATTTATGGTCGGTAAGTACAATGTTTCTTCCGCCGTTATGCTGACACCAAGCTTTACATAGCTTTACGGTGGCGATAGATTAACAAGCATAAAGAACTACCTACAGGACAAAAATTTATGAATTCCTTCATAACGGAGCCATGATCCATGTAAAGTCTGCTGCTGGCTACGTCTGATGGGCGGTGTGTGCTGGTGACTCCGATTAATGAGGAAATAAACATCGCAACCACTTCTGTTTGTTTTCTGATATATACTGTATATATAAAACCTGTAATAAACACGGATTTAGTAGATTTAGATTTCATTTTCCAACGTCAGTAGAAAAGAAAATGAGGATTTTCTCTTTTGTTTTCTTCTTTCATACTTTTCACTGTTCAAGCTGTGCTAATAATAATGACGTATTGATTGAGAGTATTTTCAAGGTCAAACTAACAAAGTGAACAAACCATTGACACAAAACGGCAGAAATGCTTAAAAAAACAAAATAACATTTAGATGTAGTTACCATGCCAGGCCACTAGTGGGTGCTGTCATATGTTTTTGTAATGAAACCACACACAAGTTTAAATGGTTAACGTCTTGCCTCAATATTTGATAGTGTAGATTAGGACTTTATCAAACAATTTATTCAAACAACATTAATCGGTACCATTTCATAGCAGTTTGTTTTTCGTCTTCACTGACTTAAATGGTGGTAAATTAACCAGATGCCCGAGGCTTACTTTCTTTTGCAAATTGATGATTTGTGTGTAATTAAACAAATAACTGCATTTCCCTTATTAGTATAGGGATGCTAAAAGGTCATTAATGATTCAACCCACCACAGTAATATTTCAGATTTTCGGGACATTGTGGCATCGGTACTGGCAACCTATTAGCTTCTCTTCCTACAAACAAACAGTAGTTAAACTCAGCTAACTTTTAAATCAATTTATTAACCGTCTGGAATTAGTAAGTGTTAATTTAGACTCATATAAACTGATATTTATGTTAAAAAAGCCTTCATAACTTCTCAACTAATGCAATTTTTGACGTAAAGTCCAGAGTCATTGTTTTTGCCCTTGGTGGAGAGTTTTCTTTAAAACACATTAAAGACCCACAGGAAACAGAAGGGAAGGAAAAAAAAAAAAAAGCCAACCAGTGCAGCCGTTTGATGGCGAGCTTTCTGCTGCGATCATCACTTTTCTAGGTCAATATACAGGAGGCTGCTTTTCAACCGACTCACAAACAACATATGTCAACTGCTGCCTTATGCAAGGGCAAACAAAGTGGGTCTGTTTTTTTTTTTTTTTTAAATGTCTGTGTAGGTCATCTCAGCGTCGTCCCCGCCAGCGTCTGGGCCAGCCTCATCATCCTCATCATCCTCTCCTGGCCTATTATTATTGTGTACGGGCCCGGCGACCCCGGCCTTGGAGCCATCTGCTCAGACACTATTGAAGCGGAGATTAGGGTGGAGGGTGGTGCGGTGGGGGGGGTTTAGTGTAGGCCACGAGGCCACAGGGGCACACATGTCTAGTTGGCCAATGTGGAGGGGTCTCGTCTTCCCTCGTCTTACTTTCGCTGAGCGTGGGCCAGCGGATCAGACGGCTGGAGGGGAGATGAAAGGTGCAGACAGGAATCTGACCACAGGTTGATTTCCATGCCGTTTCCACTGATGTCATCAATAATCCAGCGTCTCTTCGGTGTACTGCGCTCTCCTGAAGCGTCGCTCGTTGGATCAAGGATTCAGGGCCTGGCAGAGACGCAAAGCTTATAAATTAAAATAAAAAAAAAAATAAAAAAAACTGCACTTTGGGCAGCGGCGCAGCTCACAAAGCAGAATGAGGATTTTATAGGTTGGCCGCCGCCAGTCCTCCTCGCATGCAAACGTGAAGCAGCAGCCGACTCGTCCGTCGGTTCGGCTCCTCGCTCATCAACGTATTCCTTTACGTTTCGTCGGTCTCCCGCTCCTGCACGTGTTGTTTGGAAGGCGAGCGCAGCAGATGCTCGCCCAGGTGCCATTCCGTCTAATAACTGCCAGAACGTCGTCTGAGGCGTTTGCCAAAGTGGCCGCCGTCGCATCCAAGTAAGAGAAGAAGCGGAATGGAACGAGAAGAAATAACCAATCGGTGTGCGCCAAGTCGTTTCTAAAGGCGAAAAAAGAAGTGCAGATGGGAGGCGTGAGGAAGATGAACGCTTCCAGGGCCAAAGGTCAAAGTCTCAGCGGTACCGCCCACACTGGAGCCGTTTATTAATTTCACTGTCAAACCTCTCACGCTTCCTTCGCGCGTCGCCAACAAAACCTTGACGGGTTCTTTCCCGACCCGCGTTCAGGCGCCACCGCGCTTCAACTCCGGCGCTCGTCAAAATCGACGCCCGGTGTCGTGGAAACTCTCAAAACATTTCCGACCTCCGGATCCGAGGCGTCCGCAGCAGCCTCCAATTTTTATACCGCTCCAGGAAAACAACAACCTGACAAACCCGCTCACTTCATTCGGTGTCGGTCCGGGTGTCAATGTGTGAAGAAAACAAGTAGAATTCCATCTGAAAACTCTCCCGTCAGTCTCGCTCCCTGCAACACGGAGAGGAGGACTCACGTCTGAGTGGCTTCACACGGATTTCAGAGTCTGGTTGTGAGGCTCGTCGCAGTTTTCATTTCATATAAAACGTGAGAATTCCGACTACTCGCATTCATTTGTGTCTCCTGGAAATGAGAGCAGAGCCACTAAAGTATAACTCCCAATGTTCCTCTTTATTCTATGCACAGATAAATAGTGACTGAATAAGTTTACATAATTAAATATATAAGTTCAAACATGACCAACTGACTAAAGTTGTTTCACAAGCCTGAACAAGTTAAAGGAAAATTCAGTTCAAATTCAACATTTGCCTGTTTTTACTAATTCCTGCAGAGTAATACCAAATAGCATGATAGCAACTAGCAACTATGTCTATGAACTTTGAAGGAGGAGTGCAAGTACCAGTACTACTCTTTAGCTACTTTCCGATGCCAAGTACCCATACGAGTACTTTTTAAATAACATGAATCACCATGAGAGGAAGCACTTTCTCCTTTTCCCAAGATGGGCATATGAGGGCGGAGCCAGTCCAGCTCACACAGACACAGCAGATTCTGAATGCAGCTCCTATGATCCAATATTAAAAGCAATACATTTTGAGTACAAAGTTTTTGGACCAACGAGAATGTGACTCCTTTAAATTGCTGGTGTTGTACTAATTTAACTCTTGCCGTGTTCTATCACCAATCTTTTACGTGTACTGGTACTGGTGTATCTGTAAAAAAAAAAACCATGATGACTTTGTGCTCCATTTGGTAAATCTGATAAAATATGTGATCTTTAAAACAAACGGTGATGCTTCACTGTCACTGTGTTGTGTATCGTATGCTAATCCTAAAACAGTGTCATTCTCAGTAAATTCATTAGGAAGAAAACTCGGATTCAAAAATTAACATTAATCTTATCTTTGTAATTTTGCCCTGTGGGATGGATTAAACTTCTGTTGCACTTGTTTTGGCCCAGTTTAGACCTTCGTCAGTTGCCTGCTTACTGTCTGTCAATACAGTTAGTTTAAAAACCTTTTTCGCCAACAAAACATCCATACTGATGTCTTCATCCCAGTGTCAAGAGGAAGGTTGTACTTATACCGTGAACATGCAGATTTTGAAACGGGGAATGTGATATTTAACTGAACTCTAAAGCTCCCACAATGTTAAAACCAATAGGAACAAATGAAGAAGATGGCCGGACACCTTATACTCCAATAAGCACCAAGAAGAGCACAGGACTGACTAGTTTTAGCACAATTAAATCTTTTTATTGCTAAATCCAACCAAAGTGTGATGATTTCACAGCAATAAGCAATAATTGTCTACTTTAAACACCAATGACTTTCCAGTACCCATCCGTTTGGTCAATATAAAACGGCGATTCAAAACCCAACAACAATCAAGGAATTCATCTTTTTTTCCCCCCACAGTATTTTAATTTGTTCCATCTGTTGACTTTAATCCAGATCTTTCAAACATGCATAAGATGTTTCGCGTCGTGTCTTTTGACACGTGGGAAACGATACCCTGGATATACATTTCCAAATACATGGAGTGACATTTCCCAAAGAGGAATACACCTTCACCGTGCTCCAGGGTTTTGGTGTCAGACCTTAATCTTGATCTCTGTCAAAAGATATCCGCCAAGACACCCGATCGGCATTGAAACTGACAAAGGCAAGAGCGTCAAGTGTCTCGGTCAGCATCTGATCCACTCGACTGTCACACGTCCACAACTTCTTTATTGGAGTTTTGTAGGATTTAGGACTTTTAGGGGAAACAGACGATTGGTGTCAGATTAGGACTGATGATGTGGGTTAAGATCTTTTGCAGAGTGTGAGAAAAGAATTGCCGCTTTGGATCCCCAAATTTTCACAGGTTATTTTGGTCGAAGTGGGAAAACAACAATTGCATTGCTCGGTGATCCTTCAACATTACAGCTGCTTCATGGTGTAAAATTTGACATATTCGGAGCTCTTGACCATTTTCATAAAGACTATGTTGGTAAACCGTCCCCCGGCTAGCTCAGTTGGTAGAGCATGAGACTCACAATCTCAGGGTAGTGGGCTCATGTCCCACGCCGGGCACTACCTCACCACCTGCAGGAAGGCTCTTAAATGGTGCGATGCAACCCGGAAACAGATAAGCAGAAGAAAATGAATGAATGAATGAATGGTAAACTGTAAAGAAAAAGGCAAAATATCCTCAAATCAATGGCTAAATTATAAAAACCAGCAACATTCTCAAAAGACAATTCAGATTCCTGAGAAACAACCTGGTCATCATTTTAACAATACCTTCAACACTGAACCCTATTGACCTCCACAGAACTTTTATCAAACCACATGGTTTGCCTCAGACTATTGTTGATGCTATAATAAGAAAGAAAGAACACTTATGATGATCACTTAGGCCCCGTAACGGTAATGTTTTGAAAACAATGTCCATTTACACAGAAACATCAGAAATGCTGAAAACGATGTAGTCATCACGCCAGTATATTGTTTGTTATTGTGATTTTATAATGTTTCTTTTGTGGTGCACACGAGCAGCGTTTCAGAAAAGTTGTGTTTTCATTGGCTCCGAGCACCGTTGTCATGTAGACGGACACCCCCCCAAAAAATGAAAATTAAATTTGACACTGAAGTTTGGGGGGGAAAAAACAAAAGAGTTGATGTGGAAGTGAACAACAGGAAGCTCCACCAGCTCGGCTGCAGGGAGGAACTCTGAGGACCATGTGCTGCAGCTGAAGGGTAGAATCATCACTCCCGCCACCCCCCCCTCTTCCTCCTCTTCCTCCTCCTCCTGTCCGGCACTCCGGGGGCTCCGACACTTCATGTATACCATTACAATGCAAGATGGCGCTGAATAAATGAGCAGCACCGAGCCGGCGGTAACTGGCAGGCGTCCAGGCGTTCCGTTACCGGGGGAGGAGGCGAGCGAGGCGGCGACGGCGGCATCCCACGGCGCGAGCAGACACACAGGTGTTGCTGCTCATGCTGCATAACCTCCCCTGCTGTGCACAGACGGGTCAACGCTAACCTTGACGGGGGGGGGGGGTGGGGGTGTCAGGCACTGCCGCAGTGCCCTTGTTCACTCCGGTGAGGGGCATGTCACTTATATTTATTTAATTATTGCACCTTATTTTTTTTCTCTCTCGCTCTCTTCTTTACAAGTTTCTCTTCAACTTTTAATATGTCTTGAGAGCCACAGGGACACACCGAGGCCCACAGGTTTGATAACTTTAAACGCCTACTTTTTAAAGTGTAATATCTACAGCTACCTTGGGACCCATGCACCCCGGGTCTCGCTCCATATCACCAAATTCTTTTTTTTTTCTTTCTCTGTAACTTCCTGAAAAAAAAAATTGAAGGGTAAGATATAAGGAGGAGTGAGTTTGGCAGTTAATCTAACTTGAGTTTATCAGCTCCCTGGTCTTCTACATTAATGACACGGGGGGCTAAACATGTGAGCCTCCAGAGGGGAGGAACTCCAAGAGATAGGGAGTCCAGGACGAAGGTAGCAGAGCTGAAAAGAAATAGCTTTTGGTGAAAAAATAAAAAATAAAAAAATGTCTGCGCCGCGGAGAGGAAAGCAAAAGAAGCGAGAGGAATGTTATTTCCGCCGTTTGGCCCCCAGATGTCATCTCAATCCAAAGTGACAGATAAATAAAAAAAATAAATAAATCGTCCCGCCGCTGACCCTCGTCTCACGCCGGAGCGATTACCCAGCGACAGTTTCCGCTCCCGCTCCGCCCGGCGCCAACCTCCCGTCATCCGACGTGACAGGCCCGACCACAGGTTCCGTGGCCGGGCGGCGGCTCGGACGATTGGTTCAGCCGCAGAGTGTAAACACGCCGCGGGGCTGAAAGCGGCTCGAGCTGCGGAGGAATATTCATCGAGATTATTCACGCTCGGCTGTCGGCAGGCGCCGACAGATCGGGGAGTTAATGGCGGCGGCGGTGGAATCTGATGGAGAGCAGGGGCCACACTAAATGGACAGGCAGCCATCACGACGGAGCTGCCATGCTCCTGCATATCTCATCCCCGTGTACACCTCATCCCTAATACATGCGCACAGTCGTGGCTACAACCGGCAGGATTTCAACACCATCAATCTCACCTGCCATTCACGCAAAGTTGGCCGAGTGTTTGCTGAAAGCAAATGTTTTCCACAAATTATCCTTTGAAAAGGGAAAAAAGCCCTCCTTCTAACCCTCCACACGGTTATCTACCATCAATCTGTGATGTTGGGAGCTTTCCACAGCTTAAATTTTGATGAAACGTTATAATTTTAACTTTTCTGGTCATCCCCGCTCCGCCACGGACCGACTGCTCCTGCGTCTACTCTCCCTGTCGGTTTATTCCGTGGTGCGGATATGAAAACCAATAATGACGAGCAAACAGGTTCTCTCTGATCCCAACGATACCTGACCAGCGCTGCGCTTCATATCAAAGCATGTGACTCTGATTTATCTTTTTCCCAGAACTCTCGACAACGAACACACACATCAGGTTTAACATTTTGTAGAACAGTTAAAGCACTTTCTCATCCGTGGAGCTGAAATTGATCAATCATTGACAAATTCAACATGGCAACTTTTCTAATGACTTTTTATTTATTGATGTTTTGTATTTTTCAACAATTTAAGCCTCAAACTTAAGTAGGCTTCCTACCTCTCTTTTCTCAGCAACATGAAGAATGCTAGAACTTCTAATTCATATCATCTAATATTGTAGACTATATATACATATATATGTATGTATATGTATGCGTGTGTGCATTTTCAAAAACATTAGATACTGAGCTGATGATGTAAACCAGTAGTGTCAAACCAGCAAGAGGGTCCAATCAATCCTCTACGGAGGCCGCCATGTTTGTTACTCGCGCATTAGCAGAAGAACTATTTACCACTGCGGTGGTGCGCATGCTCAGTAATAGCGCTCCGTAGCCGAGTGCCAAAGTAAAGTATGAAAAACTTAGTTTTTGTTGTCGTGGAAACGGGGGCCTTAACAACTACAACATCTCGAAAACAACCAGCAAAACAGCCCGAGCTTTCACAAACACTCTCAAACCACCATGAATTATCACTTTTGTTTTTAGTTTATTCTTCAGGCAGTGAATTGAGCGAACGTTGTGCTGTAAAAGCAAAACCACAAGCATCACTGCACAAACGCGACTGGGTCAAAGTGATCCACATCCTCACGTGGAGTCTGCCTGTGTTTGTTTTAGAACGGGAGGAACAAAGAAACCAGAGCAGAAGCCTGAAAAATGGGAGCTTGAGAAGAGAGTCTGCACCAGCGGCACGCGCCGCCTGACAGCGCCGCAGTGTTTAAGGTGAATTTGTTGCAGGTTCATTCTTCCAGATTTGACAAGATAAGTGCTCCTGTCTGGGCTTGATGATATTTCCTTTCTTGAGGCTGTTTGAGGAATTAAGAGAGACTTTCGGTCGACACGAGACGCGGCCGAGTTTTCGGAGACAGATATTGTTGTCAGCGCAATTGCCTCGGCCCACAAATCGGGTAAGCTGCCGACGAGGCCGCTTTTCAGAAAGCGGCGCCTTTGACGCTCGGTGGGCAATTTGAGGCATGATCTGTGGATGGCTGGAGGAAGGAGGGGAGGGGAGGGGAGGGGAGGGATAGTGGAGGACGGATCTGATCTTTAGAGTTTAGAAAGACTCATCTTGGTTTTTGTTGCTTCAGTAACCGGTCTGATTGTACAATTAGCAACACGACACAAAACCGTCCACACTTCCAAGAACACTGCATCCTGGAGGACGTAAACCACAGGAAAGGAAAAGAAAAGACAGATCAACAGTCCCCAGAAATCCAGGAGCATCAATTTAAATCCCAACAACTGAAGTACAACAAAAAAAGAGCAGTTTAAGGTTATTGTCTAAACATGTTTGCCCATCAGCTCGACGGGCTGCTGGCGTCCCTCCATCTGCTCAATAATGATTTGTTGTCAGCGAATACATTCCCAACACCTCCAGAGCCAAACCCGGTTCCTAGTTCTCTCTCTCTCTCTCTCTCTCTCTCTCTCCCGCTATGTGTGTTAAAGAGGCCTCGCGGGTCCGCGAGCCGAGGCGCTCAGGCAGCGTTGTCAGCTCCATTAACAATGACGGGCTCGTGTGAGCAGCGGCAGCAGCAGCTGCACTGGTGGATTAATGTCACAAGGAAAACCAACGAGGCAATAAGAGTCACGGACAGTCTGGACGCCAAACATGTACATTCGAACGCTGTAACCTGACGAGGTTACTCCAAATATTGATATGTTACGAATCAGATAACCAGCAACGTCTTAAAGGGGCTCACCTCACTTTCTAAAGGTTTTCCATCAGTAATAATCGTCCCCATACCTGGAATGACGCCCCAAAAGTGAAGAAAGTCTGTCCTCTCTCTCTCTGGCTTGTTTCAGTTTTAAAAAGTGTGTTGCTCCAACCAGCCAATCGGAAATCAAACCCTATATAGTGTCATCGGGGGTTTAGCCAATCACAATCAAGGTAGGCCCTCCCTTTGACCCTCCCACAATTAGGCAGCTCTGCTCTGGCACATGGCACCATGAGGAAGTACTTCCTCCTCCTCCTTCTAAGATGGGCATGTGTGGGCAGAGCCAGTCAAGCTCACACAGACACAGCAGATTCTGAATGCAGCTCCTATGATCCAATATTCAAATGGAGGAAAATCAAGGAAAAGCTAGAAACTTTGAAAACAAAGTTTCTGGAACAACAAGACCATGTGACAGTGTTGAATAGTTGGATAATATGACCCCTTTAATGTGAGCTTTCTATTTTATTGCTTGTCTAGCGTTGAATGATATAAGGTAATCATGGTCAAGATTACTATGGTTTGCAAAGAATGAGCATCTCCATGGCAACAGACGCTGATCTCCTTAGATCTCCTCCATGAAGTGCCTCTCTCATCCGCTTTGTATGGAACATTTTCTGTTGGCGAAGGTAAATATGGCTCATAAATTAAATTTGACTGTATTGTGAGTTTTAACACTTAAGCCATGAGCTTGAACAAAGTTGGTCTAGTTTCCGTGAGACACTTCACCTCTAGCGAGCGGTCAGGTTGTTTGTACATCATTCTCTATGTGGCCATCCTTAAAAAAGGTTTAGACACTGCTGCACAAGCGAGTCCCCAGATAACACAGTCCAGAGAGAAAACATCAAATTAAAAGCAAAGTACTTGTTACTGGAAAGAAAATAATAAGCTTCCGGCCAATAATAATAATGTGCGGATTAGTTGGAACTTCATTCAAAGCATGCAGGCATAAATTATCCACACCGACGACAAATGAATGATTTTCCTCCATTGAAAGCACCTGGTCACACATTAAGCCTACTATTACAACTCAGTGGGGTGTCATTGTGAACCATTTCACTAAATTGCTCTCGCTCTGAACTTTCCTGTGCTCGTATTTATGAATTTTATTTCCCATTTTCTAGAATTTGTTTCTCGCATCGTGTTCGTCTGATTGAGACAAATAGATCTAACAATCGTTATGAGAGTGACGTTTCACACTCGTCCATTAAAAAAGGACGAGTGTGAGTACTCTGTGCAGTGTCGGACCCAATACCAGTATCGGTATCGATGTACCTCTACTGCTGATAGAACTTGAAATAAGCTCACAATGACGAGGCCTTAGCATGCCCAGCAACAACCAATCCAATAAGAGGTTTTTTTCCACTGAGAAGTAGAAAACGAAGTCGATGTTCAGCCTAAAAACTTCACTTCACTTCAAGTCCAGGAGAGAAATTGCCTCCGGCTGCACTTCGGCAGCTCTGACTCCTCCCCCGATAAGAAGAAATCTTTCCCAGATAAACAGAAGCAATCAGTTCTACAGGTACCAAAGTTGGCAGGAACTCTCAGGCCTGAGAACTTTTTGAAAAGAAAAACCCCACCAAGTTTTCCCACTGTGAAGATTAAAAAAATAAATGAAAAAAATCTCACATTTTAACTCCGTCAAACGCCTTTCTACAAGCCGCTGCCTTCCGCCGCCAATCACAGCCTCGGAAGTGAAGCGGGCGACTGACGACGGGCGGCCGAGGCAATTAAAATTTCTCAAAAGCCATCAAAGTGGTGGAGTGAAGCGGAGGAAAGGCCTTATTGACTTCTCGCCTGAGCCGGGGCTCCGCCGGTCGAGCCGCTCCAGCTGATTGAATACGTCTGCGCTGCTAATGCTTGACCCGCCCATTTACATGCCAGAAACGCAGCCTGTTGTGTGGAACGCCATCCATCCCGGCCCGCCGGGAAACCCGGGTGGCACTCCATCGTCACAAATGGGTCATTGTAATCCGTTTCTAACTAACTGCACCCCTTTTTTCACTCAACAAAACCGGCAATTAAAGTCGGACTGTTTAGCACGTCTCTTTTGAAATCCGGTCCCATTGCTCTGAAGGCTCGTAGATTTCAGAGATTTTTCTTTTTTTTTGAGAAAACAAAGCCGGTGCGTAAATAGTGCTTGTCCATTTGCCATCTTATTATCATGAACCACAATTACAGCGGGGTCGTTTTCTTGAACACCGTGTCGCCATTATGCAACCAGCCATTGTTCTACCAAAAGAAATCCTGTGTTATTTCCTCCAGAACGACCACATTTCATCATTGCCTTTTTGTACGAGCACACGCTCCATTTTCTCCGTTTACAGCCCCCACGTTTGCCCCAGGAGAGCCCTGCATGTCGGGCTATTTTCTGTTGGATTAGCACTGAGCCGGATCCATGCCTGCCCCCCAAACCACCCACCCACCCAGAGCCTTTCCTACAGGATCCCCAGCAGACCATGAAAAACCCACCGTCTTGCGTCGGCACACACGTTCCGTGTGGTCTCTTCAAGCATTCCACCTCCAATTTGGATAGTGAGCTAAGGGCTGCGTGGCAGCGCCGCTCAGCGTCCAGGGTTTTCTCCCGTGGCTTCGTTCTCAACATCAAATTGCCTCTTTTAGCTTCGACTTCATTGAACAACGTGGCAGGTTCCACCTGAGCGATCGCACATTCTGCAGGCCAAACGCCTCGCCGGACGCCGCCACACACGGCCTCCCCACTTTGTTATCGGCGCGTTTGCCCGATCGCGAGAAGTACAAAGCAAGGACGGCAACGCAACGCTCGCGGTCTCAACCCCCCCGATCAGCATTAACGCTGTATGGCATGACTCAAGAAAAAGCAGACTTCAAACGTCATCATCTCTGAATCAGAAAACTAAAAAGAAGCGTCGGTCTTTGATGATTTATGGCCTGAACTCGACGTGAAACCTCGGCACATTTTTAGAAGGAGCCAAAACAGGCTGATTACACAGTCGCCACAAGTTACAAGTGACGGCACTCTGATCACTAGTGGAAACATTTATTTTTGAGAAATGTGAACTATTTGTAGAAACTTGATTTTTCTTGGCCCTGGTTCACTCTTCACGAAAAACATTTGAAGAAAAGACCATGAAGCTTCACGGAGCCTTACAGCTAACGTCAGGAAGCCATCTAACACAGTGGTGTCAAACATGAGGACAAAAACCGGCCCACAACATTTCCAATCCGGACGAACCACCAACAAAATAGTAAACATTTCAAAGAAAACATTTGATTTGTAAACAGATTCATAAGACGAGCAGACACAACACTGAGCTGAGCTGAGATATTGGACTGATGGGCCTTTCACATCAGGATAGTCCAGGACTCGGTTCGCCAGGGAGGGGGCGGAGCCGAGAATTTTCATCCCTTCATTTGGTTCGGTGGCGTTCACATTCACTTTAGAGACCGGATCAAACCTCCTGGAAAATGTCAGTTACACCAGCTGCTGGTTTTGGGGGCGCTGTCGCCCGAAACAAACACTGACCAGAGAGGAAGTAAAGAAGAAACACGGCTCATTGTTTGGTCCGGACCAAAAGAGGAAGTCCCGCCGTTTTGAGCCCGTGGTGGCGAGGCGAGTTATCTCATGGTTAATGGATAACAAACCGCGATACATAGTCTTCAGACCAGATATCAATGAGTCTTCCTCACTACTTCTTCCTCTCTACTCCACGTCTGCCCACCAGATATATTCCAACGTTTTCTGTCTGCGTCTGCTTCTTCTGATTCGTGCCTTTAGCTTTGTTTGTTTATTATCCAGAATGCATTGCGCATTACGCTATGTCACGCCCACTAGAAAGATCGTTAGTAAACAAAGCGAGACCCAGCATTTCAAGAGGACCAGAGATCGTGTTAGTCAGAGTCGGTGGGAGAGTTCATGTCGCCCAAAACAAAGTTTTTTCTTGAAGAGACTCTGGTCCGGATCAAACAGAGGAATGTGAAAAAGGCCCTGAGCTGAGATACTAGTGATGCGGCCATGAAAGCTAGCAAACTAGCATTAGCCTCAAAGTCACGCTGTCAGGGTGAGTTTGGAGAAACACGCATAATGCAACAGCAATAGGAGAAGTGTTTTGGGATATTTTACCGTATTTTGCATCAGAAGGCTTCATTGAAATTGACTTTATGTTGAGATTGTAGGAATTTTTGGCAGTAAATGTTTGGTTTTGCCAAAGTGTAAACACTTTCACCACGTATACTCTGCACCACAACAAAGAAAAGCTTTAAAGTTTAAATTTACAGACGCTTTACCGGTCCGTCCCAGTCAAGATGAGAATTCGGCTGTATGTGGAACCTGAACTAAAAGGCGTTTGACACCTCTGATCTAACGTGCAGTTTGACCAGTTTTGGTGCAAACAATTACATTAATTCTCTCTCTTTGAAAGCTGATCTTGAATTTAAGCAGGAAAAACCACCTACTGCTAAAGTGAGTTCAATCCTGGTTATCACTGTGGCTAATCAGAGTGTGTAGATAGACGCTACGCACTGCTCTGTCCTGTAGAAAGGTGTTGCAGTTGAAGCAAAGCCTCTTCTCAGATATGGTGTATTTCCATGACACATACCAGACGCTCATCACGTGATGGCGGCTCTCTATTCTTTTATCATTTTAAACTGATCAAGAATGGAATTGCTTGACGTGGACATGATGGCGTACTCAACATCTTGGTCAAAGCTTCAAGCAGAGACACAGCATCACCTTAGAAAATAACCTTTAGACAACATCCTGTTGGCTGACATGGAGCCAAAGAGAAACCTTAATGCAGTTTGATCTTTCCTTCAGTTCTAGTTTGTAATATTTTCAGTCCTACTCTGTTCCCTGGCGAACCACCAAACCAAATCCAAACGCTTCAGTCCACTTCGCTAAGAACCCTGGCTTAAATTGACCCTTTATTTTCTCTGTTGTGGCACCGAGTGTACGTGATGAAAGTGTCTTGTGTTTTCACGCCAATAAAACAATTGTAACATGAAATGACTACAATCTCAATATGAAACCAACTTAAATGATGCAAAATACAATGAAATGTCAAAAAAAAGAAAGAAACTAAACGGTTGCATTATGGGTGTTTTTTACAAACTCACCCTGACCGCATGAGGCTAATGCTAGCTGGCTAGCTTTCATGGCAGCATCACCGATATCTCAGCGTTGTGTCGCTACTCATAAGAAATCTGTTTTTAAAAAAAAAAAATCAATGTTTTCTCTGAAGTTTTGACAATTTGCTTGGTGGTTTGTCGCACTGGATTAAAGCTTCTTACGTTTGTCACCTCTGCGCTAAACCCTCATAGCATCTCAAAGCTAATGTGCAAACGGAAGAATTCTGAAGTGGTAAAAAAAGACATTTAAACCAGAGTGCACTAATGTTTTAGTAGTTAAGTTCTTCCCCCCCCCCCCCCCCCCGCCCCAACTTGAGTTGACACCAAGAAACTGCACTTCCTTCATCCCCTCCACGGATCAATACTACATCAATACTAGTTCCATCAACTAAACCTCTGGGGAAACATTTCATCAGGTAGATATGGTGATTAAAATCAAGCTCTGCTATTATCCTTACCAACCTTTCCCTATAAACCATGGCTACTGTACGAGACATCCAAGCAACATGTGTCAAAGACTTCTGAATAACAGTATATGGTTTTTATGTCTATAAATATAAAATTGCCTTTACAGCTAAAAATTGGTGCAGATATAAAAAAAATATATAAAAAAAAGCAACACAAGAGTTGCAAATAGAGATAAATGGCATTTTGTGCATTTATAAAAGGAATTCATAAACCATATAGATTCATGAGGCATAAACTCCTTGGCATCAAATCTGTTCAACAGATTTCTCAAAGGGAATAAAGGCCTTTATATAAATGTAAATATAAAGAAGAATAAAGAACTTTTCCTGAATGCAGCAGCATGACGTGTTTAATATTATTCTTACATGACATCTGAGTCCCAACCACTTTGCAAACCACGGTAATAAGTCTGAACCAAGGAAGCTGTAAAAACTTTAAAAGAAAACGTTGATTTTTTTAAACATTTCTTAAGATTAGTGAACAGAACAACACTGCGATATCGTGGTGTTGCCGTGATGGCCAGCTAGCTCGCCGCTATCAAACTAGGCTCAAAGACGTGCTGTCAGGATGTAAACACATAATGTTTTACATTTTACTATATTTTCCATCAATGAAATTGTCTTTACTTTAAGATTGCTGTCATTTTCTGTTGTAATTGTTAGTTTTTTGCGAAAAATATTGACATTTTCATCGACACAACAAAGAAAAACTTTGAATTTAAAGGTTATTATGGAACTGATTTACCGGTCCGGCCCACACACACAGACGAACACGGCAGAACCAATCAGTGAAAAGGTATTCAGGTGATTTCAGGAATAAATTTGTGTTATAGCTCCACAAATCTTGTGAATAGATTCAGCATTTTGACTTCATTTAAATGACTCTCTGGATTTTTTCTTTTTTACTATTAGCATATTTTAAAGGATTAAAAAAATGAAAGACTTTCGCACAATACTGCTGAGAGAATATTAAACTTTGAAGTATCTGTACTCAAAACAAAGTATTTAGTCTCTGGCGAGGCGTTCACAGGCTGTTGGACACGACAGGTTTCAGCCTATAACAGCCTAAAACCAGGAGCTGACCCCCCTCCCCCCCAGTAGTGATGGACTTCATCGTGACGTCAGACTCCCCAACAAATGAAGCGATCTGAAGCCGAGTGTGAAGTTCACGAGACAGGTGGCCTGCGGTCTGAAGTCCTGCCCCCGGAACAAATCCTGGAGAGCGCCACCTGTGTGTCCGGCAACTGCTGCTGGCAGTGGTGAAACCGATCCCCCCGCATCCCAGGAGGAGGGGGGGGGTTATTTATATCTCTGCCCACAAAAGCTGCAAATCAAGCGGCACTTTCACTCGGAGGGGAACCCGACGAGGCCGCGACCGGAGGGCCTCCCATCATTCCTCGGACAACTTTGGAGTCCGGATGAATGCTGCAACTCGTAGCCACGGGGTGAATGTGGGGAGCATTTTTGAAAGTCCCATCTCGCTCATCTTCCAGGTTTTCTTACTCCTCAAATCTCGCCAGCCGTCTCCCGCCGTCTACGGAGAGTTTGATCCAAACCGACGGTTTGGATCCGCTTGTCAGCGCAGACATTTGGGGCACCAAACACACATTACTAATTCATCTGCGTTGTGCTGCAGCTGGATAGTAAACGGTTGTACGGGCCGGACCTCCAGACCTCCGGGTGACTGGGGAATTCATGGGGATCTGTAGGGGAATTGTGAGTTTTGCAGGTTTGCACTGAGATGTGACACCTCTGGCTGCAGCTGAAGCTGCAACACGATGATGTGCCGAGATGCTCTGGCACATCGGAGGCAGAAATCACAGAGGAGGCAGTGGATCCGGACCTCCCGGAACATTCTGTCAGACATGTTTCTAACCGACACTGCCATCAGATTTCAACCCTTGCCACAGCATTCAGCAATACAGAATCTTAAGGGAGGACAGTTTAAAATAAAATTTTGGGGGGCTAGAAATCAGCTGGATGCAGCATTCATTCACAGCAATGACTGAAATGTCTATTTAAAGCTTTGCCTGGACAACTTTCACTGATCTGCTCGTGCTCTGAAAACTCAAACCGAAGGTGTGAAATGAACATGAAAAGGACATTTCAAACGTCTCAGGATTTGGAAAGTTCATGATCCAAGAGGCAACTTTTAAAAGTCCTGCGAAAGCCACGGATGTTATGGAAACGTTTCAAAGCGAGATAAGTTTGGGAAAAGCAGAGAAAGAGAGAGACAGAAGCCGGTGTCTTTACGCATTTACCTGTTGGTCCCTCCATGCTGTCTGCGTAAACGTTGACGGCCAGCACGAGGAGCAGAGCCGCGGGACGCATGCTGGAGGAAGAGGAGGAGGAAGATGAAGGTGCCGCTGAAGAAGAAGTGGTAGTAAAGTCCAGATCGCTCTGGATCGCTCTGTCGCAGGGAGCAAAATCCTGGAGGGGAGAAGTCCGGCAGGTGTGGAGAGAAGTTGTGCGCGCGGCTCCATTCATGAGCGCGCGGCGCTGCTCGCTCACGGCCGCACAGGGAGCATCTGATCTGCGATGCTGAGGCGTTCAAAAAGAGACCCCCCCTCCCCCCTCCTCCTCCTCCTCCTCCCTCCCTCCACCCCTCTTTTGTCCTCCTGTAACTGCTCCACTACTTTTCTCTATCTGCGGTGGTTGGATGCCGGCAGCGGGACGCAGGAATGCGGGTCTGCGGCGCCTCCACGTGGCCGAGGAGCGCATAGACGCACGGCTTCGCGCGGATCCGCAGCGTGAAGAGGAAGAAAAGGCTCAGATTTATTTAAAAAAATAAATAAATAAATGGTGGTGAGCAGTTATGTAATGCAGTTTGGAGAATAAAAAGACAAGAAAAGGCTCCGATAGAAGAATCTGTGTGTTCAGAGTTAAAGAGTCCAAACACGAGGAATACAATACAAATGCTGAATTAAAAATCCGAACTCGATCGATGATCTTCAATCAGATTATTTGAAAATGCTGCATTTAAAAAAATGTGGTAATCGGATTACTTACTACTTATATTGTATCTATTCTATTATGTTCTATTATTCTATTACTCATCTATATACTCATTCATTCCACATTTGTTTGTTTATTTACTTGTTAATCTATTCATTCTAAATGTGTTTATTTACTTATTAATTTATTCATTCTACATTTGCTCATTTGTTCAGTCAGTCAGTCATTTATTAATTTACTCATCTATTCAATTCAATTATCTATTCTAAGATTATCCATTGATTCATTTATTTTACTGTTTCATTCTACATTTGTTCCTTTATTCATTCATTTATCGTTCATTTGCGAGGTTGTCAAATCTTTAGATAATTTTTTTACAATGAAGTCAAAATATTATTTAAAGTCTCCACCTAAATTTGTATCAAAAGCATCGGCACATTTATTGAATAAACGACTAAGTTTTCTCAGTGAAACGAAATTATTTATAATTTTGCGATCTATTTTCCCCAATATTAATCCCCCAGTGGTCAAAAATGATAATTCACAAGACTTAGGGTGCTTCTGAATCGTCCCTCCTATCCCCTTTCCTATCCACCTTTCCTTAACCCCGTGGATGACATCACAGAGTTAAGGAAAGGCAATCAAGTTGTTTTGACAATCCGACTGCACTTCCACTAGGTGGTGTAATAACAATCCAACGGCAGCGAAGATTAGTGGCGTCTGCTGTGGTGAGAAAAAAAATACAAATTTCCAAAAATGGACTACAAAAAGCACATTTCTACCACTTCCCCCTGTGGCTCTAACCACTGATATAATCTCAAATATCACAAGGTTTGAATGGAAATCAAAGGAAAAGAGGAACTAAAGTGAAGCTGCTGCCTGGTGAATAAATAACCAATCAAACTGAGAAACGGCTGCACAAAGACTTTACTGTGTTAGTTTTACAACATCCATGACATTCCTAGTTGGGATTTGAGTTTCAGATTATTTAAAGTTGTTCAAGACAGATTATTGCTTTGTTAATTTAACATGATCTGCTCTGAGTCATCCTGAGTTTTCCTGAACGCTCGGATGAGCGGGTCCCTTTAAATGTTCTTGCCGCAAGGAATTGTGGGGCAGCATGATCTGGTCTCCTTTGGTAAAGGAGGCATCAGTGTTTCCTCGGCTAAAGGAGATTATAAAGGAAGCATTGAGCCTCCTTTCCTTAGCTTAGTGAGAATTCCAACGTTCCTTATCATGGTCGCCACTTCAACGCTTCTTGGGATTTAAGGAAAAGTGGATAGGAAAGGAGATAGGAGGGACTATTGGGACACGCCCTAAATAAACCTTACAGTGGGATTAAAATGGCTTCAACTCCACCGGCCCAATAATTGTGACTACTGAAACCCACACACACAAACAAATGAAAATTAACCAATGTAATCTTTGTTTTTTTTTAACGTTTCTCCCGCTTCTGCAGAAACTGACATCGTCTTCAAAACGCTGTGGTTTAAACCCCCAAACCTTTCAGAAACGCAAAACCTTTGCTTTCTTTTTAATGTCATTGTGAAACTGGGTCTAGAATAAAGGAGTGAGCTGGTCCGTCGGATTGGCACGTGAACTCATTTAAAAAAAAAAAAAAAAAAAAAAAAAAAAACATCTCATCAAGCTATTAATCACCAAATGGGTCGATTTTTGTTTTCACACTTACAATTGGCAACAAACTGGAAAAAGGGAAAAAAAAAAGCTCAAGGAGACACTTGTGAAGTAAAAAAAAAAAAAAAAACTGTCAATCTCAATAAAAAATAAATAAAAAAAGTTAATTATTGTAAGAATAGGACCAATATTAACAATGTAAAATTACAGAATCAGACCAGACTTAACAATCTGACCGTTCTTCGACGTTTTGCCCGTTCTGGTTGATATTCCAGCCAAACCGGGCGTCCCAAACTCTTTGTTGGGCGAACTGATGTTGGGGGATGCGTCGCTTTTCAGTCCAGCCGTCTGTCGGCTCCCACAGCTTCTCCTCCGCTCCGTCATGAAGCTCAACAGGCTGCACGTTGAAATCCCACTCCCTCTTTCTGAGGCGTTTCGCCGGTTGCTCCACGCTGAAGGCTTCCCCCGAGTCGTGTCCTCGCTCGGCGACGGCGTTTCCGAAGGTATTTGTTATGAGTTTCACGCGCTCTGCCCGACAGCGGCGAACACGCTGCGTCGTGGTGAAGAGAGGCCGAGTTCTACCTGGACAGCTCCGGGTTAAAGATTAAAAAAAAAAAGAAAGCCTGTGGCAACAAAACGAGCCGGCGAGTCCCGTTATCTGGCTCTTGCAGCGCTGTTCTGCTGCCGACCCCTGACCCCGCCTCCGGGGGGCCTCTTAATTAATGTTTATTCATCACTTCCATGGAGTGTTTTTGATTTTTCAGGAATTATAAGTTAGATACAGATTAATGTTGATTCCTCGACGGTAAACTATGTTTATTTATGTCAAACTGAGTTGGATCCCAGTTGGGCTGCAACTAAGAGAGCAAGATAACTTTATAAATTTATTAATTACTAACCCGTATTTTACCAGAAAAAAAAAACTTTTCGTTGGTCTCTTTCAAGAGTGTTCTGGTCAAGACAAGCAGCAGTACATTAAGGTTCAAGGCAAACTCGCCAAACTGAACAAAATACGAGACTGAGATGAATTTCCTTCGTGTTTCTTGTTGAAACACAGTAATTCAATTAAACATGAGCTCATGGCCGTAAAGTGCCTCCTCACTTACATTCATCTCAGTCCTTGTATTTACAGTCAGTTTAGCCAAGAACTGTGGTACATTTATTACAATCCATCTGAGCTGTCGTCACTGCCGTGTGAGATTTGTGCCGTTTAAAGGCACAAAAAAAATGCTGACTCATGAACATAAACGATAAGTTACTTCAGTCACTGTAAAGCCACCTGCAAATACTTATTTTGTAAAATATTCATCTATTTCTCTCATTAGATGAGTTGCACGCAATGAGGAATAAAAGCTACCTGACATGCAAATTATTTGGTTGTTGTATTTTGTATAAAGTACCTACAGTACTGTCAGTGCCCACTAGAGGGCAGTACTTTGGGAATCTGGTTTGGACTGAAAAAGGCCGTCAGAAAGCAAAAAACTTAAGTTGTGTACCAGATACATCCAGGTATTATATGTCAAACACATTTAATCTCCTATGGGCTTGTTTAAACATTTTGTTTTTGCCTTTTTGGTTTGTGCTTCTGTTTTGAAAACGATTTCTGTTCACACAGAAAAATCTGAAACTCTGAAAACGGTGCAATTAGCATGTTGGACCATGAGTTGGCGCTCATGCACAAAGAGAACAATACGGCATAAACATAAACAGTGGCGATACATGGACATATGGCCAAGTTGGATTGTTATTACGATGACTGTCAGAATAAAAGCACCAAGTCCCAGGAGAATACGGAGTGGGAGTCTATGACAATGGCCTATTGACTACGGCCGTTGGTGAGCATGCCCAGTCGCAGCATTTCCGGCGTCTGCTCCAGACGGATCAGGAACCTTTTCAAAAAGTTTCATCTTAGGAGCTGTTTTCAAAAAGTGTTGGGTTTTTTCCAGTGGCTCCGAGCGCCATTGTTGTGTAAACGGACACACAAAATGCGGTGCAAGTTTTGTGTTTTCAGCTGAAATCTTTTTCATGTAAACAGGATCGAAGTAACTCCTGTCTGACGGTTCTTGTTGACTTGCAGCAGGTAAAACTAACACGCAGTAAAGCTCATGACTTCGCTGAAAGCGTTACTATTTCCAAACCAGTAATCAGATTAAAGTTACTTCTCCAAGTCACCGTGCATTACTATTGTAGCGTCCCGCAGGACGAGTTTCTTCAATCAATCAATCAATCAATCAATGAAAGACTTTATTTGTCCCCAGGGGGGCAATTAAAAGGTTGCGGAGCAGGCCGGTCAAGTAAATGAATAGATAAATAGTGCAACAACAGACTACAATTACATCAGCGGGTAAATAGACACCAGCAATAGTTCAAATCTGATAATAAAACCGTGAGTCAGTTATGAATACAACAAAGAATGAAGGTCAGAGGTCAAATATGTGTCAGCAGGAAGCTCAGAACTGAGTTTGGAAAAACCGTTTGTTATATTTATGTTGAGACGGTGGAGGGCGTTGTCGGCAGCTTCTGAAAGTACCAGTTTTGCTTTCTGTTCTACCTGAGCTTTATGGCGGCGGGTTTTCAGCCCACCGCCAAAGCCCAAACCTGGAGGACCAGAGGAAAACTTTCCATCTGGTGTCTCCTCTTCAACCTGTTGGACACAGTTAGCTCTTACCATAGTGACGATATTCTGGACGACAACGTTCTCGGGGTCCGAGGGACACAAACTATCCCGCCACGGTAAGGTAGCGATCACACTGCGATGGACTTTCATAATAAGATGTTTTGATTGGCTTATTTTGCCCAAACCTGTTATAGCGCACTGAATTGTTGGGATCAGTCGCACCATTTGGCATCACTTCCCCTCCTTGAGAACTGTACATTTCAACACTGTCGCCTTGTGCTTGCAGGGGACAAAACAACGTCCTTTAACAGAACGACAATGGCCCCTTGAAGTGTCCAGACCATTAAAAGGTGAGACGTTAGTGTTCATGCCATTATGGTTATTCATCATGTTTGAATACTCTTTGTGGAGCCGGTACGATTCCCCCTCCTCCTCCCCCCCCTGCCTTTCATTGGACATGCACTTTACAGTGAAGGGAGGACTGCACACATATTGCTCCAGGTTTTAATGAGGTAATGGCTTGTTTTTTTGTTACGTCCCAATCATTTAATTTGACCCATTAAGTCCATTAGTCAATACGAGGCATTTCATGGTGGACATGTTTTCGATGCATTTAATAAATCCTCTGCTTAACGACACCATTTTCTGACATGTGATGAAAACAAGAACCATTAACTGATCAATCCGTCCAGCCACGACTGATGCTTTGGGAGGTACTAAACACCTTATGAATGTCGGGTTCTGTCCACACCAGATGGCTAAATTGGTTTATGGTTTGTTCGTTCTGATGGATTACCAGCTTGGCACATTTGGCAATAGCCACAGAACTGTGAAGACGGCAGGTTGAATCGGTGATGAAGTTGCTTATTAATAAACTATAGCAACACATCAACTCGCACTTTCAGAGTCTCAAGGTTTTGTTTCTATTGGACTTTGTTGAATCGATATAAACACGTTATGACCCAGGTCACTATTGGTTGGTTTGAATGTGTTGGAGTCTGATTGGTTGCAGCAAGGCAGGTGGAGACTGCTGATTGGGCTGGAAACAAAAAAAGACTAGAAACACCAGATTGGCTGAAGACAGAAGGTTTTTAAACACCTCACTTTACACGTTTAAAGTGAATACACATCATTTTTGCGTTTCCGTTTCGCTGTTGGACCGCAGAAACACTGAAAACAATGTGGCTCTCTTGTTGCTCCACTAGTGGCCGCTGTTTTTATGTCATCAAACCACCTACAGTGTGTTTACTGTCTAGAAGTTTGGGGAAATACACAAAGAACTAACACCCAACCGTTATTCATGATGTGAAAAAGAGCCATCAGGCTGATACTTAACACAGGACACAGAAAATACACAAATGGAATAATCTTAAAAACACCAGATTTAAAACTCCCAGATCTGATCCAACTCAAAACAGTACAAATGATATATATATATATATATATATATATATATATATATATATATATATATATATATATATATATATAGTAAGCAACGGTGCACTTCCAAAAGGGTTGCAGAAAAGATCCTTGGCGAGAGAAGGGGAATATAATTTAAGAGAAAATCTTCATTTCAAGAGGCAATATGTGAGAACAACACTGAAAAGGACGAGTATAACAACAGCAGGAGGATTTATCATGGAACTGTATGAAACACAACAAAGCACCAACATTAAAAGCGTTTTTAAAGCATATATCATCAGTAAAGAAAGAAGAGCAACAATTTTACCTGGGACAGCAATAATATATAATATGTATATAATGGTATAAGATATAATAAAACTTAATAAACCCAATAAAAGCTATATATTGTGATAGAGATCATCATTCATTTAAATACTGCCACACTATACTTTGTATTAAAAATGTAGTTGATGAAATTTTAATAGTATATTATGAATATTATTAGTCAATGTTCTTGCTCAATGTTGTAATTAACATTATGTACATGTCAAGTATATCCATGTATATATTTTTGATGTGCATGTATAAACTGTATATATATAAAACTATCAGTCTCTTATGAAACTCGACCCAGTTCGGAGCCAAGCGAAGGGAAAACCTCAGCGGTTCACTAGTTTTTCCAATCTTTCCAAAAGGTAGAACACGTTAATCCAAACATTACCAGAAACACTGATTCTCACCGACGTACAGCAGCAGGAACTTTTGAACGAGGCGATCGTGTTTTTCTTTGACGTGTCTTGCCCTGGACCCACGCTGATCTTTGGCGCCCCCCCCTTTTAGTCCCAGAACCACTGATCCTTCGGCACCAGAAGCTTTATAGTGACGGATCGTGTTTTATGCCGCAATTCCAAAAGCGCCGTGAGAATCTCATTGGCTCGTCGTCGGAGCAATGACTTTCAGTTTGAATCACGGAAATATGTCATCCTTGGGAGTACCTCCTCCGGCGACAAATCAAAACCGGGATGATACATAAGTGCAGCAGGTTTCTCGTAAACCTCTTGTATCGCCTTTAAAGCCAACATGGAGATTTAACAACTGCCTTGAGTGGAATCATATAAAACAGGTATAAAAACTCACTATAATTAATTGGTGGGCGAGAGCTTGTCTTGCAACAAAATGGATTCCAATATACAGCGCTCATGGCGCAGTAATTCTCTCCGGTCTTGGGAAAGCAAACCGAACTGCTGGTCTCGGTATTGATTTGAACCCAGTTAAACTGGACCCCGAGCCCCGGCGTTTATAAAGTAATGACGCAGCCGGTGTGCCGGACACTTTTATCCCCGCTTGTCCTCGGATTCACGGCGGGGGTCATCCCGGAGTGACGGGCCCACAGTCTGAGAAGTCCTGGATAAATGGCTCCGCATGCGCCCTGCGGACGGTCACCCGGGCTTTTATTTCCCAAAATCGTCAACACATCGCAGGGCGAAGCTCTGCCAACTCTTCCCTCTACCTGTTAAATTTGTGCACTGGCCCATGGCCACTTGGCTGTGGCCTGCGGTGGCGTGGAGCCATGCCGCTGCTCACTGGTGGACTACTGGCTGCTGCGAAGACAGGAAGGGCAGGATCAAGACTCTTCATCACCCCCGTGCCTATGAAATATTGATTTCTGTAGCCTCTAGGCTTTTAACTTGTGTCTGGCAGATATTTATTTTCTCGGGCAGCCACGTATTGCGAGCTCGTTTCATTTGCAGGGCTGCAATAATTCAACGCACATTCTGAACTGGTGAAGGGAGGTGATATATCGGTGCCAGTGGGACGGTGCTTCCACGTGCCCTTCAATTCTAATCACTTCCTCAATGGCCATGTTAGCAGTGCGCTCATAAACTGCTTATATTACATGTTATATAACCAGTTAATTTGACCATATTAATCCGGCTGTATTTCACGTCACTGTGTCACTTGTAATATAGCTTGGAACGATAAAGGCAGCGAGCCCAGAGCTCCTGCTGGTGATTGCTATCGGGCTAAGCTGGTGGTGGGCACCAGCGTTAACAGGAATCTGCTTCATCTGCAGGGAGGCGGCCATTTATTCTCCCTCCCGTGCTACGAGGACTCCTTCTTTCAAGCTTGTATCTGTTCAATCCTTATTAGTTTTTGAATATCTCATATCAGAGTGAGAGTACTTTCAGGGACAAATTGGTACTACGGCTATTTTCATATCAGTTCATATATTGAGCTGAAGCCACCTTTAGCTGTGTTACAATATGTCTTAAAGGTAGATTGTTTTATTCATCTCCACTCTTATCAAGTGAAGATTTCACTTTGTTCATGGTAGTGGTAAATCTTCAGCCCCATTGGAGTACCACAGGGATCTGTGTTAGGACCCATACTTTCGTTATTATCGATGCTCGTAGGGAACGTGAGCTGGGAATAGACCACCATGTGACAGGTTAGATTTATCCTACTGATGACGTGTAGTAATCCTGCTTATTGTTGTTGTTGTTGTTGTTGTGTAATATCATCACATTCTCACCGTTGTTGTTGTGCTGCTTTCGTGTTCCCATTGGTTCCGTCTTGTCCTACTGTTGATCTCTGAAGAACTTTGAACTTCACTAACCTGGTTCAGCGGTTGGTTGCATTTGCCGGACCGTTGGTGGGTCCAGGTGAGGAGGCGGGTCGATCGGTCAGTTGCTTGATCTGTTTGTTGGTTGATCTGCAATCAGACGGTGCGTTTGGGTCAGTATGTTAATCTGTTTTGGTTAATCACTGGTCTTTGGCCAGTAGATGAGATGATCAGGATGTTGGTTGGTTAGTTAATGGGTTGATTGGCGGGTTTCGGGTCAATTGTTGTCATCAGTTCAATTTATAAAAATGAAAGAAGCAAGATACGACAAACCAGCGCAGTCATAAAATCGGTCGTGTGGTCTCTTCACAGAACAGACAGGGTGTGCAGGGTGCAACCTGTGGTGGTCCATATGATGAAGGAGGGTTTATGCAGTCAATACAAGTGGCTTAACAATAAAATATGACTATTTGTCCAAAAGCAGCAGATCACAAGTGTATCAATAGGAGTGTAAAAGTCAAAATATGAATGATAGTGTCAAAATATAAATGCAAAAGTCACATCACGAATGCAAAAGTCGCAACATGAATTGAAAAGCCACGACCAAAGAGCACACCAGGTTTTTGACGGTGAATTCCTCTGGTGACTTTTGTTTCCCCTCCTGCACCCCCGGTCATGAGTGAACTGATGTTGAGGAACTTTTGACTCCCAGTCCTACAGAATCTTTACTTTCAGCTGCATTTTCCACTTTAGGTGACGGGAACAAGCTTTTACAGCCACGGGTCGTCTTCTTCAGCAATTTTACGTTTTCCTGTTCTATCTCACAGATATGGCACCAGGATCGCCGGCTGATAGTGAAAGTCACACCCCTGCGGTACAGACTTTTGTACATCGGCTATTACTGGAAAACTTTACCTGCTGACTCTGTACCTCAGTTCATTTTTTTCCTTTTCCCTGTGGTACCAGATTAAAGATAAGCGAATGCGCCCTGCAGTACATCACAGCCGTTTGCACCGCAGAGCTGTGTGTGTTTTGTTTTTTTTGCTGCTGCTACAGTCGACCCAAACAGAATCCCGCCATTGCCGCTGCAGCGTGTGCGTTACATTCAGAGTGATTTAATACGAACGGAAAGGTAAATGGAGGGTTGCAGAGGAAGCGCATGTCTGGATGCTGCAGCGGCAATTTTCGCCTCGCCCGTGCCTGAGTCAGGTCTTTTAGCGGGACGGCTTTATTATTGTTGTGGTACACAAGGCAGATCAAGAGATACACACTGAGTCACGGGTCAGCCGGAGGTCGAGGCTGTTTCGTAATTCAACAGGGCCGCAGAGTTTTCCCTTGTTGCCAGATTCATAGCCTGACATTGATCATATCGGCTGGTAGTGTAAGATAAACAGCCTGTTTTTAATGTTAAGGCTCCAATCCACCACGTGCTATAATAATCACACCAGATTGTGTGATCCCCTCCTCCACCACAAGGGATTTGTAATTGTAAAGGATATGCAAAGCTCGAATCAAGGAAAATAGATAGATAGATAGATAGATAGATAGATAGATAGATAGATAGATAGATAGATAGATAGATAGATAGATAGATAGATAGATAGATAGATAGATAGATAGATAGATAAAAAAAAACGCATCCACTGTACACTCTTTCATGTATTTAAATGTTTTTTTGGCTTCTTTTCTCTTCTCAATATTTTTTTTTTTTTTAAATCTTTCTTGCTTCTACCAGGGGGGGGTGATGCCCTAGCGCCCTCTACTGGCCAGCCGCCACTGGTTTTTTTCATTTCCAAAACAGCATTTTCAAGTTGAAATTGATAACTTTTGTTACGTCTCGAGTGTCCGTTTACACAACGGCGGTGCTCAGACTCACTCTAAACAGCTCCCGAGGTGAACCTTTAATTAAACACTCCATCTCCATAGAAACGGGGAGAAAACACAAAACTTTTCTGAAATGCTGCTACGGCTGCTGGGTAAGTAAGTAAGTAAGTAAGTAAGTAAGTAAGTACATTTTATTTGTATAGCGCTTTTCCCCAGACAGAGTCACAAAGTGCTTCGCAGTAAAAACAAATAAGTTAGTAATATTGGATTATGTTACATCTCACCTGTGATGTGAAGTCCAAGTCATCATGGCACAAATAAAAAATTTGATAAATTAAATAAAAAATATGATACATTAAATAAAAAATATTAAAAAAAAAATATGATTAATTAATTCATTAAATTGTTATAATTATCTAATGGTTTCATCAATGAATTATTTTTTAAAATCGAACTAAAATGTGAATGCTGGTATGAGACCTGAAACGTAATGTGGTGTTATGTTCATAAGTTTGTAAATGTGATTGTGCCTCACTGCTTCTCACTCATCTGATCCGTGTCTTCACATGCAACCGCTCCCATTTGTCATCATGGCCAACTATTCCCCCTCCTATTGTGATCTTTGATACCATCTCTGCATTATTTTCATTGTTCCTGTCACAATAACTAAATCCACGAGAAGGCCCTCGTTCACGAGTGGCAGGACAAATCAAAGTGGCATATTGATGCTCTGCATTAAATGTAGTTTGCTCCCTTTTTTTTTTTCTGCTCAGTAAAGTCACAAAGCCATAAAACCATAACAACCAACCGACCCAATAACTCTGCATGGAGTTCAGGGGGTGGGAGGGGGGGTGGGGGGAGTGGGGGGTGCGCGGGGATAATGAAACTTTGCCTCGCCACTTTGAGCAAGCCCGCGAGAAACGTTGCATAGTTAATATAAAAAATATTGATTTGTGCAGCTTTGAAGCTCCAGCCGTTAAAAGCGTCTCTTTTAAATGGATGAAACCAAAAAAGAGGTTGTCTCTATAATCACTGTGTGTCTGCAGTCACTTTCAAGCACGCGACAGTGCGGTGACACAATTTACACTTGCACTCGCATTAATATAATATATCACTTAGAGGAGCAAACAGAGCCGTACCAGCGCTGGGTGAATCATCAATATTTCACACGGTTCTCACCGATTCCCAAACACAGAAAACACACAGTGTTGGATACGACTGCCAGGCAGCAGTGGTGCTCGTTTTATGTTTGCTCTTGATAATACACAACCTGTAGTGAGTGTTTAACGGCCAAAACCTTCAAAAATAAAAAGGCCTTTTAAAATCATATATCATTAGTAAGTATAAGAAAGAAGAGCAACAATTTCACCGAGGACAGAAGTAATATATAATATGTATATGATGGTATAAAATATATTAATACTTGATAAACAGACCTATATATTGTGATAGAGAATATTATTAATTTATATTTTGCCACACTATATTTTGTGTAAAATGTAATTGATGAAATAACTTTGACTTAAATTGCACTTTTCCAACACTTGAAGGGCCCTCGCGCTGTTTTACACTGTTAATCACATCGAATTGAATTTATTTGGATTTTCAACATGTGCGTACAAAATAAAAACACAAATATATATTAATCAGTATGATGACATGTAAAAAAAAAAAAACACAGAGGATGAGAGAAAAAAGCCATAGGAGACTTATTTCCTTTGTGGTCCTAAAAAAAATATATATGTATACAAAAATTAAATACAAAATCGGCTAGCTCAGTTGGTAGAGCATGAAACTCGCAATCTATAGGTAGTGGGTTCATGTCCCACATCAGACACCACCTTCCCGTGGGCTCACCACCTGCAGGAAGGTTCTTAATCGGTACAATGTGACCTGGGTGACAGAGCTCAGACTGCCACCCCCGCAACCCCGGAAACGGACAAGCGGTAGAAAATGGATGGATGGATGGTAAAATTAGTAACATTAACAAGTAGCAGCGTTTTCAAAGAAAATTGCACTTTCACCCCGTGTCCATGGAGGCAGTGTTTTCAAAAAGTTCCACCTTGGGAGCACTCTTCAAAAGGTTTCTGATTTCAGTGGCTCTGAGTACGGCTGTCGTGTGAATAAACACCAACGCTCTCAGTTTTCACTTAAAAATGTTGTCGCCTTAATTTGCGATCATTGGTTGGTTGTTCTCTTGGCATGTGGACACATCGGTGGCGAGAGCGAAGTAAGAGTGTTGAGGCCGACGGTGTGATTCTAGTATAAAGATTCTGTAAATCATATTTTCTACAAACCTGATGGAACCTTGAAACAGCAGCCTGCCGGTCACTTTCTGTAAAGATCTTTGCACGTGGACTCGAGAGTTCTTAATTTATTCCAAGAATGTCGGCGCAAATAACAACGATAACAACTGAAGGGAGTAAGTGGAAGCCCCGCCCACCAGCACATAGATCCGTTAACAACTGTACATTTCCCTCCAGTTAGAAATCCTTACGAGATGGTGCATTTCCACTATTACACTGTCTTGACATCAGGCACTACAGCATGAACAGAAGGAATCCTAAAAATAACTGATTCCTCTCTTGTTCAATTGAAACTTGGTAGAAAAAAAAACCTCACCTCGCATTCAGTAGATTTGATTTTCGGACCAGTTTCTGACTTTGCATCCTGTGTTTTGTGTACTGCACTCCTAAGAGTCGACTGATCAGTCCGATCTTCATTAAAGCCGCAGCTTCCTCCATCACCTCTCCAGCGGATTCACTCCGACAGCCATTTTTCATGCTTGAAATATAATGAAAGGCGCTTCCACTTGACGGCGTTCTCCGCAAGCGGCGCTGCGCCACATCACCAACATGTGACAGTGATGGAAAGCTTGACAGCCTCACAAAAATGAAGCCTAAAAAAAGGAATTGCTATCGCCCCCGGGTACCCTGCTACAGTACGGGTAGTATCAGTCTACTGATACTGACGATGATTGAAAACATGATATTATCAGCGGGAAAAAATACACTCAATACTTCTCTTGGTCCACTTTGTTCTTCTACGTTGGACTCCCAAGACTCTTTTTCTTTGCCACAAAGTAATTAGATGACGCCCTCTATTGGTGGTTTATTGGAATAACATGCTTTGGATATACAGTATTATTAATAGTTGCTGGGATATAACAGGAGACTGTCACATGCTAGTCATGTACTTTTTCACGTAACTATTAAAATCCACAAGCTCATGTTGGCAGCCATCACCACCGATGTGAGAATGACTGAATGTTAAGCAAAACCTTGTTAGAATTTACCGACAAACCCGCCCATCGCTTTCATTTTGAAGCCTCCCCCTTGTTTTGGCGGTGAGTGTGTCTGTGTCCACCAGATTGACGAGGTGGTCAGCAGTCTGAGGCAGAGAGACGCTGATTTAAAACACTTTGCTGCCTTGAAGTCAGAAGAATTGACCTGTGACACTCTGCAAGAGGAAAGAAGTTTAGAAGCTGTGCTGATGGAGGCATTCACAAACAGATTGCTGTCTCAGCTGATGATTTATTTACGGTCACCGAAGTCGATCAGCGTTGATTGATGCCGACTTCAAATTCCCCCGTAGCTGTGAGTGTCGGTGCATGTTGTGGAAAAATGTTCAGGATGTACCTTGTGCTTTGAACTACTGTTAGGTAAGTTTGGCTTCGGCTCCCTGCGACCCCGAGCACAGCAGGTAATATCTGAATGGACTGTCACGTTAGTTTTAAAGTACTGGCACATCATGTCTAAATGGAACGTCTCTCTACTTTGTGCAAGAGTTCACGGTGATTTGAAGAATCTCGGTGAAACGCTAAAAATGGAATCTCCAGGATGTTCCTCAGCTGTGAGATATAAAACCTTCTCTCCGTCCTGACCTGCCGCACTCGGCCTGCCGCTCAGGCGCGATGCTAAAGCTACCGCACAGCTCATTCAGCGTGGCAGGAATCCCACTCAGTTGTCTCTCGTATTGATCCAGCACTGTAATTACCGCGCATTGTGGTGAACGGCGTTTTCATTCGCACACATCAATTTACCAATAAACCCGAGTTAGACGTGCGGGGGCATTAAATCAGTGTCAGAGGGGAAAACCAAAGTGTGTTCTGGAAAGAAATGTGTGGGTGGCTGCCGGATATTAGCGACTGTGGTTCTATAACGTATACAAACACTGATAGGCGCTACGGTGTCATGAAAACTTTGTATATCAGATGGAATTCACTCACAACAGTCAACATGTTCCCAAGACAAATAAAAGCTGTTTCTGATCATCGTTGCAGCTGTTTAAGAGCACCAGGCCAGGAGCTGCTTTTTTTATTTTTTATTTCTGCAAATAATTACTTTGTCCATCCATCAATCCATCTAATATTATATAGCATTTAAACAGCAAATGTCAGAACCAAAGTGCATTTCAGGAACTCCACCATAAAGGCTGACCATTTGAGCTTTTTGCTCACATAATGACCATGAAGAAACAGGAAGAAGGTATTTTTGACACCTGTTACAAGAGAGGAAGGATAATTCTGTGGCCGAGCTTTTAGCACTTTTACAGTGTGAACACGTGTTTGTCCTATCAGGTGCTTCTGAGTGTTTGTACCTCTTCATGAAAGGGATTAGATGATCAGTGTGGAAATAATCTGCTACGTCTGTCTAAAGTAGCTTAAGCAGATTAAGTGAGAAACTGAATTTAAACCGAAATTCCCCAATCCAAACCATATTAAGACTGTTAATACCTAAAACGATTTCTTCCCAGGCATTAGGAGCTTTGTCGATGGAGGTGATTTGAGACAGTTTGGTGTGTCATGTGACGGTAATGCCTCGTTCCGGTTGTGCTTCTCACGTTTATTTCAACACTCTTCTGTTTGTTTGGTAAAACGTACCTGGAAACATGAATGTTTCAAACTGTTTTGCTTTGTTCTGCAGTGATTTCAGGTAATCGACAGTCCCTCATGAGGTTCTGACCATGAAAACAGGAAACAGTTCGTTCCACACAAAAGCTCATGTAATGAAGTTTATTTCCACTTTTCCACACAAAACTAAGTTGTGGCTGCATTTATTTTCTATTCTCCATCTAAAGGTCGTCCTCACCCAAGTTCAATGATTCCGTTCCATTCAGTTGGAATCCAGATTGCTAACAACCACACGACCATGTGGCCTTCATCAGAAGCTCACTCTGCACTCTGAATAATACTGTCTATAACAGCTTGAACCCTTATAATTCCTTTTATTGATTCCTAGACAATAGAACTTCTTAAGTTTCTTCCAGACCTGCTTTACTGAAATGAGGTTGCTACTGATGACGATGAGCAGAAGCCAAAGCCACCGTAGCCTATCACACGTCTGGAGTACAAGTCACATCTACAACCAAGCAAACCTACTTTAATTTACCTCTGCAGACCTTCAGACATGGACGTTCATGTTCTTTTCCATAGGTATCTGGAAAGTTGGAAACACATTGTCTGAACTTAAAACACAACACAGACTGTTGACATGACATATCACAGGACCGATTCTGTTCATGCTACAAAGCCTCTGTGGTCAGATGCGTCCCCTGACCACCTCAGGAAGTAGTTTGCTGCCTGTTTATACTTGTTTTTAGGGCTTGCCACTTTTGATCGGATCAAAAATGTGGATCAAAACACATATTAAAGCCAGGTCTGACCAAAGAAGAGGTTCTTAAACTGAACGTTGTAACCGGTCAGTGTGAAGAGGTTAATTTAAATGTAGATGGATGGAGGTTAGGGTGTTTTCACACCGGTTGCCCAGTTTACCCAATGTTACCCCTCGATAGGCTTGTTTTTCATCCTTGTTTTTATTGGGGATTTTTTCACTTCTTAAAAGAACTCACCAGCCAAACTACAGATAAAGGAGCGACTTCTAGTCTGGGAAATACAGTAATAAAGTTGCTCTAGTCTACACCCACAACTATCGTATTTCTTGGACCATAAGTCTGAAAAAAAAAAAAAGCATCATGAAGAGGAAAATAACATTTAAGGTGCATTTCCCAGACTAGCAGTTGCTCCTTTTTTGTTGTTTGGCTTATCGTGCGAGCTCTTTAAAGAAGTGACCCCATGTAGGACCACTAGATGTTGCCGTACGATAACAGATTGCTGCTGCAGCTAAACTTTCAAGACTACTTAAGGGGTAAAAGCTCTATGACCAGAACTGAGAAACAAATTCACAGAAGGTTCTGCAATAAAAGGATTATAACTTCTAAAATTACATTTGGACATGGGAAAAAATGTATTTTTACTTTTTCTTTTCCCCTTTTTATGACACATTTTATAAAAGATTTCACTTCTGGAATATATAGTTGGTATTATCAAAGATGGATATATGATCATGGGAACCACTTTCCATCAAAAACACCAATTTTCGACAATAACTTGTCTGTCCTAAAAAATGAGCTATCATAAATAAAAAAGACGAACTTAAAAATGGTTTAATTCCTGACTTTAACCATCATTGTTTTAGAGACAAATGATGCTTTTATCCCACATCCAACAAATAGATCATTCTTTCTATTCATCACTCTTTTTTTAAGTTTCATTTTCTCAAAAGCTAACCCAAGAAAATAGACAGTTTACCATCTGCAGTGTCACATATTGAAATCGTCTCGGCCAGAAAATACTTCAAAACAGTGTTAAATAACAAACAGCAAAAAGAAATGAACCAAGCAAATTACTCCATAACACACATGACAGATTCTCAACAGGAAGCAGATTAAATCTACATCCAAGGGAAATAATAGCTACCCAGGACGAGCGCTCCCGAACCCGGCCATAACCGAGACGCCAGCTCGCATGTAAACTCGCTCAATGAGAGCATAAATTTGACAAAACGCCGATCAGCTTGTTTACTATTAAAATATTACAATGCAAATGGAGCCATCCATCAGCCGGGGCTCCTCAGCCATTCCCGAAAAAATTTAACGCCGAGGCGCCACCTGTGCTTCCATCTTTTCATTTCGTCTCCCTTCGAGATGCCGCACAAATCAAAACCCGCCCTCGCTGCGTCGCTCCAACCGTGTGCATCCGCTTTCAAGTACGAGCCGGCCCTCGTGATGAATGTCCACGGCCGATATTCCACTGAAGAACACTTGGCTAAAAAAATATTGGACACGTCCAGCCTTGTGTTTATCTGGTCTGTGTGTGTGTGTGTGTGTGTGTGTGTGTGTGTGTGTGTGTGTGTGTGTGTGTGTGTGTGTGTGTGTGTGTGTGTGTGTGTGTGTAGTGAGTATAGAGATACAGCAGGCTGTGGTTGTATGTACATACATATATATATCAATGAAAGTATCATGCGGATCGTAGTTTGTCTTAACGTAGCGGCGTTAAACAAGCCACTTATCAATTTTACTGGAGCCTAACGGCATTGGGTTCACTGGGTGACGCCACATGTTCCTCTGGTGGCGCTGAAGAGAAGCCCCATTTTCTAGGGAATGATGTTGATGATGACGATGACGATGATGATGATGATGATGATGATGATGATGATGAAGAGCTCATCAATAGTGAAAGTCATGTTCACAAGCTTTGTAAATAGTGGTCGTCCAAAAAGACCTTCACATTGAAAAAAATGGCTAATTGCACTACAAATGAAATAAGGTGAATAGTAATAGTATGTCTATACCAAACTTGTTATTTACATCCACAGGCCAGGGGTGTCAAACATAGGGCCCGCGGGCTAAAACCCAATGCAAGCGGCTTCTATCCGGACAAACCACCAAGCAAAAAGTAAAAATTTCAAAGAAAGTTTTTTTTTTTTTTTTTTTTAACACATTTCCTAATAGTAGTGGACACAACATGACACTGAGACCAGAGCTGAGCTATCAATGATACTGCCAGGAATGCTAGCTACCTCGTTGCTATCAAACTAGCTTCAAAGCCATGTTGTGAGGGTGAGTTTGTAAAAAAAAAAAAAAGCAACCTCAGAATGCAACAGCTGTAGTTGAAGTTTTGGGGACAAAAGGTCAATGGTCCATTGACATGGCAGTGATTCCAAGTGAAAATGTAAAACTTTATTGCATTTCGGGCTTCGTTACACGATAACAGAGCTCGTAGCCACTGAAAACGCAGTTCTTTGAAAACTACTCCCAAAGTGGAATTTTTCAAAAACACTCCAGGTCCGCCTCCGTGTAAAAAGGCAGATACATCATTTTGTGGAAGGGCTTGGACTCTATCCAGAGTCGACATGGATGCATTGCTACTGCGCATGCTCCCTACAGCCGTGGTAAATAGTTCTTCTGCACATGCTCAGTAGAGCCAATCAGAACAGTGTTTCCTCTGCGGTGTCATGACTCCCAGTCCATATCTTCCTGGGACTTAGTAGTTTTATTTTTTGACAGTCACCGTAATAACAACCTGTGAGAAAGTGATATTCCCTTCCCACTGTAAAACTCACCGCACGAACTTCCTGCAACTGGCCGTCATACTTTTCCTCAGCGGAGCGCGCGCTGCTGAAGGAGCTGTATTTCAGCTGTAAGACGGCAAAATGGCACAGTCCACTGGGTGTCGGGGTGCTCTGTTTGTATATGTATGTGTAAATATGTATAGTGGGGAATTGGTGACTGGTTAAAATAATGAATTGTATATATTTTGAACGTGATAATGATTTCTCTGTTTGCAATGTACTTTATTATTTCTATTTTTGAGTGATGTTAACTTAGGGTGGTTTATACACCCCTTGGACATTTGTTTTATGCCAGCCTGTCCTGATTGGCCCAATTCAGGGTGGGGCTGGGCCTATTTAAAGAGGCACACCTTCAGTGTCAAGGATGACTGAGAGACTGAACGAGCCAGTCTGAGTCAGCCAGCTTGCTGTGAGGCTGGAAACAAATGTTTTATGAATAAAAAACTAGGGTGACATAATCACAACACTTTCCCTTCATATTTTAAATTCTGTGATTTTGCAGTTGCAGAGCATGGAAACAATTTATGATCTATTTTTTGATATATACTGAATATTGTGCATGTTGACGTCGGGATAGCAATAAATTTGCAGTATATTCATCCACTGTAGTGTGCAGGTTCGATTCCCACAGTGGACATGTCACAACTGTGGCTCCCTGAGCAAAAAGATCTTCATCTAGAAAAAATAATTGGTAAAGAAAAACTGACCTATTATTTGTTCAGTTGAAAGGTAAAACGCTAAAATATGGATGCCACAGGAACCCGACATTTCCACAGAAAGTACATAACATGTACTGTATATGCTTTACATAAATGATGCATCAGCCTCTTTCCCAAAGAGTCACACGTATCTTCTATGACCGAATATTGACAACACAGACTGAGAAATTCTTTACAGCTTGCCACTAAATGTTTTCTATTGAAATAGAGAGTCACAGTGTCAGAATCACGACTCCTGCAGTTCGGAGGGTCGACCAACGGGCCTCAAGGCCTCTGGGAGCTGATGTGAAGACACAGCGAGTCACAGCAGCCCGGCCGTTTAGGAAACTCTAAACCAAGGCCAGATCCTTGAATTGAATCCTCGACACAAGGGAACCAAAGTTATTGTCGTATATTAGCAAAGTTTGAAAGTAAGTACTTTTTGTTGCACTTGTAATTACATCCATTGGTGATGTGGCCTCGTTCTGAAGTCCACTTGTGAGGCGGGAGGTTGAACTACTAGAAGGAGAGCAGCAGAGCTCAATGTCTTTTTTCAGGGTTTGTTAAATTCTTTTGTCGAACGTCGAGTTATAAAAATTTAATGCAGTGGTAGTTTGAGAGGCTAATGGTGCAGTCTGGGAGCTACAGGGACAAAAAGAATAAAGGATCCAAGAAGTCTTAAACCGATGTGAGACAGAAGGCGCTGAGAAAGAACAAAATAAAGAAAAGAAAAGCCACAGCTTGCGGAGGTCAAGAAAAACGGTACGCTCCTCCACCAACGCGCCATAATGAAAGTGCAACTTTAACAAGCCTGAAATAAAAATAAATAAAAAAATTTTTAAAAATAGTCCGGGTGGTGGTTTTCCGCTTCTGCAGCTCGGTAATAAAGCCAGTCCGTCGGTTCCTCTGCAGGGAGAAGACAAACAGAAGAGAGACATGACAGTGGATGGACGGGGTTTGTTTCCCTCCAGTCGCAGACGTGTCGTCAAGTCAGTCACAGGCTGCACACCGGTTCTTTGTAGACATAAATAATTGTGGTCCAAGAAAAGTACAACAACTGTCAGTCCATTAAACAACTGCTCTGTGTATTTAGAGTACGTGCAATGACAAAATTATTTACTTCCCGACTAAGATGTACAATCTGCGGCAGAAATGCCTAAATCCATCGAAAACCTCAAATCATCTAAGATAAGGTCACGTTGCATTTCAACCCATACGTCAGACTTATGATCCGTTTCCATGATGTTTGAAGTGAAAGTGCATCGTTTTCGTGTTTTCCTTTCAGAAAAGTTTCACATGGACATGTTTTGAAAACGAGGTCCGTTTACACAGAAATAGCAGGAATACTGAAAACATTGTAGTTGCATGTCAGACCCTCAATTGGCGCCGTTGTTCGTTACCTTTGCCAACGAAAGTCGGGCGACCAACGAAGTTGACCGAAAAAGCCAACTTTCCTCTGCATGTATTTTTCTATTTGTTTCAGGGATGATTGGTCATCATTGAAGGACCAATCGATTACATTTTGGGACGTTAATGGCTAACCGTTTCCAAATAAACACCCAAAAAACTTACTCATACAAAGGGAATCAGAGAGGCACTTCATGGAAGAACGGAAGTAGGGCCGAGAAGGTTTTGTTTTTGGCTGCGTGTATTTAATTTGATTTGATTTGATTTGATTTGATTTGATTTGATTTGATTTGATTTGATTTGATTTGATTTGATTTGATTTGATTTGATTTGATCAGAGAGGCACGTCACAGGAGATCAAAGATCAGCGTCTGTTGCCATGGAGACACTCCCTGCTCAGTGATGTAGCTACCTGACCTACTTAGTTAGCATCGAGATGAGCTTACGGCGAACAGGCTAGCGATGCTAACTCGATTCCAAAAACAAATGTGGCGTTGACGAAGGTCAGCGCTCAACTGAGTGTAGCTCTAGTTTTAGTAATGAAACCACACACACATACAGCAGTCATGTGGAACCGTATCGCAGTGCTAGGTACCTCAACAGAGGAGTGAGCAAAAATGGTAACAGTTGGGTACGTTACTTTCAGTACTATCTACAACTTTTGTCAGTGGTAACACACGAAAACACGAACCAGACTGCACTGTGGGACTGAGGCATTAGAATCATATGAATAAATAAAACAACACACAACTACCTTGTCTTTCATCATTAGGGGAATTTTTTTATGAAATGCCAGCTAACTGACTCTGCGAATGCTAATAGCTATTTGTAAGGGAAATATTTTATCAAATTGTAAAGGAATCCAATGGCGAGTTTGTCATAAGCTATTTGACAGAACTGTGTTAGTATTGGTCAAATGCTACCAACTAAAATTGGATTTAGGCTTATTATCGCAATATTACAGCCATTAATTGAGTTTCAATTCCCACGTCTGAACGGTTCATCGGACGACTTTCAGAAGGTATGAGGCACTGTACCTGGCCCTGAATTTACATGCTCTAAGTTGAAGATCTGACGTTTCTTGCTTGACAATATATTCCATTGTACCAGTGGCACATAGGTACTTCTAAAGTACATTCAAGAAGATAAAAGCAAGCTATGATCAAAGCATTCGATCGGTAATTATTGTTCTGATTGTGGTGTATGGAAGTAATGTCTTTGTACTTGGGTTACTCTGCTTACACGACGTTGCATCATTTCTACCCACTGCTGCTGTGAAGAGACAACAAAAGACTGAAGACCCATGGATTTTTTTTTTTTAAACTCTCTGGGGGAGTAGTTACCACAAAAAAAAAAGACAGAAAAGGATTTTAAAGAAGTCAAAATTGCTTATGAGGCACTGCCAAAGGGTCGTCAGTCGTGGCATAGAATAATATGAGCAGAGCGTTGATGAAGCCTCTCAAGTTTCATTTTCTTAAAGGCTCAGACTCAATTCTTCACACTTCTACTCAAAGCTTATAATCAGTAGCCTCATGCTCTCCTGTTCAGACCCCGGTTCAGGTAGATCGTAGGTGGTAATATGGGACGAACAGCTCTGATATGATGGATCCTGGCTGTTAAGAGTGGACTCCCACCTTCGTGACCCTAACAAGGATGTAATAATCTTTCAGCCTTTATCAGTTATGGTTTTGAACCAGGTGGTTCTATGAGGGTTTTTCTTTTTTTTTTGTTATGGACTAACAAATCAATAGAAGAGTGATGAAGAGACAAAGCGGTTGTTAGTGAAATAGGTTTTGTTCAACACAAAGTTTTACGACAATACACAAGTGTCCTAAATCACAAGCGTGGATAGAGCGGCTGTGCCACAAGAGTAAAAATAATCTGACAAAACAAGGAGGAGCTTATCGACATTAAGAAAACGAAGCACAAAACCAAAAAATCCCCAACACATTTGTGATTTCAACAGAAGGAAACAAGCGAGTGCAAAATGTAAAGGGAACTCCAGACTTGCCCCAGCCCGTCTTGAGCTACTTTTCCAAGAAGCTGAACATTTTCCCAAGAAACTCCCCGACTCAGGATCCTCAGGTGCATGAAATGTATTTGGGTACTTAATTTGTGAATCTCAAAACAATACAAACCAAACACTGTTTTACTGTCTTAAGTCTTTAAGAAATTCGTAGTAATCAAAGATATTGCCTTTGTATGGGGGATGGCAACTAAAAGAGCTGGATTCAGGTTAAAAACACTTTTAACCTGAAAGTGGCTGCAAACATAGGCATCAGACACATGGCTCAGGCCTACTTCCGGTTTTGAGCCACCACTTCCGGGTTTTACAGGTCACTTCCGGGTTTAAACCAGTACTTCCGGTTTACGCAATCACTTCCTGTGGGGTGTGCGCACTTCAGATATAAACAAAATATAAACCTTGGTGAGAAAAAAACACACAGAAAACTTTTTGATAGAAATGTGGCGAAGAAGAACACAAAAGATTAGCCTCCTGGACATCTGCTGATATATGATTGGCTGGCTCCGATCGGTGATAACCAATAGGTAAAGCTTCCTGGGATCCTTGGAAAGAGTGAAAACACACCCACGTCTTATGGAACAGGATCAGTTTTGTATTTTCAAGAAAAGTTGAGGACAATATCCTTACAGTACACATACGATGGCAGTAAACTCTCTGCAATGTCCGTTAATCAGTTTTACAAGATGAATTCTACCCCATTGTGTGACCATCAATACTGTTTATCTGACAAAATCCAGTAAAAAAAACAACAACAAAAAAATAAAACATTTAAAAGAGGATTGATTGTTGGACGTGCAAATCACTTATTTTAGAGCCCTACATGTGGCTCCGCCCACTAAATCACTTGGACAGTTCGTTGGCATGAATGTGCTTTGGCAACATTTTCCGAGACGTTCGTGACTTGTGCTGCTCCAGACTTGAAGAGTTCTCTTGACATGCGCAGCGTCACTGAGCTACAGAAGAATTGGAGTTGGCTGCTGATGAATGAGTTGCATAATGGGTTTTGTTGTTGCAGGAGATGCGCTAATATTAGCGCGGGTCAAGTTTGAAACTTTAAGGGCGCCTGAACAAAGAGTGGCTGGCAGCGGGCCACTTCAAATATTCAACATTATTCAGATGTTGAGAGTCAGATGGAGACAGAGAGCGAGGGCGAGCGAGGCGAGGCGAGGGAGCAGAGGCTGCACATGTCAGGGGAAAAGTGCAGCGACAGGCCCGAAACAAAAACCAGTTCAGCTTCTGCATAGAGCCGAAGCGACAGCGACGCCGACATCAGCACTTGTCACAGCAGAACACTGATCGGGCGGCACGCTGCCTCAGCTACAAGCCCCCGGTCTCCCTGGCTGCTGGCTGGAGCCGACAGCCGTCCTGACAGCACCCGCCCTCTGGGGGGAGCCGTCGAGTCGGGTGGGAAGATGAGACGGAAGGGCGGGTGTCAGACGCGTCGGCTGTTTCTGAGTAAACCTGCTCAACCCGACGCCTGTTTGCGTTTAAATATAAATTTAAATGCGGAGCAGCGACGGGTTTTGGTCACAACTTTGTTTTGACTTTCTCTTTTCTGGAACCACCTTTATCGCCTTGGTTTTTTCAAGACACAAAAATGCCTGAAAATACATAAATAATTGGTAGGGATGCAATGATACCACTTTTTAAAGTACGAATGCTAACCTTTAGCGACTTGCTGATATGAGTACCTATTAAACACCATTAATCCATTGAATTTATTCTGCATTTGCTGCGAACCACCTCCACACAGCCCCTGCCTTAAAGCTACACTGCAGGTAATGGTATCGGCGCATCTGGAATAACTGGCCTGGAATAACTTTCATTTATTTTCTTTGTTGCCTAACTATTGTAAGAATTCATTACAAATGCCATTTGGGTCGCTCACTTGGTATTTGCATGAATGATGCACAATTCTAATTAAAGGTTCGCCAACATTTGAAAGATAAAATTTGCTATTTTTAGGGTCTGAGCACTGAAAGTGCAGGAGGACCCTATTGGATTTCCTCGTATTATTATTATTATTTATTTATTTTTCATTTCATAATAGAGCGAAATGGCTCAATGGCGCCACCTACAAAATTGAAAAAAGGTAGCCTCAGAATCCCGTTTCATTTGTATTCGCGATGTCTCAAGTTGTCCTGATTAGATTGGCAGAATCAAGCCCAAATTTTAGTCTTTTGTAAATGATTGGCTATGTTATGTTGACTATATTAATCTGAGGAGATCAGACGATTAATTTCATGACAGCTACAATAAACTGAGCAATAATCTCCGGTTTAAAAATAGTATTTAAAATTAAAAAAAATCAAGAACAGTCCAAAGATATATTATTTTTTTTTGTAATTTCAGCAATCCTGCTGTTTCAAGACGTGTTGTCATCAGATCTTCATTGATAAATCACATTTGACATTTTGATGTGGATCATTGTCGTGGTTTTGGGGGGAAATGTCAGAAAAATGACCGTTGTTTCGGGGGGAATTGATAGTGAAGCGTAAAGGCCAATATTTAGACATGAACTCCCCATAAGCCGTTTGTTACGGCGGCCCAGAGGATCAACACATCAGCAAACTGAGCTGTGGCCTTTGGACGTTCGTCAGATTGGTTTGATGCGTTGATGACTGAGTTTATTCAACCTCAGCTGATCAATTTGTCTTGTGCATCTTGTTAAAAAATAAATAAATAAAAAAAATCCAAGCGATATGTGAGGAAACTGCAAACCTCCCCAAATGTTTTCAAGATAATTTGCGAACTCCTCCGCGAGTTCTGCTGGAAATTTGTCGCGGCTCGGCGGGACATCCAGCTCCAGGCCACGCTGCCACGAGAGCAGACGGGTAAGAGGCGCGTCTGAGCGCTTTGAAAACTTCCACGTGAAAAGGATTCAAAATGTCAGATGCTCACCTCAATCATCGGCAGACGCAGGATTAAACAGCTTAAAAACCCTTCATCCCCGAGGAGACGGCTGACTTTCAGTCCTGCATGGGGCCCCGGCTGGGCTCGGCGGGAGGCGGCGAGGCGTCGAGGCGGCGGCCTTTTACCTGCACCTTCTTTACGTCCTCCTCCCCTTCCTGCGCCACCTCGGGTGTAAACGAGGTGGCTGCTCTCCTCAGCGCTCAGCAATTACACGTGCCCCCGAGGAGCGCCGATAAAAACACACGTCCAGAATGAAGTCGGCGGGAGGAAGGCGACGGCGGGTCCATGTTAAACAGCGGCTTGGCGGTGGGGGGGAAGGGGAGGGGTCCCGAGCAGCGGCACTGGATTTTGTCAGCGAGCGATTTCGGCGAGCCGGTAGCACGACTGAAATGATCAGTCCCTCGTGAAATGTGAGTGTGGAGGGAGGCCGCCATCTTGGAAAAACTTCTTCCTCTTCTCACCAGTAATAGAAACTCAGACGGAAACGGACACATTTGGACCGTCTGAATCACTGTGTGGCCGTTCTGAGACGTTTTTTCCAGTGTTTTTAGTGTCTTCTTGTACATTATCAGTGAGTTTCGGCTCATTTTATTTACAAAATGGAAAATGTGGCCCAGAGCTACTTAACAACGCCACTTTTCTTAAAGGTGGAACTTTTTAAAAACACGCCAACTCTGTCGGCGTAAACAAAACGTTGCCTTGTAACCGTGAAACTTTTCTGAAATGAAAACGCAAAAGTGATGTGTTTTCATTTCAAACCTTTCACACGAGGCCTCAGTGTCACCGTTCTGCCTTCGGCACCATGTGATCTCTTTTTATAGTCTTTCAACTCTTTCATCTATAACCTTTTGTTGTTTTCTGTCTTTTTCAATGCAGTTTATGTCTGTTTAATGAGAAAATGGAACATTTTGTAGTCGTTTCATGTCTCAGTGTTCCATCCTTTTGTGGTTATTGTGTGTCTTTGTTGTTATTTAAAGTCAAATCAATTCAGCCTGAATTTTAATCGGTGCAATGTGATCTGGGTGGCAGTGCTCAGACTGCCACCCCGGTGACCCGGAAAAGTATCAGCGGGAGAAAATGGATGGATGGATGGAATTCAGCCTGAGAAGGAAGTTACTTCTCGTTCTCTCTGTTTGCCTTCCGATAACTATCGTACTGATAACTATTCTACCGATAACGATCGTACTGATAACTATTCTACCGATAACTATCGTACCGATAACTATTCTACCGATAACTATCGTACCGATAACTATTCTACCGATAACTATTCTATCGATAACGATCGTACTGATAACTATTCTACTGATAACTATTCTACCGATAACTATCGTATCGATAACTATTCTACCGATAACTATCGTACCGATAACTATTCTACCGATAACTATCGTACCGATAACTATTCTACCGATAACGATCGTACTGATAACTATTCTACTGATAACTATTCTCCCGATAACTATCGTACTGATTACTATTCTACCGATAACTATCGTATTGATAACTATTCTACCAATAACTATCGTACCGATAACCATTCTACCGATAACGATCGTACTGATAACTATTCTACCAATAACTATCGTACCGATAAATATTCTACCGATAACTATTCTACCGATAACGATCGTACTGATAACTATTCTACCAATAACTATCGTACCGATAACTATTCTACCGATAACTATTCTACCGATAACTATTCTATCGATAACGATCGTACTGATAACTATTCTACTGATAACTATCGTACCGATGACTATTCTACCGATAACTATCGTACTGATAACTATTCTACCGATAACTATTCTACCGATAACGATCCTACAGATAAGTCTAATAATGATTTTCTTTTGCTGACAGCTAGATGAATACCCTACATCTCCTTGATTTCTCTCATTGTCAGTCTGTTTGTTTGTCCTGTGACCCTCCTGTCGTGTGCATGATGCCATATTGATGCGCCACTTCCAATGTAAACATGGCGCCGCCATCACCGGTGTGGGTATTGCGTCTTAAGAGGCGGTAAAAAAGTCCATTAAGTTTCCACATATCTTTGCCTTTATTTGCCTCAGGTGTGTATATAAAATATAAAAACTGTTATTGGTACTAAGTGATCAGTTATCGGTGGGGAACGGAAGCCTATTGATTATGATCGATTGGCACTAGTTCCTCAGTTCTGGTCGTCTGGGCTTTGAACTCTGCAGCGGGTAGTTAGAACTTTGTTTTAACTTTCAATCTGTGACATGTTGTGGGAGAAGAAAGTTCCTCCCGGCGAAAAACAAACCACCCAGGTTCCGCCAGATTAACATCGACTGGGTTTTTCTGAATCGGATCCAGCGGTGTGATCTACAGCCGTCAAAGGAGTCAGGTGATAAATCTTGTCTGTTCCACTTGCAAACGCCTCATCATCATTTCACACCTGTCCTCTTCGCCGAACAACCGTCGGGTTTTGATGAACGCAGCTGCTCTGTAACGTCTCGACATTTTCGGAAAACATGTTCCGGTGGAGGAACGTGAAACAGAAACAGTTTCTCCTAAAATCCCGAAAGACTCGAAGAGGAGAACAGATGCACTTTTTAAGAGGTTCTGGGGGGATTTTTGTCGTTCTTCACGATTCCGGGAACAATCCGACTCTGACCTTTAACTCCATCTTGAAGACTCAACGGGTTGAATTCATGAACAGGCTGGGATGAAAGAAGAAACGCCGGGGTTCCTGTTGAAAGGTTTTACATGAGAGAATCCTTCTTTTTCAAGACAGACACGGTGATAATCGATTCAGAAACAGGTTTCATCAAGCAACCTGGAGGGTGGCGTCATCTATTTTCCAAAACGTTTAACTTGTTTTTTTCATGTGTGGACTGTCTCTCCCTCAAACAACTAGAGATGCTCTGGGATTTATTCATTTTTTGCATAATGAAAATGATTATGAATGAATGAATGGTTTATTTTGGTTACAGTGCAAAAATTAGAATTTTGTGTATCCAGGGTATAGTGTTTAAAAGTTCACACACACATTATTTATTTATTTTTTTTTTTACAATCTCAGTAGCGGAAATGGTTCTCGGCTGAAGCCAAGGATTTATTTTGCCTTTCCCTTAAAAATCCATAAAGTTACCCTGAACACCAGTGATACAAGAGAAAAAACAAAACATAACAGAAGTAATGCTAAAGAGGAGAAAAACTAAAACTCAGTGGCGGCTGGTCAATAGAGGGCCCCCACTCCCGGTGGAAGCAAAAGGAATTTGAATTTTTTTTAAATACAGTATATAGAATATATGAATAAACTGTAATATTGTTGAAAAAACAATTTTGCCAACAAGCTAACACTGGGCCCTGAACTGTGTTTACTTCAGTTTCTGATTATTAACTCTGTCACATCTCTTCTAATTTACCAGTTTCAAAGAAGAAATTTGGCTGAAAAGCCGCAGGTTCAACTTTCTCCATCATAGTTATTTTTAAATGCACAACAAACAGAGATGGGTTCAGAATTTATCAAATGTGCCGAGGTTTGTTAATGCTTATAAATGTTTGGATATGCTCATATTTGTTAATGACTGAAAATGTAAGCGCTTAAAAAAGCACAGTTCATTTTGCAATTTTTTTTCTAAAATGCTAATTCCAAAATGCTTTGAAAGATGAATTGATGCGTTGTTTGAAAATAAACCTGATATTCATTTTGTTTTCCCTAAACTCAGACTGGCTGTCATTTCCAGTAAACCAGCCCCAAAACACATTCATTTTCTAAAAGAGACTAATGAAGCGTCTGTTAACATAGCATGTATTTTAATAAAAGTCTTAATAAGTGCTCTCTGGTCACTAGCTCTTATAATGTTTCACCACTAGGGGGCTCTGTCAATCTAAAAGAAGCAAGATTGATGTAATGTGGTTTATAAACTCACTGTATTTAAATTAAGTTAACATTGGCTGAAATCGAATACTAATGAAGAGCCCCACCTAAGACATGTATCCCCAGCCCCCACTGCTAAAACTTACTCTAAGTTAGTTTTTTTTCCTTTTCTTTTTTAAATTTGGTGGGTGTGGCTTATATTCCCTTTGCACTCATTAGTCCGGAAATTACGGTTCTTCAATTTTTAACGTTTATAGCGTATTGTTCCCCGCCGCATGTGTGTGTGGTGTCATTCCAAAAACAAACGACAGCGCCCACTAGTGGCCTTGGATGCTGGCATTTCTCTCTCTACACCTGGAACCTGTACGACTCGGTGCATCTGCAGCGCTTCAACTCCTGAAATACAGTATTCTGAACAATCCACTGCTTCTGGGGAGAATCAATATAGCTCCTCCTTACGCTTTTGAAAGAGAGGTCAAATTGATTTGTTTTTTGTTTCTTTTTGCTGAGGTTTAGTAGTTTTGGAGAAGACGACGCACAACGCGAGGCTGAAGTTTCTTTTTAAACGGCAGGCAGAATAACAGCGCCTGTAATCCGTCAGTGATTTGACGGCATGCTGTGTTTCTGTGCTCCGGCGGTTTTGTAAGGACTGAGCGGAGCTTGTTAAACACATAAACGCACACACACATGCACACACACACACACACACACACGCACACACGCACTCACACACAGTCATACAGGCAGAAATCAAGCTATTTAAAGCTCCTCTCTTCGAGGCCACAACAGCACAACTCTATAACTCTGCCTCCACACTCTTTGCTTGTCCTTTGCTTTCCATCTCCTGTATTCTCATCTTCGTGAAACCAACACTACACACACACACACACACACTACACGCACACACACACGCACACACACACGCAGTAACCTTTAGCTACCTGCCAATACCGAGTACCGATAGCAGTACTTAATAAATGCCTAAAACTAACTGCGGTTAATTAAAGTAGTTCATATCCATGCGGGTAGCTTTGGAAACTAAATCATTAACAGAAGAGCAAAACTTGATGAAAGTGGTGAATTTACCTGATGTTTTCTTCCAGCAGAGGGCGCCTGGGGTCAAATCTGTCATTAAAGCGAGAAGGCGCCGACCCCTTTGTTTCCTCCAGTTCTTCAGACGTCTTGAAAATGCCGTTTTTTTTTTTTTTTTGTTTATTTTATTTTTTTTTATCTTTTATTTAGTATTTTATCAGTTTCCACACTTCAGTGCTTCGCGGCGGCGTGTCAGGTCGGCTTCAGCTCGGATAGCTTGTGGAAGTTCAGGTGGGAGCAGGACGTTCGTCGACAGACAAGAACGGCGCAGTATTGGAAGGTGTGAAGGGAAAAGAAAAATAGTATGAAAGGCAACAATGGCGTGCGGGGGAGGGGTGGGGGTGGGAGGGGGGGTGATTTATGAGGGAGTGATGCTGCAGGTCTCTCTAGAGGCGTCGCCGCCGCCTCGCGGCGTGATAAGAGGAGGCAGATCGGCCGTTTCGCTGACAGACAAGGTGACAATCTGGCAACAGTGTGTGTAAACAAGAACGCCACTATCTCTGGAGGTGAGCGTCTCTGTCCGTCAGCCGGCGGCCGTCGTCACTCATGAGGTCCTCGAGCCCCTCCCACCCTGTCGACTTCACGGAGGAACGGACGTGTCGCCGTCTGCTGCGGGTGTGAAACATGGCGGGAAGGACAGCGAGCGAGAAAGTCAGAGGGTTTTTAAAGAGCCTTTCACTTTGGATAGTCCGGGACTCGGTTCACCAGGGAGGAGGCGGAGCCGAGAATTCTCACCCCTTCATTTGGTTTGGTGGCGTTCACATTCACTTTAGAGACCGGATCAAACGTCCTGGAAAATGTCGGGCAATTACAACAGCTGCTGGTTTTGGGGGCGCTGTGGCCTGAAACAAACACCGAGCAGAGAGGAAGTAAAGAAGAAGCACGGCTCATTGATTGGTCCGGACCAAAAGAGGAAGTCCCGCCCCTTTAGCCCGTGGTGGCTATGCTCGTTAGCTCATGGCTAATGGGTAGCTACAAACAATTCCCTGTCCTCTGATGTGACACGTGAATGACCACAAGTGAAATGAAAGTGAAAATCCCAAACTTGCACCAACCTGCATGGAGACTTCAACATAAATTAAATAAAAGGTTTAACTGATTGATGAAGTATACTTTTTTGGCAGCAACCTTTTGAAACAGACCTTTCAAAAAAAACAAAAAACTCTGAGAAACTTTACTCATCAGAGCTGTTTCATTATCATAAATTTCACTTTCCCATTCTTCACTTTCTTTGTAATGAATATTGATGATTCTACAGAATCCGAGAAACTACCCTTTAACATTTACCTTCAGAGCAACGAGTCGAAAAACCTCTCAGAACTGCAAATTCCACAGTTTGCTTTGTTCCCCCCATTGTTGAATGCAGAGTGGAAGCTACACTTGGTGCTCCCGGGGCCAGAGGCTCGCTGTCAAACTCTCGTTTCTCCACTCTGGAGGATCCAGAGACGCCTGCCGCTGCCTCCCCCTTCGGCTTGTGCGACCAGGAGAAAAGTCCTGTCAGGTTATTTTTAAGAATCTACTTGTTCCTTCTTAAAGACTCTCAGCAACAATGTAAGATTCCTGTTTTTCCCAACCGGAGACTCGTTTTCGTTAATTCTTCATATGGTGCTCGAAAACTCCCACTGGAGAAAAATGAATTGTGGTTAATTACATCAGGACAAATTAACAAGATGAAGTACTGGCAAAACTACCTGCACGGATTATTGATGGCGTTCTACCAATGGTCAGTCAAATACTGTGTCAGATGAATTATAGAGTCACACGTTGGTCGGCTGAAAAGTACTTGATTCATTGACTCGTTGACTTGTAATGTCTGGTGAGATAAATTTGCTGTGGTTTTAGGATGTTAATCATGTGATTGGCTGATTATGCAAAACAACACCGCTTCCAAATAAATGCCAAAAAGCTCCCCAAAGAATTTCCCATACAAAGCGGATGAGAAAGGTACCGAATGGAAGCAGGGCTGAATGAATGTTTATTTATTTTGTTATTTATTTGCTTGTTTGTTATGGCTTTGTAAATATGTAAAAACTATTAACTAACCAGAATTGCATGAAATCTTCAGGGATGATTTATCATCATCCAAGGACCAATCAAATAGATTTTGGTGACGTTAACGGCTAACCGTTGCTGGATAAATCCCATAAAACCGCGAAATATTTTCCCATACAAAGCGGACGAGAGAGGCATCTCAGGGAGGAGATCAGAGGAGATCAGCGTCTGTTGCCACGGAGACGCTCCCTGCTCAGTGTTTCACACAGGGATGTTGCTACCTGACAGGCGAGTTAGCATCGATAAGCGCTAACAGCGAACGTGCGAGCGATGCTACCTCACCTCGCCAACGTGTCATTGTCGAGGGTCTGCGCTCTACCGAGTGTAGCTCTAGCTGATCAATGACGTCATATCAATCTTAAACTGAATACTGCAACACTGGTTGATTAAATGACACCATTGGTCAGCTGGATGTCATTTACCTGTCAAACTAATCAATACCACTAATACAGAATAAACTCATCGGAATGTTGCGCCGGTTTTTACGCACCAAGATGGGACCCGATTCATTTCAGTGGATCAATCCCATGATGCTTTGCGGATTGTGCAAATATAATCAGATTGAAGTGTTTACATGGTGCAAATTTAATCGGGTCAGCATTTAATCGGATTTCGGTCAGCGTAACTACAACTACCGTTCGATGGGATTACACTACTGGTCAACTTAAGTTAAACCATTGGTCAACAGTGGCCAAAAGACAGAGAATTCTCATAATATTTATTTATTTTTGTTATTAGTTATATCGATCACTGTTGGAATCCCTTAAAGCAATAATAGTATATAATTTGTAAATAGAAACAAGACATTGGAAAAAGAAAAACAAAGTCATTGTTGTTCAGGCAGAAAAGAGGGAAGCAAGGCTGCTTTTTCAGCTTGTTCTGCTTCAATAAATACCTGAAAAGTAAATCAAAGCAGTCTAAACTCTATGGTTAATGATCAAAAGTGAGTAATGTTTGCCATTAAATAATTAATTACTTTCGAGGTTCTTCCAGAGGCATAAACTCATCATGGTGGAGTCCCGGAGAAAACAAGCCCTCCTTATAGTTCCACCACCCATGTGTGTTCAGTCTCCTGGAATATGATAATGGCGTTTATTTCTGAGTTTGTTGTTCTCCCCGTTAAGCTGCAGATGGATCCAAGACGCCTCCAGACTCCCACACGTCAGGCGCAGGATCTATTCCCGCCTCGACCCGCTGCAGCAGCGGAGGTGATGCCGACAACCCGCCGGCCGTGTCGGCCTCCTTTAACAGCCTCCCCGCCGGCCAGACGTTTCACACATGCTTTCTTTTGTTTTGTGCACAACATGAGAGGAAATCCAATCTGCAGGCTGTGGAACTGCAAATTGCGCCGGACATTGTGTCTTCTTCCTGTGGCTCACAAATAAGCTGCGTCGTTGTTTAAGCAGGAGGGTTCAAAGTGTGAAAAAAGTAGTGGCTTATAGTCTGGAAATTACGGTATATAACTTCTTGAAGGACCTCTAGTTTGGAATTGATCCAGTTTTGAGAATCTTTTACGACCTAAATTGTGAAGTATGATTTGGTTCAGCTGAGTTTTGACATATTTGGTTTTTGTGTGTGTTTCCATTTTCTTTTTATTTTATAAAGTCTGACAGTAACAATCACATATGGAGGTCACAGTAAGTATTGAAATATGATTCAAGTGTGGTCATATCCTGCTGTAGGCCAAGGGGTTGCAAACTTATTTTAGTTCAGGTTTTACATACAGATCGGTTCGGTAAAATAATGCCATAATAATATAGTTTTACAGCGGCCTGTTATGGTCCACTGAGTATATGTTTGGCACTCCCGCTGTAAGCTTCACCCTGTTGGATAAGGCCACTGCAGATCAGAGTCCTTGTTGTGTTTCTATAGCTTAAGTTACATTACAAGTTACTTTTAACTACTTTCTGCAACTGCTGACAACACCCCCCATTACATCTCAACATATAAATGACAACTGGTTTTGCCCCCCAAAAGGGGCGGGGCTTCCTGCCAATATAGCTTATTACTCAGAAAAATGATAAAAACAGTGTAACATCTCTGCAATTGTGTTTTTGTTGGAATGCTATGGTTTACTGGTGATGTTTGGTAGTTCAGATTCTTTTGTCACCTGAACGCACTGTGAGAACGAGTTGGACTGTGATTGGCTGAGAGTGGAGTAGGGGGCGGGTCAGGTGGGCATGGAGAGCCTGCCTGTGTGTGCATGTTTGTGTCCTGTTGGAGGAAGGAGCCACTTGATTCTGTTTAGTAATAAACAAAGAACTTACAATTGTAACGCACAGTGACATGGATAAGTAACTTTAAAGTGGCCATATGAGAGTGACGAGTTACTAATTAAAGTGTTACCAGCATCACTGGTGGCTACCAATTAGCCACGAGCTAACTAGCACGACAGAATGATAAGGGGGCGCAACAACGCAGCCGTCTGCTGATTGGTCAGTGACGGCCGTGATGATCGTCACTCCAGACAAGCAGCAATATTTAAATACCTCCTCGCCGTATGAACCCTCCCGTTGTTGGTTTGTGCTCACTGGTCCTTTAGTGAACTGGTTTATTGAACTGTGGGCGCTACACTGCCCCCTGGTGTTCTGGCGAGGTGCAGACTTCTCCTCTCAGTAACAGGAGCTTCAGCAGGAGCTGGACGCTGCTGTTCACATTGAGAAAATTTCCACTGTGTCAGAGAACGGAGGCTGTTGCGTAATGACATCACGTACCGACATTTTCACGTACTCTCTGTGGTGGGACTGTACCGCTCCGCGGGATCGACGCCAAACGTCCGCTGACCCCAACAACACATCTCGTCCCAGAGAACTGAAGCTCAACGGATCATTTCTCTCGACATGATTTTGTATGAAAATCCCCAGAGATCAACAATTTGTGAAATACGCCAAACAACTTACTACTCAGAACTGCAGCACATCTTCTTCATGAAAACACTGAGCCGCAGCCTTGTGATTGACTGTTTATATAGTAGATCAACAGGGAGCAAAGTGGCAGGTGAGTTTCTGAGTCCATCTCAGCCCCCGCCGTGTAAACACCGGGGTTTTGTTTTGTGCGTGTACATCTTCTGCCTCTCTGAGCATCAGGTTCCACAAGAAGAGATGAAATGTAATAAACCTGTGACTGTTTCCACCTTCTACTCATACAGCCTCTCTCTGCCAGGCCGTCGAGCAGCGAGCACACAGCGCCCTCCAGTGGAGAAACTACGCAACAACCATGCATGTTTTTATTTTTTCAAGTTTTAATCTGATATTAAAACACATTACAAAGTCAGTATACAAATACCCTCATCGGTTTAAATTAAATTACTGAAAAAGCACAAGTCTTCAACAGGTCGTTTGGAGCTGGAACCCCCCAAAAAAGCTTAAATTAATGTGTTTGCACCTGCAGCAGAGAAAACCTCTGCTTAAAAAAACTAATAAATAACAAGCTACTTTACAAATGTAAAATACAGGCAAGTTTTACATTAAGGATATATATATATTTGTTTTGTACACATCCTGACTTGAAATAGCCACCCAGTAGTTCATCATCGTCATCAGTGGCACAGAGAAATACAAAACAAAAAGTTTGCAATAAAAAGGCAAAATGGAGGAACAGCAGAGAGGAAGCATCAATGTTGGCGGACCTGCGAGGACGCCACACAGTGCAAAACAAAAAGCCACACGACCACACCACCAACAGTGCAATTCATCCCACCTCTGGTCAAAATACTGTTTCCTGGTAAAACGAGCCCGACGGATTCTCTTCCTGGGATTAGACGCTCAACCAATCAGCTGCACCCAAATCGCCCCACTGTTCAGTTATAGTAACACTGCCTTTGTCCTAGTCGGAGCGGTTTATGACATCGCTGCTGGTATTTCCTGTGTTTTGGTCATTATGTGGATCAGTGGAGGCCAAAACAAATTTGGGATGATTATTCCACAAATCAATTTTAACCAGAACTTCAACACATTGTGAAGTGACTCCCAACTGTTTCCCTGAAAGAATAAAGAACGCCGCAACAAAAAAACTAAACGGCTTTTCCGTGATTCAATATATTATGGGATTACTTTTTGGTGTATATATGAAGTGAACACGTGGAGAGACGTCCAAGGTGATTCTTGGGAACCGACGTTGTAAAAGACCCGCCGTTCCCTGACCTTTTGTTTCAGTAATAACCAACCAGCTAGTGGTGTTGCCTAAAACAGGTTTGTGACGAATGCTTTATGTCTCAGACTTTTAGAAACATGTCTTACAACATGCAGACTTAAATATCTGTCGAACTTCATTGTCATGTCTGCGTTCAGTTTCGCGTCATGATTCCTTGAGTCGGTCAGAAGCAGCAAGTTGTTTGGGAGGCTCACAGATTGGAGAGATTAGAGAGGTACCTGGCTGCTGCAGGTGGAGCTAATGGAAGAGTGTAGAAGTCGAAGAGGTGGAGATAAACTCGTTTCTCGACTAACCTGTGACCTTCCAACAGAGGCGCTTCGTCGTCGTCTCGTCAAAAAGGAAACACACTGCCAGGTGAAACTGCCAAACAGGGGCCGGAATAAGTTGGATTTTAATACTTGAGCATGAACTTGTGAGTGGATTCCTAAACCCTGGGGTTGCACAAGCAGACCCAGAGGTTCCAGGGTTCAGTTTGAAGGCAGCCTCACACTCAGGACCTCTGAAGGTGCCCCGTCGTATCTGAGATCAAAGTGGTCGTGGATCGGACCTGTTCCAGCAGATCCCTTCGTTTCTTCTCCAGCAACCAAACTGTCTGGTGACACTTGTCCTTCGGGGGATTTTGCAACAGCATATCTAAAATAACCAACGTTCTACCTCAAGGAATCCGTCTCTGGTTTTTTTTCCCCAAATGAATTCTGACCAACCTGATGGTCTGCTATTCAGAGTCAGTTTGCTTCCAAGTTGACCTCAATGGAGTTTGACTGGAGTCTAAAGTCGAAGGTTATTGCTTTCTCAGGGTTCTTCATTTGGAGAAGTCAGAAAACGGTCTTCCAGCATCAGGCAAACAAACCAAGACCTTCCATCAGGAGAGGTCGGATTACTTCCAAACCAACTTTAACCATTTAGACTTTAGTCGAGCTGAAAAAGGGTTTAATGTGACTGGGTTGTGTCGTACCGGACACCAGAATGCGTTAGTCTCTGTTGAAACAGTGTGAATGTTGTTGTGTCCTGTGTGAAGCTGCTGTGACTTAAACTCCATCAATTCTAATTAGAAAGAACAGAAAACTATTTCAGGTTCGAGAAACAGAAAACTTGCATGCGGGTCAATAACAGTTTGTAAACTGTGATGGATGTTTGGGTTTGTGTCCCTGGCAGGTTTGTTTACGAGTCTCTGCTGTGATCTTTTTTCATCCATGTCACTTTGTCCCTGGGTTTAAGGCTTCAACAGAAATAATGACCAAAACAATAAATAAATACAAAGTTGTCATAAACCAGCTATAACCAAGACACACTGGACTTTTCCACGCTTCTTTTTGATTCCCTGTCAATGAACCTGTGAACAGAAGCATGTACACACACACTCCAGGTTTGGACTTAGGCCCAAGCGATTTGGAAATTCTGTGTATTTACACTTTGACAAGTCCGTGATGGCCGGATCGGCGCGTCCATACCTGCCGCGCCTCATTTGACCTCGCCATGTTCCTGAGTACTGTCCTCGATCACCACTATCTGCACGTTGGACAGCTGACCGTTGGCGTCCAGCTGCAGCCCCTGAACCCCCTCGGTCTGCACCTCCTGTACGTGGCACTGCGTCTCCTCCGTCACCTCCATCCCGCCCTCCGTCACCATGCCGTCCCTGTCTGAGTCCCTGGTCAGCTGCAGCTCCATCATCCCCAGCGCCTGCTCCACCGGCGCCGGGTTGATCTCGATGACCGTGTGCTCCTGGCCGCCCTCCACCTCACCCTGCAGCACCTCCTGCTGCACCAGCATGGTGCCGTCCACCATGTGGCCCTCGATGGGGACCATCTCGGCGGTGCCGGCCTGCTGGCTCAGGTGCACCAGCTCCACGGGGCTCATCACCGCCCCCAGCTGGCTGGAGTCCTGCATGGCGGCCGTGCCCACGAGCGTGAGGCCCGACGACGGGTGCAGTGTGATGGTGTCTGCCTTCCCGTCGCCGGTCACCATGTAGCGGGTGAAGAGCTGCGATCCGGCCGGCAGCAGCGTGACCGTGTTGGACGACTGCGCCAGCGAGGCGATGGGCAGGCCGGCCACCGTGAACGGCTGCCCCACGGAGGAGAGCGAGATGGGCGAGAGGACGGTGAACTGCTGCGGCTGCAGCGCCGCCTGCTGGCTGACGGGCGAGGCGAGGAGCGTGGTGGTGGAGGCAGGCCTCTGCAGACGCGGCCGTTTGGTGGGACGCTTGGTGGGGGTCTTGCTCTTGGCCGGCTGCGGGCAGGAGAGGAAGGCTCGAACCTGCTGCTGCTTCTTCTGCTCCTCCAGCTGCACCTCCAGATCTACAGAGACAAAATCACGGCCCGGCCAATCAGCAAACCATCACCCAGCAGCACACGCTCTTTTTACTCCGGGCCAGATCGGAGTCTGCGCGGCTGATATCGATCTCTTCCTGTCAATATTCATCAGACCCAGTGGGTGCGACGGAGCCGGCAAATGTCAAACCCAATACCACAACATAAACACCGACTCAATAAAAAATGTCATCCGTCTTTTAAATATTTAGTATTCAAACGCTGCGGCCACGCGATGAATTTGCAAGCGTAAACACATTGATTCACATTCTTGATTCTTAAGTTTGGAACTGGAATCCATTACAGGATGAAAAGTACAAAAGTCACAAGAAAATGAGCAAAAGCTAATTTATCATTGGGTAGTCTTCTGGGAAAAACAAACTTGTTTGACTGAATCTCTTGATGTCGTGTGACAGTTTCAAGTTAAAAGCCCTAGTATGATATTAAAGGACACCTCCAGTTTCACCAGAATGAATCGTTTGCTCTTTTTGGGTTGGCATATAAAATAAATCATTATTTTACTTTCACACTATTTAGACTCCAAAAAAATTTTATGTTCGAGATCCCAACACTCAAATTCATGTCCAAATGAGAGAGAGAGAGAGAGAGAGAGAGAGAGAGAGAGAGAGAGAGAGAGAGAGAGAGAGAGAGAGAGAGAGAGAGAGAGAGAGAGAGAGAGAGAGAGAGAAAGCGAGCAAGTAAATTACAGCAAAAATACACAAACAGAGGGTTTTATCTCTGTTGATATAGTATTAAAGTATTTTATCGAATATTTGATGATTGTGATTCTCAGGAGGACGATTGGTCGGCCAGCAGGTCGGAGTTAAGTGATGCACCTGAACTCATCACCCGGGGGGCCATTTACACAGGAAGCGCAGAACGACTGATCTGAGGAATTCAGTGTGAGTGTTTGATTTACCGGTAATTGAAGCGAACAAATGAAAAACAATTTCATTGGTCTGATGTGACGAGGCCAAAAGTATCGGCGGTATGAAGCCCGTTAACCCGTGAAAATCCATAAATTAGTCACGTCATTGATTAAGCAGCAGGGTTCAAAGCGTGTGAAGAAAGCAGCTGATTATAGTCTGGAAATGATGGTTAAAATGAATTTTTTGCTATTTTCCACCAAAAAAAACGAAACTAAAATATTGACTATTTGCCCTTGCTCGGTAAACTGCGTCCCCAATAAATGTAAATTTATTTTCCAACATTGACTTGCAACACTTCAGTGACCAAATGAGCTGATCTGAGAACACAATCCCAATCTGCCCGTGGTGTATTTTACTGTACAGACGAGTTTCTGTCAATTTCTGTGTAAAAACACAATGACCCCGGGACTGACCGGGGTCATTGTGTTTTTACACAATGACCCCGGGACTGACTGGGGTCAAGAACACTTTGGAAGTTAGAAAAGTTTTGTTGGATAATAAACATCCCGAAAACCTCCAGAGCCTCAGGAAATGTCGAGAGTGAGGAAAAGGTCTTAACGGGGGGAAACTAAGCTGATGCATGACCGGTAGGAGATTCGGCTCCATTTAAGAAAGAAGCATTTAAGGTGATTCATTCCAGGGAACTGAAGCAGAGCCTCAACTTAGAAAAACAGGAGTTTGGGGGCCGTCGTGAAAAACAACCTGTGGTCACGTTTCGCCGACGCATCACTCCTCCTCTGGAATGCAAACAGTGAAACTGAGGCGGGTTGTTGAGGCGTTGCGGCTCCGCCATTGATTCTCCATCAGTGTTTGGCGTAAACAAACTTTCCATTTGCCTTCACGCTGGGTTAAATAAGAGCTGCGAGGTTAATCGGAATACGATTCTTGTCACCGCGCAGACCTCCGAGCGGTTTTGATTTTTATGCGACTTTGATTCTTTGACGAGTTTATGAAGGTAGTAGAAATCCAAAGTCATCCGGAGCACAGTGAAGGGAGGGAACATGAATACTCTGTCTGCACAGACGTCAAGCTCGGATCAATCAGGATCACATGACACTGTGTTCTGTTTGTTACTCAGCAATAAGCTTCAGTTTTATCCACTGTGTGCATGAAACACTTTAGTTTCTTCTGTGTGAAAGATAAATTCTCTTGACGCGAGTTGCACTACTTTGGTTTGAAGTGTTTGTGGCGCCGGAGCTGAAGTTAAACTCTTCACTTGCTCCTTTTTACTTTATTATTCCAGATCATGTCAAAAGCAACCATTTCTGAGCGCTATTCTTTATAGCGGGGTGTAACTGGCGTGATTGTGAGGACCACTAAAGTTTCAGACTGTCAGAGGGCCACATTATGCCTCAGCATGTTTTCTAGAAGGACGAACGTGAATTCTGGCTTCGCTGCTTTACTCACTTGAATAGAGACGAGAATGTTTTTGAACAATTTTGAATTTCAACCAAAAATCAATCTATTCTATCTGTTTCTCCAACTGAATTTGAGTGACGAGTCTGAGCCAGAGGAACAATTTTACACCAACGTTGCTTCCATTTGAAGCATCAGTAAATAATTCAAGTCAATTTTACTCCCTTTGCAGAATGAAATCATACTGTTTCCACTCTTGTTTGTTCCGATTTTTCTTACTCGCAGGCGAACAAAAGCCAGAGTGTTAATTCCTGCTGTTTCTATTCCAGCCGTGCGTCACGCCCATGTGGTAACGGCTCCCCAAGTAACAATTAAAATGACCAACTGTGAACAGAAGGAGCTCCATTCTCTGGATCTTCCGTTGCGATGAGTTTTATCGCAGCGCCGGGTGGAATTAAAAACTACGCGAGGAGTTTTGCTGTCGGGAGGCGAGAAGCTGTACTCACTGCTGAGCGCGCTGAGGACGTGCTCCTGGCTGGGATCCGTCTCCTGCCGCCGCCGCTGCACGATCTTCTTGACCGAGTCGAGCAGGCCGAAGACTTGGGCGAGGTTACTGAGCACCGCCACCTCTACCAGACAGGAATCTGGGATCAGTGCGGCAATCGATCAAAAGGGTCACTCAGGTCAGTCAGAAAGGGAGGAACAAATTCGGCTGTCGTGCACAGGAAGTCCCTCCCTTGCCGCCGCGACGCAAGCCGGCGGCTGAGTTTGTTCTTTCTTTCCCTAGCTCTCGCATGGGTTGTGCGTACCTGAGTCTTGCAGCGCGGCGGGATCCCGGCGCTGCTGCACGCCGTTCAGCAGCTGCAGCAGCTCCGTGTTGATATTGGTCACGACCTCGCCCAGTAAGCCCACGTCAGCGATGCCTTTCCAGAAGTTCAGCGTGTCCTCTGGGGGGAGGAGTCAGAGTCACGATCTGCTCGTGATCCGTGTGTGTGTGTGTGTGTGTGTGTGTGTGTGATCTCGCTCACCAGAGATCTCACTGGAGCTCTTCTTGTCTGCAGCCTCCAGTGAGTTCGAGCTCCAGTCCGTCTTCACGCTCAGGGCCTCGGCTTTGTCCTCGCCGGCTGCCCCGCCGTTACCCAGAACCACCTGGGCTGAAATGGAAACCACAAATTATGGCATGTAACTTGCAGCCTGAATGTAATGTACAAGTTGTGTAGTATGGAATAGTATACTAGGTCAGTAGAATCAAAACCTGTGTTGCTGAGCTAACTAATGCCACCATTCTCTAGGTATATCTCTTCATCCCCCTCTAGTGGCTGGTAATAGAATAAGTTAGAGATGTTGAATTAAATTAATTAAATTATTTAACTTTTATTTAACTTATTTGCCTTTATTTTCAGTATATTCCCTGTGATTGTTCGTCCACTTTATTTCCATAACTATTAATTCCTGTGTTGTCAGATCAGTTGCTTGTTTTATATCTTTCAGTATATTTCAAGTATTAGTTTATCAGTTCCTTATTTTAACGTTAAGCCACTGGATTACTATGGAATCACAGGAGTGCCGAAATTAATAGGAAATATAAAGAGAATCAATAATACAAAAAATATACAAAGGTAGTCATAGTCTTTTACTATCCTGTCTTTGCTTATTCCATTTTGTCAATGCTTCTCCTGTTTTGTCTTTGTCTTTTCCATTTGCTTTTTGTCATTGCATTTACTGGATGAGTCAAGCCGTCGTACTACTGGAACGAAATATATTTACTCTGAAAGATTCTGAATTTTGACTGTTAAATTTCCTTTTCACTTTGTTGTTGATCCTGTTTAAAAATGAACACACACACAAAAAAAAAAGTAAATACTGTACCATGATTATTATGATAGTAGCAGTTTTTTCCTGAAACAATACTTATCAGGAATTCTTTAAATATGCAAGGAGAGGCAACTGGGAAATTTTTGAAAACGCTCACAACTCCGTATCCACGGAAACGGGGGAAAACACGCGTAAACGGGGCCTCGGTGTGTGACCGTCCGTCTTGGTATGATTTCGGTCCATTAAAAGCCTGGACACTTGTGTATCCTATATTCTCTCTCACCTTGGGAGGATGTGGGCGTGGTCAGCCCGCTGCCGTCCGGAGGGAAGCGCGTGTTGCTGATGAGAAGGTCGAACTTGGTGCTGCGACACGTGTTGGTGCACAGCGTGCTGTGCTGGTAGAAGTCCAGCTGCCCAGAATCCATCATTTTTCTGCAGAAACAAGCAGGAGACACAATTTATTTTTTTTTTTTAAATCCTTTTTTATTCTCCTGATGCCGGCTGACGTGTTTTGATTCGTGACTTTCTGCAAGTCTGAGGTGGGAAGTGCGACTTCAGTTCGCTTCTCCTGCTTGTTTGGGAGTCGTAATGCGTGAAGCGTAACGGCTGATTCATGCCCCAAATATCTGGAGCAGTGCAGCGGCTGCAGGAAAATGTCGGTATGTTTTCGAAATCTGGACGTGTTTGCTGTTTGCTGATGAGCCAAAAGAGGCCAAAAAAAGTAAAAACAAACCTCTTCGGAGGCGAAGGGATCTTTGGAAAGTCCAATTTTCCACCACAAGAAGCATCCCGCGGAATACGTTGTCATTTCATACACTTTTAATAGTGACGGCTGGAGCTATCCTCATAGAGGAATCTATTTCCAGCCATCGAGGAGATGGAAAGTTTAAAACAGGAGCTATTATAAAGTCACTTAAAGCTCAGTAGGGAGGGAGGAGCCTGTGGAGTGCGGTTCACCTCCTCACCTGAGCATGACTCCTCCCATCCGGATGGCTCTCTTCCAGTCCTTCAGGGTGGCCTTTCCAGAGATGTGCACAAACTGCTTGGGGCTGATCAGCTGGTCTTCATACTGGGGAGGAAGAGAGAGCAGGTGAGGTGTAACGGCAGGAAACGCTTCCATCCTTCAATCGGTTTCTGTTGCATTTCTATCGAGAGGTCACTTTTTGTTCTGCCCTATATTCAAAAACATCTCTTGTTTAAGAAAAGTCACTACTGTTTCTCATTTATTTAAACTGGATCGCACCGGTTGAGCGACAAAATCAGATCCAACAATAAGGCCTCCTTTACGTGAGGTTTGTTTGACCATTTTTTAGCCCCTTTTCTTTGAGAAATTCTAGTCATTTCAGGGTTTTAAAGCAGTTTTAGCTATTTTCCCCCATTTTAGCACTTTTAGTTGTGCGTTTTAATAAAAGCCCTTTTTAGCCAAGAATTAAACATCGTTTTGAAAATTTGTGTGCAGAAATAATAAATACAAATAAATAAATACATATAAATTCTTTTATAAAAAATTTAATAAAATAATAAATAAAATAAATAAAAATACTCATGTGGCTCCAGAGCATTGGGCTGCTGACCCCTGCTACAGATTGTAGCCTGTAGATCGTGGGAATTAAATTTGAGCCCATAAACATGCTTCCATGCTGTTCTTCCATCAAAACACGTCACGGGTTTGTTGTGAACAACTACTTGCCACAAAGAGCATATGAACAAACTAAAGGCACAATGAACTCAACTCAACAGCACAAACCTTCACACACTTCACGTTGATTCCCGGACACACAAACTTCTTCAGCAGCAGCATGGCTTTACTGTCGCCGCATGTGATGGGACATCCGATTTCCACGTCTTCTCCTTCCATTTGTTCTGCCGGGACGAAGAGACGATGATCCGTTGACACTTTCCGAAGCGATTTTGTACAAAATAACAAAACAAAAGAAACCAGCGTGTCTCAAACGTGTCGTACCTGGATGGTGTTCGACAGCCATGACGGCGGCGTTCGTCTCGGCAGATTCGTCTCTGGAACAAAGAACACGGTCAAACACGTAGTCGATGTCAAGAGACGGAGGGCAGCGGCCTCGTTTCGGGACGTACCCTGTGGCGATCTGCTGGAGCTGGAGGATGACCTGAGTCTTGCTGGTGTTGTTGGGGTCTCCGTCGTCTTCGTCCTCGGCCTTCACCATCACCACCTCGCCCATGGACACGGTGACCTCTTCGGCGGTCGCCATCACACTCACGAGAGGAGACTAGAGCAACAGCGGTCCTGGGCTTTGTTCATCTAGAAGGCGAATGAGATTTAATGGTGACGTGAATATCTGCAACTTCTCTCCTCATCCAGTGGTACTATTTGTTCGGGCTGATATTCTTTTAATGGATCGTTACTTTTCAGGATTATGACTGCAATACGTCCACATTGCGGGCAAATTAGAGAAATCAGTTTGTTTTGTCAAATAGGGAGTTACTTTCATCTTCATATGGATCTTTAAATTGAAATATTAATTCACGACTGTGTCGTCTTAAAGCTATCAGCCATTTGGAAAACAGTAAAGAATGGATGCGTGTGAACAATGACGATGATGGTCAATGGGATGATCTGGAAAAGTGTGAAAATAACAAAGTAAGGTTTACTTTATTAGTCCCGAACAGAGCCAACACTTTGTTGTTGTGATTTTTTTTCTTCCCCCCATCAATATTTAATTCCCAGAAATTTCCCCAAGTAATTTTACGATTGCTTGTTGAGCAATTTAACTAGGCATTAAACAGCATGTTGAATAAACCCCAAGAAACCTACATGAATGTGAGTCTTTGGTTATAAAGTTTTGTTTAATTAAAAAAACAAAAACTATATATATATATATATATATATATATATATATATATATATAGATATAGATATAGATATAGATAGATATATAGATATATACACACAGAATAGGTCAACATTGAATATATTAATATTATTAAACTTAAAAGTATCAGTCAAGTACTTTGAAGCTGGAAATCAAAATATGACCAACCTACTAATGTTTTTTATGTTTTGATTTAGTTTTTGATGTATTTTACACCAGGAAGCGTACTTAAAAATGACATAATGATGAAATGCTTGTTGAGGTTTCGTGAAAAGAAATCAAACTAAATGTAAACCTTTTCATAATGTGTTCATACTTTTTTTTTTAATGATTGTTATTAATTCATTCCAGGCATTTGATATTTCAATCTTATGAGCAATCACATGTGTACACCAACGTAGCTATATCAATACATTATATACACACACACACACACACACACACACACACACACACACACACACACACACATGCATATATATTTCCAAATATAAAACCCCTGATTAGAATAGGAATAAAAACATTTAAATCATTTTAAAACATTTGTAGTTGTCGGAAATGTTATTCATGCTACTATTTTGCAACTTAGAATCAAAATGCGCAACTTCTTAAAACGTCATGTTCATTTTGTCGGGGGACGACTTTTGGGAGTGATTGGTGGCATTTTTCTATTTCTTATCTATTAGTCCTTCTTAATCTGTTTGTAGAGGTTTTGTGACAAGATATCAAACAAAAACTAAACTTTTTTATAATGTATACTAAATATATTAATAAATATGATTTGCAGTAAAACAGTTAACATTTGGAGTTGTCCCAGCAAATGTAATTTATGGAACTATTTTGCTGATTCGGCTGACTGTCGAATTGTCGGTCAAATTGGGCAACTGTCCATTTTTCATGTCCTTTTCATGACATTTTTAGAGTTATTTGGTGCATTTAAAAGAAGTATCCATTGTTGTTGTACTTTGATTTTCAATCAAAAAGATGCTATATTTCCATCATCATTTCTTTACCTATGGATTTTCAGGTTTGTTTTTAAACCAGTGATTCTTTGAGTGTTGTTTTAAAGATATTTAGGTATAAAAATCATATTCTTTCAATTAATACAGCAAGACTTCAAAAGGAGAATTAATATTTTGTGAATTGTACTTTGATTTTCGATTGAAAATATGCTATACTTTATTCCTAGAGAGTTTTAGGTTTTTCTTTTATACCTGATGAAAGCTTATTTCAGGCATTTCTGAGTCATTTAATGTTGTTTTAGAGAAATTTAGTAATAAATAATGATCTTTATATTCATAGAGGAGGCACGGTTGGAAAATATGAGTATTTTAATACTAAATTACATGTTTTGTGTACTTTTAAATGTATTTTGCAGCTGGTAACAGCATAAATATGACATTTTAAAATCATCACGCTAAATGTTTATTAATTTATGATGTGTGGCCCAGTGACGTTACAGAAGTTTAACTTCTTGAGTGGAACAATATTAACTTAGCATTAAAGTTAGCAGGGTTAAACTAAACACGAGACAAGATGTATAGACTGTTTTAAGTCCATTTTTGTTTTATTGGTGAAAATTTGAGCCAACATGGCACTTTAGAATGGTTTAAGTTGTTTCACAATGTTATTTATTCGACAATTCTCCTGTTTCAGCCCACTTAAGATCAAATTGGGCAATTGTATCCATTTTTCCATGTCCTGTAATGGAAAAGTTTAAGGTTATTTGGGGGCATTTTTCCTTCCATTACACTTCTGAGAATGAAAAAGAGAACAAATATTTTGTTGTTAAATTTTTATCATTATTTCTTTCCTAGGGATTTGTAGATCTTTGAGTGTAGGTTTTGAGATATTTAGTTATAAAATCATATTCTGTCAATTAGTACAGCAAGACTTCAAAAGAGATTTCATATATTGTAAATTGTACTTTCATTTTCTATTGAAAAAATGCTATATTTCTATGATTATTTAATTCCTAAATAATTTTAGATTTGTCTTTTATACCACAGATCGCTGACAAAAGCTTATTTGATCATATTTGTGTCATTTAATGTTGTTATAGAGATATTTAGTCATAAAATAAAGAGGAATAGTTGAAAAATATCTGGATTTTTTAAACATATTAATGCTAAATGATCTGTTCTATGGATTTTTAAATTGTATTTTGCAGCTGATAACAGTATAAATGACATATTTTAAACACATCAGGCCAAATGTGAAGTTATTTATGGTAGGTCCAGTGACTTTATAGAAGTTTAACTTCCTGAGTCGAACAAAATTAACTTAGCATTAAAGTTAGCAGGGTTAAACTAAACACGAGACAGGATGTATGGGCTGCTAACAGGGTAGATACCGTTTTATTTCTGTTTTATTGGCGGTAACTTGAGCCAACAAGGCGCTTTAAAACGGGCAAAGTTGTTTTAAACAGTCAGGTTTGGGCGCAGATGCTAACGCTACACGAGCCGCGCTTTATTTTACGTCAATTTGACGCTAAACATCCCGATGCTAACGTGTTTAGCTCAACATCCGCCCCCCCCGCCTTTCAGCCAAGTTCCCCCGCTTTTTGACGACTTTCCAGCGGCTCGTCTTCAAGCCGCAGTCGGCGGCTCGGACTCGGCAGCCATTAAAAGCTAACCAGGGCGTAACTTGTCGCGTGGCTGCGCGGTTGTAAACGTTTTCGGGCGCGAGGGAGGAAAAACGCGGGGATACGCGGTGCGGGACGGTCGTTGCGGCGGCGGCGGCGACGTGCCGCTCGTCTGTGAACCGTACGTCCCTTCGTAACTGCATTTTAACTCTCCGCTCCCCCTCAAAATGACGTCTCCCTGTGCGGCGGCACGTACGGCAAACAACGGCACGGCGGCGGCGGCGGCGTTGCCCCTCCATTCGGTGCGAGCCCTCCCTCCTCTTCCCCTCCGCTCCTCCGCCGCCCTGGTGCGGCCGCCAAACCCGCCTCGGAACGTCGTGCGAGCCGCGGCGGCCGGCCGCCGTTCGGCTACGTTTATTAAAGCGAGATGGTGAATAAAGTAAGGATGTCCTTACCGTTTTATGAAGACATCGATAGATACTAGTGGGGAGCCGGCGCGCATGCGCACTGCGCCCATGCAAGATGGACTTCCTGCAGAACAGCGCTTCTGCTGTTTTCACGCTCCTGTAAACTCCGAAAAAAGCAGGGAAAAACTTCACTGCGGCCGCTCCGCACACTCAAACTAACTGCACCAAACCCTCAATAACTGCCTTAGATACTTAGTGACTGCACCAAACACTCTCTAACTGCACCAAATACTTAATAACCACACCAAACACTTAATAACCGCACCAAACTGTCTAACTGCACTAAATACTCACCCGCTGCACCAAATACATAATAAATGCACCAAATACTTAATACCTGCACCAGATACTTTATAACTGCACTAAATACTTAATAACTGCACCAAACTCTCTCTAACTGCACCAAATACTTAATACCTGCACCAGATACTTTATAACTGCACCAAATACTTAATACCTGCACCAGACACTTAATACCTGCACCAAATTCCTAATAAATGCACCAAATACTTAATACCTGCACCAGATACTTTATAACTGCACTAAATACTTAATAACTGCACCAAACTCTCTCTAACTGCACCAAATACTTAATACTTGCACCAGCTACTTAATAACTTCACCAAATACTTAATACATCCAGCAAATACTTAATAGCTGCACCCCAATACTTAATAACTGCACCAAACTTTCTCTAACTGCACAAAACACACACACACACACACACACTCACACCTTGGAGCAATTTGGTGTCACCAATTCATGGAGAACATACTAACGCCACACTGAAAGGCCTCGCCCAGTAATTGAACCTGCAATTTTCTTGATGTGTTCCTAATTGTAATTATTGAAATTTAAAAAAGGAACAAAAAGCACACTTTCTGTAAATAAAGCAAAAATAACAGAATGGGCTTACTAGTAAACGATGAGTTCCAGGCAATTTTGTTTTGCGGAAAGTTTTTCGGAGAAAAAAAATGCAAATTAGTCATAAAGATGTCCGATCTCTGGCTCTGGACAGATTTCACATTCGGCAGAAGGGGGCATATTGTCGGCCATCTTAAATGCCACATCGGCATCTCTTGCAAATCTGTTGGAACATGTGTAACAGTAACCTATCCCAACAACCATACGTAGAACAGTAGAGAGAAATAAGAATCGTCAGTAATGTGAGGGGAAGGAGGAGCACACTTGTTTCTAAAGTCACAGATATTGTAGTTTGCATCAAACAACTCTTGAATTTAAAGCGACAAACAAATCACCTCCAACCTGCCAATTCATACTACGTCAGAGTGAAGTTCAAGCAACTGACTCAAAACTACTGTGGACAATTCATTTTCACAGCTGAAGCTGTGATTGCCGACTCCTGGGTTCCAGGAGGGTCAAAAGATGAGAAACTTCTGCGTTCCTTCAGACTTTGTATCTATGTTTTGGGGGGTCAAATTGATAGGAGTATCGCTTTTTGAACTTGTCAGCACTCTGTTTCATGTTGACTACATAAAGTCTGATGACAAAAAGCCACTAACTTTACACATTTATTAATATTATCAGTGAACACAGGCTAAAGAACGGACTCAAGCTGAGTCTAAAAAGCCAACTTGAAGAAGAATTTATTGTAAGGAAAGCCCCTTGAGATGCAACATCTCGTTTACAAGGCGGACCTAAGGAACACAGAACATGCAGACACAGAACATAAAACAGTTGACATGCAGTTTCACTAGCCAGCACAATACATAATAAGAGTAACTCTGGACAACAATAAGACAGACATAAAACACCGGACAATCTCGCTCACACAACCCACTCCCTCAATCATATCAGTGAACCTTTATATACAGTCAGTAAGAATAAAAATACCGCAAATTACATGTCACATGGAATCAAAAAATAGATAAATAAATGAATAAATAATAATAATAATAATAATAATAATAATAATAATAGTAATAAAAATCAATCAATCAATCAATCAATAAAAATAAATTTTAAAAATAGCAAAACAAAACTTGCTTAACTTAGCTGAGATGAAAGAACCAACTTGTTTTAGTGGGTCAAACCATAATAACTAGTGGTGGGCAGATCCATCCAAATATCAATACATACATTGGTATCGATATTGAACGATACCAGTGCAATGAGATCAATATTTAGTTTAGTTTCTATTCAGCATTGCTCCATGCTGCTCCAGCCTGAACTCTGCCTGAGATGTTTGCTTCTTATTCATTGCAGTGATAGTTTTGTACACTTTATTCAAGAAAAGAATTCCAGATATCGCAATGTATGGGAGAACATTGTTTTATTATTGTTGGAACAAACGTTTTTATTATGATAAAAAAAAAAAAAAATTTCTGTTTATCTATAAACTATTCCCAAATTCTGTTTTAGGTCTCAACTAATTAATAAACCAAATGAAAAATCATAAAACACACAATTCATCCAGCTTTGCAATTTTACGGTGGCTCAGAAGGGCCAACAGCACAATACACAACACGACAACAAAAAGTCACAACACAACAGCAAAAGCCACAACACAGCAGCAAAAAGACACAACACGACAACAAAAAAGTCACAACACAACAGCAAAAAGACACAACACAACAAAAAGTCACAACACAGCAGCAAAAAGCCACAACACGACAACAAAAACTCACAACACAAAAGCCAAAAGACACAACACAACTAAAAGACACAATACAACTACAAAAAGTCACAACACAACAGCAGACAGTCACAACAAAAAGACACAACACAAATGCAAAAAATCACAACACAACAAAAATCCAAAAAGTATCCCTGATGCAAGCCTGTAATTACTTGATATTGCTCTGTGGGTGTCACACCACTAAATACTGATACTCTGTTGTTACTGACCAGAGACCAAACAAGTCTTGCTTTCCTCACATAAGTATGTCTAGTTATTATGATCAACTCACATTTTGTAATATATTCCTCTTTAAGTTCTGAAGTCATGGGAAGCTTTTATTCAACATTGATAGATGGGGCGCCGGGACAAAAGATCACCAGCTTCCCCGTTTTTAAAAATTGTGCTTCCGAAATCTCTTGATAGCGATTCCGCAGCAGCGATGGACAACCCCACCGCTCCTGTGCCAAGCATGGCAGAAGCCCTTTTTAACGGTACCATTGAACGCCCCACTATATGTTTAGAAGTGACGTGTATCACACTCACGGGTGAATCAATTCATAAAACTACCGTAATATGCACCTAAACGATAGTATAAAGAATATCAACTATGGCTCATTATATTTATCTGTACAATTTGAAGGTTTTAGCTGACTATTTTACCATTTTGTGTGCACAGTCGTTTACCGAACTGCATGACGGGTATTAAAAAAGGCGGGACATTGAAACGTTCGTGGCTGTGATTGGCTGTTCCGGCGCGGTGCTGCGTTCATGTCAAATCGGGTCAAATCTCCTCATATCTGCATTAATAACCACATATTACATATAAAAAAGCATTTTAAATAAATCAGAGAACTGAATCTATCTTGTTTAGCATAATCTAAAGTGTTTATTTTTTGTTCTATTGTTTTGGTAACTAGATAAACTGCGAGACCGGCCATTCTTGTAGCTTGTCCGTCCTTTATTATTCTTCCCTGAACACCCCCGTATATAGTTCCTACCACAGGTAGTGAGCTACCGCTACATTTTTGACTCGTGTGTATCATAACAAGAATAATAACAAGAAACACATAATTTCCTCACTATCTTGCTGTGCATTCACTATAATTAGTTCATGCTTTTCGTCAATCTTCCAGAAGAGGACGCCAAAAAACAAAAAAAAAAACATCCAGACGCAACAATTTTAATTCAACATCTATTTATTTATTTCCTTAATCAATCAGTGAAATCACATCAAATAAAAGGCAAATTCTTTATACATAATATATATATATAAAATAAATAACATTTATTTAATCAATAGGGTGGCATGTGACCAATTGCTGGACTCCTTTGTATGATCCTTGAAGGCATCAAGACCACACTCATGATTTGTATTTATTGATCGTCAACAAAGGGAAACACAGGTTGACAGTTTGAAGTCACTCAAGAATTCTTTCTTTCAATCAGAGCAACAATTCAACAACATAATGAAACTTGTACCGTTGCAAGTCACGCAATTGAATGTTGTTCAGTGAAAGCTTGGTGGAAGGTTAAGAATTCACATAGGGCATGTTGAGTTTTGGATAATACTATATTTGTCATAAATTCGAAGGATGGCGTTCGCATACAAGGATCTTGGGTTTTTATAAAACAATAACTTTGAGCAGTTTGCCTGCTGTACATACAGTAACAAGCTGCAATCAGATTGTATAAACCAGGAGTGTCAAACTCATTTTGATTGGGTTGGAGCATTAAAATTGAGCATAATTCCAAAGTTTTACTGTTTGTATGTAATAAAGGTCTACATTTATTACACAATGTTTTTGACAATTTTGACAAAACAGAGTGAATAGCCCCCCCCCAAAAAAACATGTCCTTCAATTTTGCAGCCTTTTTCAATCACATTGTTTTTACAGTTTGTTTACAATGCTAATGATTCTTCTCGATGAATACGGCAGCTTTCTCTTATTCAAAATTTCTTGTAACAGTATCCCAGTGAGTACATTTTAAAGAGTGGTTACTTTTTGGGGGAAAAAATAGATTTATTGTTTTTTTTGTTGTTGTAATATTTACACTTTGCGATGTCTTGAACGTTGGACACTCGTGGTTCACACATTATGACAAACACAAACACAAGCTTTTTGTAGTTTCCCCGCCCTGACTTCACAGCACATTTACAAAATAATCTGGAAGAAAGAGCAGTAAATAACAAGCTAGCTGTTTCTCTGGATTGCCCAGCCTTATGCTAAGCTAGGCTAATCGCTGCCAGGCGCTAATTCCGGTTCCTGCCAGGAGTGAGGCGTCGATCTTCTCGTCTCGGGCTTGGAAGGATTGTTTCAACAAATGCTTGTCTCGTGAGAACACGGTTTTGTCGTCGTTACTCAGAATGCACACACCTAATGTATCTCAGAAGAAAATATTGTCTCCTACATATTTAGCTATTTTTCACAGATGGATATAGAGTTGTTATTTTCTCCTCATCCCGTTGCTTCAGTCTTTTCAGAATTGTACTTTTTCCTTCACGTCTTTCCGGCGTTTGTCCATTTTGAGAAACCCTCTTGTCTCCATGTGCACTTCTGAAGAAAGGGAGTCATCCTGACTGGAGAACTAACAGCAATGTATTAACATACGATATTATACAATTCAACCCTGTTTTAGATGAGAGGTAAAAGTGAGGAAGGTCGTCCCACATGGACATGGACTTTTTGTCAGATGGTGGTTTCATTCAGTGAACAGCAGGATTTCAAAGCAAAGCATCCCGACGATGACGTTCTCTCTGAGATCATGAAGTCATCTGATTGCCAGACGAAAAACAACAACAACAAAAACACAGAGAGTACAGTGCAGATGAATCCAGATAATAGACTGGTGCCAATGCATGTGAATACATTCCTGAACCGAAGGCTGAAACCACAATAGCCGGATCCCGCAAAAGACTCCCACAAAGTCAGGTCAGCCACATGACCGCAGCGTAAAAACCGTAGAATGGAGGGTTTGTGGTGAGATGCGGGTGAAAGGTGAGCGAGTGTGTGTGTGTGTGTGTGTGTGTGTGTGCGTGGGGGTGCGTGGGGGTGGGGGTCTATCTGGGCTCATGAGCAGCAGATTATTTCAGCTGTGAAGTTTAAAGCCTCTGCAGACCTCAAAGAATGCTTGATCCTCTGCTGAAGGTAGTCGCCGCTTTAGTGTGCCCAGACGTCGCTCACATTGACAAAATAAACCAACCGAGAACAAGCTAGGAAAACATTAACTACTCTTAGAAAGGTAAAAACAAAACACAACCAAAAAAAAATCATCAAAAGTGCCACTTCACACTTCAGGATTAACATTTTCCCTTAAACGTCATCTTTTGGGCTAAGTTTTAATAAAAAGTTTGCTCTTTTGTGAAACGAAGAAAGATACGCGTACGAAGTGTAAGAGCAAAGCTTCTTGCTTAGCTTAGCTTAGCATAAAGACTGAACGGACGGCGGAATTATTAGCCTAGCTAACGTAGCGGTATCGGTAAGAGTTACGGCAAAAGTCAGTGACAGCAGGTCAAACATAAATCTTTGAATACACTGATAAACTGCCTTGTAACCATTACTTTCTAATTTGTTGTGAAATTCAAGTGTGAGAAGAATTCGTTGGAAGTTGAAAAGGAATACATGTTCATGCTAGGCTACACAATTTAGTTAGCCTGGGAAAGCTAGGTAGGCAATGACTTGCTAAAAATGGCCTTTCAGCGGTTTTCGTACAGCGGACGCAACGACCCATATTGGGACATTAGACAGTCTGATTTATTAAATACTAAAGCTCTGTGAACTGTTGTGGGCCTTAATGCTAAGCTAAGCTAAGCTAAGCTAAACTAAGCTAAAAGTATCCTGATTCGCGTCTTCATATTTTACAAACAAGATGTAACGATGTCAAACAACCCGTTCTCACAACGTGTGATCAAAGTCTGACCATGTCTAGAATCTCTACAAAAAATTATATGGAAATTGAAATTCTACGGGCGAAATACAATTTGAGTTTCACAAAATGATGGAATTAGCGACTAAATATGCCGAAAGTAATCGCAGCTGCGTGGATGATGAATCAGCGTGGCAAACATTTTCCAAAGCTGAATCCAAAATTCTGATTCCTGAAAATTAAAATTAAAATGAAAAATGACAATAACAATAAAACGGAATCATTCTTCCATGTTTCTATTAAAGGTCTGATGATTTTGAGATCAACCACTGGATGCCTCGCTGCTATCAATACCTCAATGAGCTCGCCTACCTTAATCACAATGATCTATCGTTTATGTATACACCTGAACTACAAATAATCTCTTATCTTTTTACAAAAACGTCACTCGCCTAGTCACAGGATGACGAAAAGGTTTAAATCAGTTTGGCGTGAGTGCACACAGCTTACAGTAGCAGGAGGAGCACATTGATTTAATAAGGTGACACTGAATACAGAGTGCGTTGTGTCCGTGGAATAGCTCTTCGGTGACCGTTTAGCGCTCGTCCCTATAGATATCACTATTATTTACAATGGCACAGTCACAACAGATCGCAGGCAAAAGCATTGCACAAACTTGGACTGGTAGAAACCCACAATAGTGCCGTATGGAATGGAAGGTGAAGCCAGACCAATAAGAGTCCGTCGGTTCTTTCTCACACTTGGGTAGTCCATCAACTCCCTTTTCAATAAAAAAGGACTGGCGACCCGAATAGCCCCGACTCATGCTACACCATGGATTTTAACAAACGACTCGCCTAAAAGATAAACATGGGAACGTACACAAGCCCCCTCGGGTTAGGAAACATGCCCCGTTTTCTACAGAACTCGACATAGAGGAGGTGCATGAAGGTGAGGAAGTGGCAGATGGAGGAACCACGTGGTGCCGAGGCCTGACTGAGCTTCGATGGACGGCTGTGAGACGAGGTGAGCGTCTTGGCGTGGTGTTTTTTTTTTTTGGGGGGGGGGGGGGGGGGGGGGGGGGGGCGTTTCCGAGTCAGCAGTGGCAGCCCTTCTCAGCAGACGCCGTGGCCAGCTCCTCCTCGTCGTCGGCTGGGTAGAGGACCTTGGCGGTGAGGCCGCTCTTCACGCCGTCCCAGCCGTCGCGGGTGACGATCTCCCCCATCTTCATCAGCTCGTAGATGTCCTTGGTCAGCAGCTCGAAGGCCCGGTCCACGTTGCTGTTGCACTTGGCGGACGTCTCCACGTAGCGGATGCCCAGCTCTGCCGCCAGCTGCTCGGCCTCGTCCCGGGTCACCTTGCGGTCCTTGTTGAGGTCGCTCTTGTGGCCGATGAGGATGTAGACCATGTGGTGAGGCAGGATGTGCTCACTCACCTCCTTGTGCCACTCTCTCACATGCTCGAAGGTCTTGCGGTTGGTGAGGTCGAAGACCAGCAGGCCTCCGACGGAGTTGCGGTAATAAGATGTTGTGATGGACCTGGTGAACGGAAACATTGACTGTACGTTAGTGATGGACAGCGGAAATATTTAAAAGCCTCACTTCATAACACCCAGATGGATGGATGGAGGGAGGGAGGGAGGGAGGGAGGGAGGGATGAGTCTATGCACGTCCCAAGTCAGTTCTCAAGACCTAACAAAGGGTGTATCATCAAGTAATTCACAATAATCTTGTTTCTAGTAAATCATCCTTGAAACCAAATCTCAGGCCTTTATTATGAAAGAAAGTGTTGGTTTTCCATTTCCTTTAAAGGGGTCATATTATCCAGCTTTTCAACACTTTCACATGGGTCTCATTGGTCCAAAATCATTTTATTCATAGTTTATTGCCCCAAATCCAGATTTTCATCCATTTGAATATTGGATCATAGGAGCTGCATTCAGAATCTGCTGTGTCATGTGTGAGCTGAACTGGCTCCGCCCACACATGACCATCTTGGGAAGAGGAGGAAGTACTTCCTCTCGTGGTGCCATGTGCCAGAGCAGAGCTGCCTATTTGTGGGAGGAGTCAAAGGGAGGGCCTACCTTGATTGTGATTGGCTAAACCCCCGATGACACTATATAGGGTTTGATTTCTGATTGGCTGGTTGGAGCAACACACTTTTTAAAAAATGAAACAAGCCAGAGAGAGAGAGGACAGACTTTCTTCACTTCTGGGGCGTCAGTTCAGGTGTGGGGACGATTATTACTGTTGGAAAAAAACCATTAGAAAGTCAATTTTGCATAATATGACTACTTTAACTGGGACGTTAAGAGTCATGATTTTGTATTGTCCTTTAAAGTCAACATCCAGTAAAGCTATAATGTGAGAAAGTGAAGAAATTCAGTATTCAATTCCCCAGCTGTCACTTGGTGTGAGACCTGGTGTTTGAACTGGGCAATTTGAGGACCCCTGCATTCATTTATACTGTGATAATATCCAGTTCTGGTCCAAGTTCCCAGTTCACAGCGTCCTGCATTACTACTGTCTCCAGGTTGAAGTCGATATGGAAGCTTCCAGTTGGACCACATTCAGACGCACCTTTCCAACTTCCCAGCCTGTGTATTAACGTAGAGAGGCACAAATCAGCCGTGCAACCAAATTCAGGCCAAGTCATTTAAAAAAAAAAAAATTTTTTTAAACCGATTATCAATTTACACATCAGGTCAGTTCACGCAAGCTTGAATCCACACTCGCGTCTTATGAAAACAAGTCTGGGAAAGTCACAAGGTTCCATATGCAACTCGCCAGTAAATCTGCAAGTCGTTAAGCTTTCTGAAAGCCAGCCGCTAATACAACACTCCGAGTTGAACCATTTCTCTTCAGAGCTCTGTGGATTCTGTTTAACTGTGACATTACTGAAAAAAAAAAAAAACAACGTAGATCCCCCTCCCATTCAGATGAAATTAATGAAAAACATACTGGAACGGCACTTTTAGGACTGCAATACTGATAAGATACCGATACGGTAGTGAGTTGATATTAGGATGTTACTGATAGGATACTGATATGATAATGATACTGTAATAAACTAGATATCGACATAATACCAATACTTTGTAATTAAAAAAAAAAAAAAATGAGGGTAACCCTGCACTTATGTGTTAAATGTGTTTTCAAAGCAGATTGTATATTTTTCCTATTTCTATCCCAGCTTCAGACAAAACACTGCAGTCGGCTGTCACCTGGACACAGCTGAGCTTCTGACTTGAGGCTCCAGCATCTGTGGGGGGATTTTTATAAAACTCTATCAGCATCATTAAAGTCATGTGGAAGATGAATTATCCTTATTGTTATAATGGTACCGGTAACCAGTTCAAAGTAGAAGGTAGATGGTGTAACACCTTACGACTTTAATGAAAAAAGACACGTTTACCCAATAATAATAACTAAATGTAAAGGTTGATATTTTAACATGAGAATCGTTAAAAATAAATATATATATTTACACGGTGTGGGAAGTATTGTTGTAGGTTGAATGTGTGCGTTTCTTCCTTGACACAATTTTAATAAATCCATAGGCTATGCCTTTTCGCTATTATGAAATGTTGAAATAATTGAGTGAAAAATAAGTAAAATATCAAGACAATCTAATTCAGTGGGTCTTCTTTTGATTGGTCCAACATGTTGACTTGCAGAGCATTAATCCATCTTGCATGAACACTTAACATTTATTGCACAGCATGTTTTAGCTGATAGCACCCCCACCGCTACATTTTGTTGTTTGGCGACATTCTATATGATGTGATTGATATTTTATTTGACAAACTACTGACTCATCCTTTAATTTAATAGTCGGCGTTAGATGATAGCAATATTATAATCCAATTTAAAAAAAAAAAAAGAAGGTTATTGGTCACCTTGGGCTGCAGGATATTTGCATTAAAAACAAAGGGGGTCCCAGACAGGGACCCTGCAGAATTCCTTTCAAAATGCAAGTGTGTCTGGGAGGTTCTTAAAAACCAGCTGTCTAGTTTTCCTCAAACAACGAATCTCTCTCTCTCTCTCTCTCTCAGGGAGGAAAACACCCTCTGAAGCCTGAGCTTCAAACAGGGGAAGGCAGATCTGAGGAGCACAGAAGTGCTTGAAAAAGGAGACGATTCTCCGTGACAGCAGGAGAAAGCACAGCAAACACAAAGCAAACGGTCTGATGAATGAAGGGAAAACACCAGTGAAAGGATGGAGGTTTGAGATTGTGAGGGACCCAGACCAGGGCCTTCGGTCTGAGCAGCAGAATAAAAATGGTCGAGGCTGAATGATGCAACTCCGTGTTATTTCAGAGGATCGGGGCATCGTTTTGCCCCCCCCCCCCCCCCCCCCAAACACACTTCATTTCGCCCCAAACAGACAGTAAGCAGCCCTGATTTTAACTGGATGGATGGAGCCTCGACACAAGGCCTCTCGTTTTTTTTAAATTTAATTAAATTTTTTATTTTTAACCCCCTTAAGCTTCGATACTCGATGTAACGTTGATCTGGGGGTTGGTTTTCTTTCTCGTCTTTTCCCCCCTGCCGGTACACGTCGTACCTGAACCGCTCCTGTCCCGCCGTGTCCCACAGCTGCAGCTTGATCTTCACCCCGGGCTCGATGTCCAGGGAGCGGGCGTAGAAATCCACGCCGACCGTCGGGTCCGCCACGTCGCTGTAGATTCCGTCCGTGAAGCGCTTCAGCAGCGACGACTTGCCGACCGTGGAGTCCCCGAGCAGGATGATTCGGAACTGGTATTGCCAGAGAATATCCATGGCATGACTCTTGGAGGAGAGAGGAGGAAGAGGAGCAGAGCACCGCGAGAGCCGTGCGCGTGAGACAAAAGCCCGGTGCGCGGCGCCGCGAGCACGGAGACTCCCGCTACCGAGCCGCTGCAACAATCATGTGATGGACTCACCTATCGCCCCCTATGAACCTGCGGGAACCAGCTGACTGCGTTATTGCCTCTCACGGGGTTTTAAAAGGCTCCAGTTGCCCTCCACATTTCCCTCCCTCGTGAGGTTATTGTCTCAAACCGCGCGCTTCTGCTCGCCGCTGTTGCTGTCCGTGGTTCTGAAGTTACTTCACGTTTACTTGCACCGGTCATTCATCTTTCCCCCTCCCGCAACGTGTATAAACGCCCTCCTCTTTGAATAAACAAACAATTAGTGGTTTATGTGTCACAAACAAGTGCGTCTGTGTTGACTTTATGGCGTTAAAACGGACTGAAACGCGAATACGTAGACGCGCCGCCATATTGGATGGGTCTCAGTGGAACACCAGAGTCCAGAGAAAGGATGTTTACTGCAGCCCCTTGTTGTCATAGTTTAAAATAGATCACAAAGATTTACATTTAATTTTATTTATGTAGTGCCAAATATAATACAGTCATCCCAAAGCACTTTTATAGAGAGATAAAACTCCTTTTCAACAGGAAAAACCTTCAGAAAGAGACCCAGAGGAGGAGACTTTCTGCAGTTCTGGTTGGGATCAGGGGATTCAACTCAATTCAGTATAAATCTATTTGTATAGTGCCAAATACAACACAATTCAAATAACTTTCATAGAAAAAAACCCCCAATAAATCCACACGACCAAGTATAAGTGACGGTGGAAAGCAAACACTTTCCACTGGCCTGGGCGATTTCAAAATCTTACATATTATCTTTAAAGCTTTGATTGGTTTGGGGCATAAATACATGTCACATATTATACTAGCTGAATATGAAACACCCAGACCCCTGAGGTCCTCAGGAAGAGGTTTACTCAGTGTTCCCAGAGTGAGAAGAAACAACACATCTTTTAATTCCTAAATGCTCCTCACTCTTTAAAGATTCCACAGGCACTTCCAACTGGTAGGAGGAGAAAATATGTTTTTTCTTTCCAGAAGACCTTTCAGGAGTGTTGTCATCCGCAAAGGGATGTATGAGCTTATTTTCACTTCATACGGCCTTTGCAACTTCATGTGAAGCATATGTTGAAACAATTAAGATGGATGGATGAGGTTAGAATGTCAAGTTACTTCTGTGTTTCAGATTAACTGACTATAGCACAGATATAAACATTTCGATTCTGTCAATTATTTGGCATTCTCACATATATTGGCATTTTCGTTGTTCTTTTGTCATCACTATATTGGTATGTCATTACGTAACTGCAAAGTGAGTAAAGTTGTCATCTTCTTCAGAATAGTACATACTCTGCTTTGATCTGAGTTGGCGAATATTATTGAATGAAATGAGACCGCATGCCCGGTCCAATATGGCTACCGCATTGACGTGTCGCCTCAAAAAGAACATAGCTGTCAGTCTGGTCAATGTTGCCCGGTCCAATATGTCTCTGACACAATTTGTCACGTGATGCCAGCAGACCAATCACAGTGATGAACCGGAGGAGGGCGGCTGTATATATAAAGGCAGCGAGCCGCTACTTTCTCTCTCTTCCTTCCTGCGATTCGTCTGAGGAAACGCCTGAAGTTCCCGGTGAGTGGCTTCCTACTCTCATTAAAGCGGTTTGTGTGGAACTACGACGCTCATTAGTTACACTTTACCGTCAATACTTGGTGATCGTAGTTTGCAAACTGCAGGTTTAAAGCTACACGTTTAAAGGACGTATTAAAAATCGCGCGTGCTGCTAGGCTAAGCTAACTGCTAAGTGAAGTGTACCACGTGGTGGAGTATTCCCCAATTTAAACCCTTTAATTTCCTTCCATCCGTTACTGTCCCGCTTGATTAGATATATTCTGTCAGTATTGTATTCTCTTTTCTTTAAATTAGCCGATACGCTTCTGATATTGGAGCAGGACTGTTGAATAGGCCCCGTTTAAGGCCACGTGAGCTCCATGCTACAGTTAATTCACTGTTATCATGATGTTCGGCAATCTGTTAAATCTATAGCTTCAAATGTACATTTCACTGACGATTTACTATGTGGTGGCAGCGTTTATTGAACACTTTATCCATTCTTTCCTCGACAGGATTTCTCCAAACATGGCGGCTCCACGTCTCCTCTCCCACCACGAACGCCTACCTGTAGCTGCAGGTGAGTTATTCCCTTCCCAAGCTGCGTCTTTCCAAAGGCTCCGATCGAAGCCCGTCATGTTCCCACGTAGCAGGGACGGGTCAACAGGTAGCCAAGAGCCACTCTTTCACCGACGGTCGCTGCTCAGTTTGAAAGTAGCTGCTGCAGCAACATTAAGGGGAAGGACACTGGAATGAAATCACTTGATCTGTTGTAACACCACTTTGTTTTCCATTTTTAACAGATGTTGGATGATCTACAAAGAGCAGAGTGATGGAAGAAGACCTCACCAGCAGGTACTTTTGATGAGAATCTTCATTGTTGCTGGATTCTGGCTGTGATGACAAACTTGCCCTCACTGAGTTTACGCCTGATTGACTCTTATTTACTGAGCCACGTTTTCTGCAGCTCTGATACTCTGACCAGATAGTGCAAACTTTCTAACGACATACTTCTTGTAGGTGATCATGACGGATGAGATGACGAGGAGTAGATGACGCTTTGACACGTCAAGGTAATTTTTAGTGTGTTTAGTGTGCTGCATGCAATGCAAAAGGACCCGAGCTTGTCTGTAGCTCCCGGTTCTCAAACTGTGTGCTAGAAAATGGGGTGGTCTTTGACTGCTGTGGCCTCTCTGTGCCATCAGCAGCCACTCAACTGTCCTACAGGCGCCCCATTACAATCACAGATGTGAAAGACGGACCTGCATCCTCTGATCGTTTCTTTCTTTGTAGGGATTGATCGATCGGGTCGTGAGCCGCGATCGGACATCCAGCAGCGCATCGGCTCGCTTCAGTCTGAGGTGAGTTTATTTGAAATGACGCACGTGTACCCGATGTGATCTGTGATGACCATTTTAACAAGGTGACTGCTCGGATGAAACTAGCGGATATGGGACTGAGATCTAAACGACAATTAACGTGAATGTAGACTCTTGCTGTGTCAAACTGAACAAGTTCTTTTAATTTCAGCTCCGGTGTCGGGAGGAGACTGCAGGACTTGAAGCAACATGCATGGAAGTGATTGTAAATGGTGGAAAAATGCAATAAAAAAACTGAAGTTAATTGTTGGGAGTTCTTTTATTAGGATGTAACATGATGGATGCAAAAAAGGTTGTAACGGCACGTATTTACAGTAAGGCCACCACAGCGTGCAGACCTGGAGAGGGTTTTCATGCCTGAAGGTTTTTGCACGTTTGTCCAACGCAGAATTCAGTCGCTGAAGGATCCAGAGTCCGACTGAAGAGGGAAACATCAGTTTAACCACAGGCAGGGAAATGACACAATGGACAACATGAGATAAATGGCTTGGTGCAGGGATCTGCAACTTTTAATGATCCCAAGATGTGGGATTTATTCTTTTGGAGCATCTCATTATGATCTAAAATGAAATTTCCATCCTGACTTAATGGAGTTCTAAAAGTTTTAACTTTGCTGCTGTGCCTCGTATCCAGATTAGAACATTTTGGGGTTAAAACTGGTCTGAAAAAGCTTTACATTTCAGAGCTGCAGGACTATTGTACATATATAATACTTCAAATATTGACAAGTTCATATAAATACTGTGGCCACCTGCATTTTCAGTATTTTAGCTGTTACCATTTCCAGCTCCATTAATTTGTCCAGATAAAATACTTGGATTAAGTGAGGTATGGACATTTTTACATAAACTTCCATTGAGAAGCAATGAGGCTCGACAGTTCCTAAAAGTGTTTACACTGGAAGGTGCATCATGTTTACAAAATGATTCGTAGCACCAGAGACTTAAGCTTTGAAGGGGTTTAAAGATTCTTGGATTTGAGACTTTTGCAAAAATAATCCCAGCATGACCAGACTCGAAGTGTTCAGTATTGAAAATGAGCCAATAAGTGATCATTTGCCCTTTATACATGTAATCCATGACTTAAAATCACTTTCATCAAGCAGAAATGGGACGGTAGCTTCCATCAGGGGTATCAAATGTAAAGCCCATAATGCAAAAGTTGAACATTTCACTTTATTTTGTATCAGAATCCACCTTTTGTTGCATTTGACCTTTTCAGTCCCTCAAGATGAACTAATGAGCTGCACATCACTGATCCAGATGGTTCTCAGTCTTAAAATGGCATCTAAGGCACTCGAGTCAAATATATTCCTCCTATATTACAGTAACTTAAAAGCCATGAATGAAAACCTTCTCGCCTCTGTACTTGAGTCATTCATTCGAGATGGATGGTAGCTTGAGTTCTGAGATCTCAGAGTCTGGTGTGCTGCTGCCGCTCCGGTCGCTGTACGTGTCTCTGTAGAGGAGAAGAAAAAAATAAAAACTCAGTCTGCAAATATACGAGTAAACTGAGAACCTGAAATGAAACTGCCAGGTTCAGTTGTGGCTCTCGGCACAAGGAACTGCAGCTTTTCTTTTCACACTTTCATGTGTTATTATTACATCCTGTCTAATTAATAAGAACCTTGAAATTTGAAGACATGAGCCTCTTTATATAGTTTTCTTTCTACAAAAGAATTGCCATCACTGACCCGTTTAAGCTCCTTGGCGCCCCCCAGAGGCCTGTATCACACAAAACCGCTGGTCTTCTCTCTCTTAACCTCTTAAGTTCACAGCTACGGTTCATTCCTGTTTTCACGCCATTACCACAACTTGAAAACAACGGGAGCGTGTACGAGTCGCTCACCGTGGCGACAGCCGACAGCCCTTCTGTAAGTAGCTCTGCAGCTTCCCGGCGGCGGCCAGCAGCAGGCCGAGGTAGGGGGGCGACGGCTTGATGGGGCGGGAGGTGAACTCGGGGTGGTACTGCACTCCCACGAAGTACGGGTGGTCTGGAAGAGGACGGCAAGAATCAAACGCGAGGCCTCAAACCGAATTCAGGAGCCGAGAAAAGTCCCGGGATTCCTCACCGTCCAGCTCGATGACCTCCATCCTCTCTCCCTCCACATCCTGACCGACGAAGCGGAACCCCTTCGCCTCGAAGTGGCCTTTCAGCTCCGGGTTCACCTGACCACCAAGACACAAGAGTTAATAAGGGCAGAAAAACAAAGGCAGAGAAATACTCAAACTGTTTACGGTTCTCGGGGCTGGGTCGTAAGACTCACCTCAAAACGATGTCTGTGTCTCTCCTCCACGTACTCGGCGTCTCCGTAAAGCTTTCCTGGAAAACGGGGAGGGAAGGTGAGCGTGGATCTACGAGAACGCGGATGAGTCGGCCGTTTGAACGGCTTTAAGTGACCGATGAGAACCGTCTCGCCGTTGTGAGCAAATTGAGTCGGAGTTACCGTCTAACCGCATTTCTAAAAAGTGGCTTTGACGCGCTGGAGTGTCATTTTGACTGCTGCTGTCGCTTGCAGCAGCGACGGACACGAAGGAAAGCAGGGTCACCAGTTAACAGGGAGACCAGTTAATCCAAAACACCACATTTGCTGCTTTATCAGGACATATTAGCGACGGAAAAAAAAAAGAGGCAAAAAATGAGTCAAAGGAAACGTATGTGTCATTTGCAACCGAGCGACCCGCTCCTCGCTCCTCGACCAGACTCACTCAGCACGCTGCTGCTGCTCTTGAAGATGGTCCGCCTCTTCCCCAGCCGCATGGTGCCGCCCATCTGACCCGGGTTGTGCTCCGGCATGTCGATCACCTGGCCATCGAAAAAGCAAAGCTTTGGAATTACCGACTCTTCTGGAGCCTCACGGAGGAGCGAGGTGAACCGTGGAGGAGTCTTACCACGGGATGCTTCGAGTCGGGGTCGAACTCGGTCGAGTTTGCATCTGACGGGAGAAACGGAAAACACGTGTTGGGATAAACTGCCACCAGCTCTGTGACTTACAGCGTGTTAAACATGGTACGTATAAACAGTTGGGAGTAACACGTTACTTAAAAAAAAATTCCTCCAGGTAAACTTGATTTGGTCACAAAAATGTCTCCTTTGGTCATAAATGTTGCAGACCCCTGGTATAGACTTTAAATATATATAAATAACTAGTAATATCTATTACATTTAAACTTGCACAACACTGCTTGTAAATGGAAAAAGGAATTATTGAAAGCCATTTTAGGAGTACTGCCTTCTAGTGGCTGGAGATGGTATTAAACATATAGTTCTTTCAGAAACCATTAATGCTTGTTAACTTGACAGAGGACCAAGACATTTACACATCTTCTGGATTCCTCTTGAGACCTAAACAAGCGGTCTGTCGTGGCGTTACCTGTCCATCCCAGCGTGTTCCTGGCGAACTCGCACACCGCCAGCTGCATCCCCAGACACACACCTGAAGACACAGCGACGCCGTTAAAACATGCAGATCCAGGACGGATCAGAGAATCCAGATCCCCAAACCTACCGAGGAATGGCTTCTTCTGTTTTCGCGCCCAGTTGATGGCGTGAATCTTTCCTTCGGTTCCTCGGACGCCGAAGCCTCCTGGAACCAGGATGCCGCTGAGGAGACGGTGGAAAAGAGGAAATCAAACTCAATATGCAGGCGAGATCTCCGCTCTGTGCCGACAGGAAATTAGCTCGTGAGCCGGGAGTCGAAGGGATGATCGACCCGTCGGTTGGTTTTCTCTTGATCCGATACAAAAAGCAGGAACTCTCTGCCGTTTCGTTTCAGAAAACTTTCGTATTTACATGGCAACGTTTTGAAAACGACGTCACAGAAATGGCAAAAATACCGAAAACAATCCAGTTAGCATATTGGGTGTAGTTTTAGTACTGAAAGCACACACACATGCAGCAGAGAACAACGGGGTCCAAACATTAACAATGAGAGAACACGGACATTCTAGTGGACAGACCACCAAGTTGGGTTGTTATTATGGTGACTGTCAAAATAAAAAGTCCCAAGTCCCAGGAGAATATGGACTGGGAGTCATGACAATACAGAGGAAACTTTGTTCTGATTGGCTCCACTGAGCATGTGCAGAACTATTGGAAGACCGGTTTACTACAGCCATGTGCAGTAGCCGCATTTCTAAAATGTTTCCATGGACACAGAATTGGAGTGTTTTCAAAAAGTTGCATTTCCCCCGTCTCCACGGTGACGTAGTTGCAGTGTTTTTCAAAAAGTGTGTTTCCCCCCCGTTTCCATGGAGACAGAATTGGAGCATTTTGAAAAAGTTGTGTTTACCCCGGTTTCAGGGAGATCGAGAGTTTTCAAAAAGTTACGCTTTCCACGTCTCCAAGGAGACATATAATTTTCAAAAAAGTTGCATTTTTGCCTGTTTCTACACGGCTTCCAGACGAGTTAACATCTGAAATCTCAGCTTATGGGCAGATTGACCTCTAACAAACCGTGAAATTTATTTATCACAGAAGAAAGATGCCAAAACCTCCTGAACAATCCAACGTATCAGACTCTACTATCAGCAGGTCTCGTTGGGTTACGACAAGACGAGCGGAATAATGCTGAGGCTGTACCAACGTTACAGCACGACATGTGATTTTGTTGCGTGGAACTCACTCTGCGCTGCACAGTTTCTGCCAGGCTTCGTGGTATTTCACCGGCTCCTCGTGGAGGGTACTCGGCTCCAAAGAGGCCGAGTCGATGTACTGGAAGGAAGACATGGACGGAGCATAGATGGTGCATTCAGGAATCAGTATTCAAGCTGGGAAAATACATGCTATATGTTTAGCATTAGCTGGTGGCTGCATGTTTCGCGTAAGCTGGTAGCTACATGTTTAGCATTAGCTGGTAGCTACATGATTAGCGTTAGTTGGTGGCGGCATGGTTAGCGTTAGCTGGTGGCTACACGTTTGGAGTGAGCTGGTGGCTACACATGTAGCAGTAGTTGGTGGCTACAAATGTAGCATTAGCTGGTGGCTACATGTTTATCATTAGTTGGTGGCTTCTCTGGGCGTCCACACTGATTGGTAGATTCCAGGAACACGTTAGTACCTTAACTTCTAACTTGTGGCTGATGGCGAGTGCCGAGTGCTCCAGAGCTTTGATGACCGAGGCGTAGGAGTCGGAGAACTTTGTGTATTTCCCCACCAGAGCGATGGAGCAGTGCTCCAGCAGCCTGTCCGACCTGCGCGAAAGGGAAACCACCACGTTTAGCGTCAGCAGCTGACCGGGTTGCGTCTTTGCGGCTCCCGCCGCCGACTCACCGGTCGGACATCTCCTTCCACTTGGTCAGCATTTTCCTGGGCCGGGCCTCGATGGGCATGTTAAGCCTCTTACTGAGGTAGCCCACCACACCCTGGTCCTCCAGCAGCAGAGGCACTCTGTAGATGGACGACACGTCGTGGACGCAGATGACCTGCGGGCGGAGCAGGAGTTTAAAAGCAAATATCTCACAAGACGAGAGCCTGCGCTCCGGAAGCTGCTCCCCGTGAAGGTCACAGGTAAAGTAATGGTGGCTCCTCACCTGTTGAGGTTCCACGTGGCAGAACATGGAGATCTTTTCTTTGACCGAGTTCTCCAGAGTGGTGGCGCAGCGGCACATGATCTGTCGGGAGAGACGAGAAGCTGACGCTTTAATGAGCTCCCCTGGCATAGGAAATGCACCGCATCTGAAAATACTCTTGGGAGTTCAAATGGACCAACATGGCGGCGCCGTGACAAACTCTGTTGTCTCGGTTCCACTACAGCCAGTTTAGACTTTTTAAAAATGTTTTGCGATGCGTTGGGACTCAGCTCCCTGTGCCTCATTTGCATAAATTTGAATGGACTCAACTTTATTCAAATAAGGAACGGGCAGTTCCGTGGTGAGGTGCCGCGGCTCCCAGCATGCACCTCGGTGCGTTCCACATGAGACGATGAATGGGGGGCCTGAATTGGTTGAAGATAACGATGGTGGAAGTGAAGCGTTCGACTCACCAGGTCAGGAGACAAGCCCAACCCCCGCAGCTCCCGGACGCTGTTCTGCGTGGGCTTGGTCTTCTGCTCCCCCGTCGCACTGGGCTGAGGAATCGGGCGACACGAGACCTGGTCTTAGCCGTCAGTCGGGAGAACGTTCCGGCTCAAAACCAAACCGCGGCGGCGTCTTACCTGCGGGATCAGACTGACGTGGATGTTGCAGAAGTTCTCTCTCTTCACCTTGAACTGGAACTGCCTGAAGGCCTCGATGAAGGGCATACTCTCGATGTCGCCCACCGTGCCTCCCAGCTACACACACGCACGCACACACACACAAAATACGACATTAATGATTCTTGACAATCACTGCAGCGAGCGTGAGATACTAATCTATGAGTTGCCGTTGATCATCAGGGTACCCCGAGACTTTGCCTGATCTGAGGTGGTAAAAACAATAAAAACTTCACTTCATTAACCCCCTTTTTTCAATTCCTTTTACCACATTTGCCCAATGTATTTCCATGTGGTGGGAAGCCACATTGGAGGAGCAGAAAAACAATCAGTGTTTTCTCAATATTTATGTAGGAGTGGCAGCCGCTCCTTCAAAAATTCCTTTTTTTTTTATATAACTGTTGCACCTGCCCTGGGTCGGTTACGCGCAACTACTAAGGTAAACTACAGATAACTATCCAGAGTGGACTCCTTGTACTGAGCGAACCAATCTGCACAGACTGGTTTTAACTCTTAACACACCTTGATGAACGGACAACGGACCGGTTTTCCTGGCTGAGCGACACTAAACGGGCCACAATACTATGGGTGGACTCAAATATCTGAATAGTCAGTTGTTGTGGTGGTCTCCGGATATTAATTTTGAGATCCAAATATACACGGTGCTCTGTACGAACAAGCTGCCATTTCTTACAGTGGAAAAGTTTTTTTGAAATACGTTTTGCATAAATGTTCTTAGAACGTCGTTTTATATTTTTCTTTTGAAGTGTGTTTATTCTGTCGAAATGTACCTGGTATTTGAGTGTGTTCAGAAACTCATTTTGAGATGTATATACACACACATACACAGTAGAATAGAATATATTGCGATATATATATATATATATATATATATATATAGTTTTGTGACATAATTGAATTCAATGCTGACTCAGCTAGTTTTAACACATTCAAAAAAACAAAGTTGATACCCTTCAAAACGACCCTCCAATGAATCTTTGGTGACCCCCAGATCCAGTGAACTGTTCCGTACTTTATTTTGAAGGTTGTTGTTGGTGAGCGAGTTCAGGGTCGAACGACTGGTTGAGCGTTCGTAGCGTTGAGCCGTGACAGGAAGTCGTTATACATTTAATGCCCCGAGTAGTTGTGTGTGTGTACGGAATTTCTGCCTGTCACGTACTTGAAAGGCAGGTTTTTCCACTGAAAGTATTGTGAACAATGCTGACGTCCACAATTCCTCCAAGAAAACATTTCTTATCTGATTAGCAACCTTTTGTGTTTGAACCGTCAATATTTCTCATAGAGATGTTGACTTGCTAAAGAAAATCATTAATCGGAGTCTTTATCAGTGAAGTGAACACTTGCAGGCTGAGCTCTGCTCCGAAGACGCTCCATAACATTTTCCGTCTCTTTGTAAAACGAGAGAACAGAACCTTTCTGAAATTTTGAGCATTGCACAGGATGACACACTCCGGCTGTTTGCGTGTAAATAGACAAAGTGAATATAGTTCTTAAATCTATTTCAGTCTATGTTTTTGTTTCGTTCTTACTAATACGTTTTTAACTTGCTTTTAACTGCTATTTTAACAGAACGTAAAGTGACTTTGGGTCTATGAAAGGTGCTAAAAAAATCAAGGTTTTTTTTTTAAAAATAGTTTTCAAACATCGCTGTCTAAACGCGAAACTTTTCTAAAACGAAAATGCAAAAAACGAGCCGTTTTTCATTCCAAACGTTGTTTTGTAAACAAGGCCTGAAACAAAAATGGAAAAAAAAAAAAAAGAAGACAACCAAACACTGTCCTGTAAACTGGTGACATCACATTCCCACCACCGTCTGTGATTTATAGTTTGCTGAAGGCAAATAACCCACAAGAACCACCGGGACCAAACGGGTTGGATCGCGGCTAAACGGGGCTTCAACCACTGGAGCTTTAGAGTCTCCAGCGCCTGCTGAGCTTCGGGCCTGTGACTTTTACCAGGAAGCAGATTCAATCTGCGGCAAAACCAATGAGAGGAATCTCACGCAGAAGCGGGGAAAAACAAGCTCGAAGCGAACTTACCTCGATTACGCAGACCTGAGGCTCGACGCCGTCGTCATCCACGGGCACCCGGGCCTGTTTCACGACCCACTCCTGGATGGCGTCCGTGATGTGCGGCACCACTGAAAGAGAAGGACGCCGACGGCTCCACGTTAAGCCGTCACCCTTGTTGGGAGAGCGTCTGATGAGAAAAAGAAAAAAGGTGACTTACCCTGCACCGTCTTGCCCAGGTAGTCGCCCCTCCTCTCCTTGTTGATGACCGACTGGTAGATCTTGCCCGTGGTCAGGTTGTTGTCCCTCGTCAGCCGGATGTCCAGGAAGCGCTCGTAGTTCCCCAGGTCCAGGTCCACCTCGCCGCCGTCGTCCAGCACGAACACCTCGCCTGGGCGGAGAGACGATTCAGTGGCTGCCCCGCTTCCCCATGTTGCTCACCGGCGAGCGGCGGCTCCCGCAGACCTACCGTGCTCATAGGGCGAGAAGGTGCCGGCGTCGATGTTGATGTACGGGTCGATCTTGATGGCCGTCACATGCAGGCCGCAGGACTTGAGGATCGTTCCCATGCTGCTGGCGATGATGCCTTTGCCGATGCCGGAGATGACGCCACCGGTGACCAGGATGTATTTCATCATTTTGCTCCTTTTCCACTGGAGATAAATTACGCGTCAGACTGAGCGTCTCGTGAAAAAACTATTTGGTTTCAACACCAAAATAAACTAAATCCTTCAAATGTCACAAATTTGAAGGAGTTTGTTTGAAACTGCGACGTGTTCCACCTCGCCGTTTTTGTTTTATTCATATATGACCTTTGAAACACTCTTTTCAAGCCGTCAAGTGTGACCTTCCCATTGTGTCAACACAACTCATCACACAACAATAGTGTCTTTATGTTTTAACCACACGACAAATCCTCACAGAACAGGAAACTCCATATTGATTTAACCTGAAAACTCAGAGTACAGCAGATTAACCGAGCGAAGTCGACCAAACACCATCTCGTCTGATCCTGAAGACGCCTATTTCTTCGTGGAATCTTCAACAGTTCCGTTTGTTTTATCTTAACTTCTTTAAACTCACCTTATTCAATACATTTGCTGATACCAGCTTGTGCCTTTGTTGACGTAAAACACTGTTTTCTCACTGAGATTAGCTTCACAAAGAAAGTCGCCTTGTGAACCTGCGTTGGAATGTTTTACTGCCCTTTGAGGAATTTACAATAACTATTTGTACGTATTTGTAGTATCTGCATTGCTTGGGTGTTCATAATGTATGTTGTTTGTCCTTTTGGCATGATTTATGCTATGTAATGGTAATTTTATATTTATTTCGAATCTGGAAGAACTAAATTTGGCATCTTTTTTGTTGTCCTGTGTTAACTGTGTACGTACAGTATTAATACCAACATTAAAGATCAAATGAGAATACGTTGGGAGAGAAAATACACTTATTCACCAAAACTGTGAATAAACAACAAACCGCTATAATAAACAGTGTTATTAACATGTAGCTTGCTAAAACACCCTGCCCTTCGTGTTTATTTCCTCCAATGACTTCGCCGTTTCAAAAATAAAAGGAAGACAAATAAATCAACTTTTACAATCTGAAAACAACTGTTTAAAAAACATTCTAAGTCGTCGTGAGTAGTTCTAAACGTTTTAATCTCCCCAGACAAGCATGGTAAATTAAACTAGCTCGGTTTCTTGCATAGCTCGCACCGAGCGGGCGGAGACTAACGAGCTTCACGTAAAAGAGAAGCGTTTACCCGGTTTGCTCCGCCCGTCCGGGATACCGCTGGGAGCAAAGTCAATGAGAAGAGCTAGCCGAAACCCTAGCCTTGAGCTCGAGGTTACCGCATTGGATCTTATCGCCACATACACAAAACTAACTAATTCAACAGCGCATCTATAGCCGAGAAAAGACAAATTAACACTTTGAAGCTCGATTCTTTATTTGTTTACGTTGAGAAGCTAGCGCGCGTTTTATGCACGTTAGCGGCAACATGAAGGGTCTGCATCCGGAAAGAATTTCAAAACAAAAAAGGAATGAATATTGGCCGACATGAACAGTGGAGACAACTGTCTACATGAGCTTCTTTCACAAATTCAACAACACTACTGTATATCACATAACTACCATCAGTCCCAAAAGATGACAATCCGTATTTTCAGTGTAGTGCGTCATATGTCCCGTTTTCATTAGTTTTATTTTTGGACGTCATATCCCGGATGTTACTGCTCTTACTCGATGCAGCTTTCCCGTGTTTTCTCGTGTTAGCCGAAAGCGTCTCCTTTCAAACGGAATCAGATTTCACTCACCTAAACGTCCTTGGGGGCAGAGCAAACGGTCACCAGAGAGGAAGACTCGAAGCCACTCGCTGTATTTACCTCTAATAAACACCGTTTTTTTGTTGTGTTATTGCGCTGCCCCTGCAAACGATCCTCACACTGACTCACCACGTGTTTGCAGCTCCGCGACGTCACTCGCGCTGCCTTCACCGACAGCTGGGAAATCACCGGTACGATTCAAAGGTTAAAAAGGTTAAAGAGGTTTCAAACTACTCCACGGTCCAGCATACAGAGACTATAAAGATATTTATTCATTTATTGGTTAATAGAATTAAACTACACGTTTAAACGAGGCGTCTTAATGGAAATCAGATTATTGGGTGCTTTGTTTCTGCAGCACTTAAACGCCTCATAGTCTCCAACACTCATTGATAAATAGTAATAAATCCAATGTAAATTTCAGTTACGAAAAAAAAACAACCTTTTTGGGTATGTATGTATGTATGTATGTATGTATGTATGTATGTATGTATGTATGTATGTATGTATGTATGTATGTATTTTACCAACTTCACAAAAACTCATAACCTGAATTACATGAAATTTTCAGGGATGATTTAGGGAGGAACTTGACATCTTTGTGGAGATGGTGTCTTTTGGGATTATTCTTCATGTCATTAGGTGTGTGTGTGTGTGTGTGTGTGTGTGTGTGTGTGTGTGTGTGTGTGTGTGTGTGTGTGTGTGTGTGTGTGTGTGTGTGTGTGTGTGTGTGTGTGTGTGTGTGTGAAAAAACAGCAAAGGCTATCCATAACATCCCAAAATACGATACTATCTCTACAAAGATGTCAATTTCCTCCCTTAATCATACAGAAATACAGAGATAATAAATTATTGGCCAACATGACAAGAAAATGTGACGAAAGAGAAGAACGACAACACCCTATAACACATCAAAACATACACCGGGACAAACACACAATTCCAAAGGATCATAAAGAGACTTTCAAATTGCACAACTCAATCCTAACAGAGAGGAAATAACCCAAAACATCCTCAAAAGACAGCAAAACAGACACAAAACTAGTCTAAAGTTACACAAAACATTGTAAGTGATGTTGAAAATGTAAAAAAACAGACATGATCCCAAAAGACTAACTAATCAGCAGAAAGTTGCACAAATCAATCGTAAATAGCACAGACTAAACAGAAAAGGATGCAATACAAGTACAAACAACACAAATAATCCTAACATTCCATGAAAAAATTCCAAACAGACGCAATTATTTGCCCAAAATATCATAATCCGAAGAGAGAATATATCACGATGACAACACAAAGAAAGAACTTCCTTCACGACATTGTCAGTAAAAAAGAAATTATTATCATAAAGTTTTTACGCATTCAAAACTATGACAAAGGAGGGAAAAAAATCACTGAAGCCGTGCTCACAAAAACACTAACAATCCACTTATATCAGTGTAAAAACACAGAAACAGCAAATCCTCAAAAATGCAAACCACATTTGTTTTTGCAATGATTTGTGTTCCAAAGAGGTCAATGATAGTTGCTGTAGGAAAGGTACCGTTACTCAAAGAGAATATTTAACGCCACTGAAAAGCAAAAACGCATGACACAATCTCAAGAATCCCCAAACCCATCCCAAAGGTCAGTCAAAAACTAGTTCAGAAAAACACAATATTACAAACAACACCCATGTATTAAGACTGAAACAGGATTGTTGTGTATTATTCATAAAATATAGACATTCACTTTATGTGTGTGCATGATAGAGAGAGCGCATGCTCCGTTCCGCTGTCACACCAGCAGGGGGCGCTCACATCTCATGTTGAAATGCTTATGATGCGTTCAGATGTTTCAAAAAAAAGAAAGAAAAATGACCTTTCCTCTCCCTCTCTTGTACAGAAGCTTAGCTCCAGCTGATGAAGGAGGGCTGGGTGTTTGCTCGAAGCTTCACAGATCGCAGCGGGCTTCGATCTGCATTAAATCCCTTTGCTCCGAGGCCCCTCGCATTGTTCACGTCTTAAGTGGCAGAGAATCCCGACGTCTTGCGCAATCTATCTGTGTGCAAATTAATTTATTCACATCTCCCCTTTGTTTCTTCCCTTCAGCGGGAGGAAGAATAACTGCGGCGCATTCATGCGTGCCTCCATGAATAGAGCAAACCATTGTGTCGCCACAATGGACGCCACAATGTGTCAGTGTGACTCCGGCGATGATGGAAGCCTCAGACGCCGCAGAGCGAGGCTGAATTGGTCGCCGCCGCAGAAACGCATAAGTGGCTGGAGGCTCGGGGACGTTTTCCCGCGGCGTTACAGCAAGCAGGTTCTTCCTTCAAAACAAAAACATAAGCTATAGATTTCATTATCGTCCACGACTAATTATTTCAGCATTATTCATTTGAAGGATTTCAAAGTATATTTGACACATTTTGAAGGGTTATCAAGCATATTTGACACAAAAACATGCTAGTGTATTAAGGTCGACGGTATCGTGTGTTTTTAGCGTCTCTGATAGGACAAACAGGATTTGTTGGAGCATCATGGTCAGCTTGAGATATGAGTCTAATGGACTTCTTCTGAAGTAAAACAAATAGGATCAGTGTTTGTTTTGTAATTATTTCCCCATATTTCTACACCATAACTCAGATATGGAAAAATGAGGGAGGCATCAGGATATTTCTACGCGGCTTCCAACTGAGCTTTTCATCAAAAGTAATTCCTAAAAATGTATTTACATGCATTTGTTCAATTTGTTTACCATTAAGAGAAGGGTAAACAAAGAGAAACAAAGCCATATGATACTAAATAGAGTGTACGGACATATACTAGATATATAAAAAAAATTTAAGATATCAATTAGAAAATAACATTATGTAAAAGTACATTGTACGGGATTACTTTTCTCAGAAAAACTGTGAAATCTCACCCGCGGGTGACTTGTCCAAGGTTGCAGTTTTGTGGACGAGTTGTCCTCCAATCATACAAAACAACACTTTATGCTGCCCGGCTCTCCGTAGAATAAATGGCCACAGTCCTAAGTGATTAGTTCCAAGGCGCCGTGGAAAGGTCGTGGATCTCGCAGCATTAGCCTTGCTGTGTTCGGTGAAATATGAAGTCCGGCGAAGGGCCGTCAATTCCGCCCGACTGTGATTCGCTCAGGTTGAAGGAAATGTTCCGAGGGCCGACAGTTTTGGATCCTGACCGTCATGCTGCCATCAGTCATGTTGAGAAGACGACGGACGGCAGCGCCGGGCGAGCGGAATAGTGAGGTTCTGACCCTCACAAAATATTATCAAAATGTGAGATTTTTTCACGGGATATATCACGTCCGAAAAGCTGGAAGTAAGAAGGATTTGTGATCGACGACAAAACACAGAAAAGTCGGTGTCACGTCCATCAAGAGCTGATTTGATAATAAAGCTTCATGACTGGTTGCGAATGAGCAGATCGAACCTTCAGCGCTGAGGTATGGAAATATTATCCGTGAAAAAGGTTTGAGCGCTTTTAATTATGAAGTTGTGAAAGTGTAAGTGTGGTGCTGTATTTGTGGAGGGAAAAATAAATTCTACAGATACACAAATTCACTGTATACAACTACAAATTCACGGTACATAACTAGAAATTCACGGTCACAACTACAAATTCACGGTACAAAACTACAAATATGCGGTACACAACTACAAATTCACGGTACACAACTACAAATTCAAGATATATAACTATAAATTCAAGGTACACAACTACAAATTCATGGTACACAACTACAAATTTGCGGTACACAACTACAAATTCAAGATATACAACTACAAATTCACGGTACACAACTACAAATTCAAGATATACAACTACAAATTCACGGTACATAACTACAAATTTGCTGTATACAACTACAAATTCACGGTACACAACTACAAATTCAAGATATACAACTACAAATTCACAGTACACAACTACAAATTCAAGATATACAACTACAAATTCACGGTACACAACTACAAATTCACGGTACACAACAAATTCAAGATATACAACTACAAATCCACGGTATACAACTACAAATTCATGGTACACAACTACAAATTTGCGGTACACAACTACAAATTTATGGTACACAACAAAAAATCCATGGTATACAACTACAAATCCACGGTATACAACTACAAATTCGAGATACACAACTACAAATCCACGGTATACAACTACAAATTTGCGATACACAACTACAAATTCATGGTACACAACTACAAATGCACAGTACATAACTACAAATTCATGGTACACAACTACAATTTCACGGTATACAACTACAAATTCATGGTATACAACTACAAATTCATGGTACACAACTACAAATTCACGGTATACAACTACAAATTTCACTTTTACAAGTTCTCAAACCTTTTTCACCAATAATACCTCCATACTGATGAACTTGGATTCGTTTCGGGTAAAATTTGGTGGCAGTAAAAAACACCTTGGAGTAGGAATGGGAATTGATAGTTTGATTCTTAAAAAATATTATCCCCCAGAAACAAAGCCCGTTGGTTCCATAGAGGTTGGATCTCAAACTGAAAGTACTTGAAAGAAATATTGTCCCCCAGAAACAAAGCCTCTTTCCCACATAGACATTATAAAGACACATTATAAGACATTATAAAGATATCACATATATTATGTCTATAGTTCTCTGGCTGCAAGTCCGTCAGAAAATATTGTCCCCTGGAAACAAAACCTGTCCTCTGACCGCTGTGCACTTTTGTGCCTTTTTGCTGGTGAGTTGTGGCTTTTTGTTGACGTGTTGAGGCACTTGCTGTTGCATTGTGCTGTTGGCTCTTCTGGGCCACCGTAGAATGACGAGCTTTAAATGGTGTTTGCGTTGTGGAAGGTGTAGACTCCACACGGCATCCACACGGTGCGGTGCTTTAGTGACAATGCACTGCTACTGTTACAGAAGTTACTGGCACAAATGTTTTTAAGATTGAATTAATAACGTCCCGTTTTATTCATCATAAAGCAGGGTATACGTTTTATGATATCTGTGTTAGCTGTACCTTATAGCTGTGGCAATACCATTTCTCTGTATCCTCCTGGTTTAATCTCCTTTACAGTTTTCTATGATAATGAAAATATAAAACCCTACTTGAATGTGTAGCACCGTCAAAGTGACAGATTCAGATTTCCAAAGCAGGTTGACTGGCCGTGTCGTGTGTGGGTGAAGCACAAGCAGTGTGAATTAAAATGACAAAAAGTGATGGCGTTCAGTGACTGACGGCTGACTCATAGACTGATGCCTCCGTGTAAACGCCCCAATCTCGCCAGCTCAGGCTCTGGAACACAGGACAGGGGGCTTAATGAGAGTTTTAATTCATTTTTGGCCCGAGCTGTGATTGAATTAGACTCCCACAGAAGGGCTGGATCCTCTCCTCAACACACGCCATTTCCTTCTATTAGATGTGGAAAAGAAGCAGCAGGCGGGCGGCAGGTTCAGTCCGTGACGACCGCTCGTTTGTCGCCCTCCTTGTTTTAAGGAAACATTGAGTCCGACAGGGTCTTCTGCAGGTACGCCGTGTGATCCACCAGCTAACGTTGGGTGGGGGGGGGGGGGGGGGGGGTTTCAACGTTTCCACCCGTTGAAAAGTTCACATATTTGTTTTCTTTTTGGGAGACGGAGGAGAGAATCGATTCTGATTTGAGTCTAAATGTACTGACGTGGAGCCTTGAGCCGTGGAGAGTCTGGATACGGCGAGTGTGGGTCTGTCTGGAATCACAAAATACTCCCACTGTGTTGTTTACTTAGCCTTAAAATATCCTGCTGGATTACAGCACTTTGGGCCCCATTGAGATTTCACATTGTTTAAACAAAAACTGAAAGCTGCCAAAAGTTGCAATTGTCCAAAACTGAAACCATTAATACATTATTGATCATGACAGCCTATTTTTCCCGTTTTCTTTTTAAGGCATTTGAGCCATTTAGCTGATTTGCTTTGAGATCTTTCACCTTTTCACCATTTTTAATGTTTATATTTATAGTTTATTCATAGCTTGTTTTTTCCCCCTAATTTTAGCAATTTTAGCTGTTTTAGCAATTTTAGATCAGTCTTATAACGTTTTTAACTGTTCTTGGCCATGTTAGTGTTTTTTTTTAAGAAACCACTCTTGCAATTGTTTTATAGTCACTTTCGCTGTTGTTGCCATTTTAGCTCTACTGGTCGTTTTAGCTGCTGTTATAACAGTTTTAGCTGTTGTGGCCATTTAAGCAATTATTAGATAGCCATATTAGCTCTCACTGAATCTGTTTAAACAGTTTGACTTCAATTCATTCATTCATTCATACGTTTGTTCGTTCGTTCGTTCGTTCGTTCGTTCGTTCGTTCGTTCGTTCATTCATTTTTTGGAGGTGATTTTGGAGGCGTTTTGAGCAGTTTTCACCATCCAAATGGGACAAAACAGCCTTTTAGCATCTTCACCATCACATTCAATGGTTTATTGACATGTTAGGATGTGATACATTTTTCAGCGAACAAATTACTGTCAAGTTTGTCACCTTAAAGTATGAGATATGAGATAAACGCAATAATATAAAATCTGATAAAAATGTATTATTAACCAGAACCTGGCAGAAGCACCTTGATGGCTTTTTAATAACTGACAGGACGATGGGATGTCTTATGTTTGCATTATTTTATGCTTGAATAGTGACAATTCCTGGAGAAAAGTGATCACAACACCCCTGGATCACTTCTACCGTCTCCTTTTATTCCTCTCCAAGCAGGAAAAGTCATTTATCCTCTAATATATCGACATATAACTGAGCGTGCCAGAGGGCTAGTGTCCGAACACACAGTCCTCCAGTTTCACATCAGCTCTGTTTCAAGATTAATTGCTCTGCGAGTTTGTCAACACTGTTGGGCTTTCACAATGAGAAGACCTCCAAGGTTTCTCAAGGTTCCAGTGGCAAAATGCATATTCGTATCTGTAGTTACATGTTGCTGCTGTCTGTGAATCCTCCTCCGTCCTTGGATATGAAATAAGTTCAACAAAGGAGGGAAAAAACCGTCATAAATCTGCTCGACCTGATGTTTAAATTCATCCAGCACCACAAAACATTTATTCAACAAATGCCCAATAGTCTGAGCCAGTGTTTTATCTCAAAGTGTGACACATCCAAATGTTTTAGTCAGAGTAAACGCAGAACATTTAATGGTAATCGCAGGTATGAAACCACCAGAACAGTCAGTAAATCATCTGTCAGATGCCTGTCGCGGCTCCATGAAGCTTTCAGAATATTATTTGTCAATAAATACTGGGTTTTCATTTGAATATTATTTGCGTTTCACAATGATTTTCAAAAATGGTCGAATCTCCAGGACAAAAACAGTTAAAGAAGGCAAAACAGCTAAAACAGCCAGGAAAGCTGGAATTGATAAAAAATGACAAGAAATTGCTAAAATGACTCCCCAAAAAATAGATACAGGAAAAACAGTTTAAAATTTATAAAAAAAAAAGAAAAGGGAAAAAAATACAAATAACGCAAAGGGAAATATAAGAAAAAAGAAACAATAAAGATAAAGGAAAAAAAGGAAAAACAAAACAAAAGCAGAGGCGAAAAAGGCAAATAAGTGAAAAGGGAAAAGTGAGAAAAGACAAAATAAAGGAAAAGAAAAGAAATGTAAGGGGGAAGAAGAGAAACAGGAGTTAAAAAAAAAAGAAGCAACTATGCCTAAAAGTGCTGTAATAATTAGGAAACACAGAGCGGTTATCAACAACTTCAGATCAAACAAACTTCCCCTTCTAATAGTTTTCCATGAGACAATTCACGTTACATTGGCATATACTGTAAATATCCTCCTCCCCTAACCTCACCGAGACACATAAACCTTGTTTGCACAGTTTTTACCTTGTTTGTGCTACTGAGTTGCACCAACGTCGTCAAAACAAATTCCTCGCATTGTGTAAATTATTGGCAATAAAGCCAATTCTGATAACAGATAACAAATTGTGCATCTCTGAGCATGAACTCTTCCCACACACCCTTTATTCTATATTGGAAACATGCTAAATCCATCGAATAAATCCCTAGCGTGTGTTTTTGGATCATCCTCCACGTGTGTGTCCAGAAACCTGTTTATGTTCATGTAAATATAATTGAATAGATCTTTGTCTTCACTGCAGACCAGTAGAGCCTCAGAATCTCAGAGAAAGGTTTCTAATTCATACCAGAGTTGGCTAAAGCACTTTATTTCTCATTTATAATGAATTTCTCTTGATATGCGGTAGCGGTAAAAGTTTTTATTTTTTTGGCGAATTCCAGGCTCCTGAAAATACTTTTTTTTTTTTTTTTAAATGATGGTTTGATTGAACACTGCTGGAAGTCAAGAAAACAACTGTAATCAAGTTTGAAGTCGATGGTTTTTTGCTCCACTGTGTACAAATCGCCTGGTTGAACCGTCGTGGTAACCACTTATCTGCTTGTGCGTGTCACCTGTGAAGGTTCACTTTTTCTAAAACCGAGTCCTCACACCAGTTCATTTCTGAAGGGGGAGCAGAGCAGAAACACTCCCGCCGCTCGCTTGTCGACAAACCTCGGAGGAAAAGAGTGATTTTATTGTGGAGACTCTGAGAGAGAGAGAGAGAGAGAGAGGCAACATCGATCTTTCTGTCTTTCACTGAGCGATAGCGGAATGAAACGGATGAAAGAACGAACAGACGTATGGTTCTTTAGCGCTGATACACACCGCTGAGTTTTCCTCACGCTGCTCATATCCAAGATTGTTCTTGCAGGTGCAATGAAAACATCAGTCATTTCAGAAAAGGCCCCCGGAGCCAGAAAGCCTCGCGTAGCGCCACAGTAATTCTTAACTTCTCTCTTTTAGAGCAAAGACAGAGGAGATTTTTTATTAGCAGTGAGTCGAGAGAGGGAGGAGGTCGGGGTGGATGGATGGCTCGACCAAACCTGAGATCTCGCCATCGTTGAGCTTTTTAATCAAACCACGTCATGTTTGATCCGGAGGTTATTCTGCCAGCATGATTAGAAATGTCAGTTTGAGCTTTAGTTTCTGTCCAAACATAATCCGAACGTCGACTCTACAAACGACCACGGAAGAAATCTCTTCCTGTAAGCAGAAACACAAGGCCTGTGGACCAAAACCGGCCCATAAGAGGCTCTGATCCGCCAAACCTCCAAGGAAATAGAACCAACAGTTCTAAGAAGACATAGATTTTATTGCGGACACAAAACAACACTGAGATCCGAACTGAGATATCAGTGGAACTGCCATGAAGGATATCTAACTGGCATTAGCCTCAAAGACACACAGTCAGGGTAGGTTTGTAAAAACACCCACAATGCAACAGTTATAGGAAAAGTTCATTGGACATGCCACTGTCTTTTGCAGCACAAGGTTTGTGTAAAATTGATTTGATGTTGAGATTGTGGTTCCACAATAATTGTTTGGACAATACAGCCATTTTAGTGAAGTTTAGTTGGATTTATTCATTGTAAAAAAAAAAAAAACAATGATGATGTCATGGCCCCGCCTCTCAACCCGATAACCCCACGAACCTCTCCGCGACGTGACTTAACAACAACATGGCGGATGACCTGGTCCAGGCGGAGCTGCAGAAGCTAAAGTCACTTTAATAAGGCAACATGTTGGATTTCTCGAGTTTTCTTCTCCGTTTTTTGGGGGGTATTTCTGTGGCAGAGTTACAGCGCCACCTATAGGCCTGACATATGTAAGAACTCATGTAGACAGGGCTTCAGAGCTTTTGTACCAACATCGATAAAAAAAAAAGAAAAGGTGACAAAACCCGAAGGTCTAATGAAAAAGAAACCCTGTTTAACATTTGTAAGCGTTTCTCCATGAAGCCGGACTCGGAGGCCTCTTCTATTTGCTGTGAGATTAGTGAGATCAGTGGGAGACGGAGTCTGAAAGAGCGTGTCTCACGCCGAAAGCGTGAGAGTGGGCAACCCGGGATAATAATGGAGCTTAAGCCTTATCCTCCTCATCTACTTCGGAAAATGTGGATGTTCCTTGCTGCGGCGTCGGTAATGATATGGGGGGTTAAAACCACACCGAAACCCGTTTGGCTTGTGTGTGAGCAAGCTGACAGCAGAGAGGAGCTGTGAAGGGGGAAGGGCCCAGGACTTTGTCTCACACCCAGGTGACGAAGCTGGTTCCTTCTCTCTTCACCGCCTTCAGTCTCTCTCCATTGAGAACCACCGAATAGCAGGAAACGATCCACCGGGCAATATTATGATAACTCTAAACATTCTGTGAATATGTTGAACATAAGCATATCCTTCATTTTAATAAACGTACACTTTTAAGTTCTATATATGCGTCACTTCAAATTGTTATTCTTTAGATTCTTCTTTGTTCAAGTTTCTAAAAGTTCCTTTTATAAACAAGGAACACCCCTTTGTGACCGTCCTCCTGGATCGGGGAGGTTTGTATTGTATCTTTGCTAAACCCAGTATTCCAGAAGTTTTCTTATTTTCCCCTATATGCATATTATACCCTGTTTGAAGGTTTGGTTTCTCTACAAAATGAACATTATATTCATTCTATTATAAAACAAAACTAAAAAAAACCCAACCCCTGAAGTAATCAGCAATCAGTAATCTAAAATTTTCCTATCTTTTGTCTGTTTTTGTCCAGTAAAATTCCAATGCGAGGCTTTTTGTGCACATTCTTGTTTGTAATAATCCACCAAGTAAGAATATGGCAACACATTGTCCACCCGTGTCACTGATTTGGGTGTGCATAATCGGAAAATCAACTTAAAATAGAGGGTAAAAGGAAGAAACCTTCGCAGAACCAGGCTTTTAGGATTTTAATGTTGATATATGTCATTATTATTTAACCTTTTACATCATTTCGTTACTCCACCTTTATTTTACCCATCATGTGAAAAATGTAAAGCATGTTTACCCAAAAAGAGCTGCTCATTGACCAAAAGACTTTCTCCTCCACTTGGCTTTAAGGGTTAAAATCGTTGCCTGGGCCCAGGTCTGTCCACTCCCCGCTGGGATTGTGGCGTTGTGCACAAAACCCCAACACGCTCGCCAATTTAGTGCGATAATGTCCACTCCAGGCTGAGCAGCATGGCGGCTCAGCGTTAATTACTTGACATCATTAACCACTTAATGTGCTGCGATGCACCAAGGCTTCAGTTGGAAGACGCACCGGCAAAAAGGAAAAAAAAAAGAAAGAAAGCAAAAGGCCGTCAAGCTGTGCTGGTCAGTTTGTTCACAATGCTGATCAAAGCAGCTCCACTTTGGTGGTGGAGGCTTTTTTTCTTCTTCTTTTTGCCAATTACATTGTGCAGTTTAACTGCGTTTGACAATTCCTGCCAACGCCCCCCCAGGCTCTTGTAGGCCGATACAGAGATACCACGTTTTAACAGATAAATTGGCAGTTGTCACCAGGTTTTAAAGCAGAAATAATTTGAGTCATTAGGCTCTGTAATTTTGTTGTATTTCATTTTGTGGAGTTGTTTTGGAACATTTACCAGCTTTTTTCCTCACACAGTGTGACACTTTCGAAAACCTAACAGGCAATAAACACAACATACTTCGGGACGAGTTTTAAAGGGTGAGTTCCAGTTTGTCTATTTAAAGCGTTGGCACCTCGGCCTGACGGTTCACTTCACATACATTAAGCCTAATTATGCTTTCAGTGCTCAATTATTATAAACGTCATTATCTGTACTGACATTGCGCGGTTATACACCCCTGATGCATAATTTCTGTAAATGGAAGCCTCGTTATGTACTGGCGTCCTCTTCTGCTAGAACATTGACCTTTGCCAAACATTTTCTTAAATAGTTTACCTCCTCATAGAAACTGGGTGAAGTGTGTGTAGAGCAGAGGTGTAAATAACAAAGATTTTAAATTGGAGCTTAGTTTTGGTGCTGTACACTAAGTAAGATGTACACATACCTTCTGAAATTTCCTTTTTAATTCCGGAAAAAAGTTTTCCCTTTTCCAGTTGCATGATTTTCGTGGACTTGGTGAACATGGTTTTCACGCTAATGGTATTTTACAGTAACAAGGCAGCTCGCTTTCATGCATGTTTTACAGGCATTGCTTCTACTGCTGTGTGTTTTATGTTATTACTTCCCCATCGTCAGTGAAAAAAAAAACTTCTTTATTTGAAAAATTGAAGGAAATATGGATCTATTCATCTTCTATACTGCTTTATCCAAGTCTTATCAAAGACTTGATCAGTGTTTAGCTTTCCAATGGAGGCCAGATTATAGAAATTATTACAGAGCAACACCTCACATGATTAAGCTTCGAGACGGAACCATTTTTATGAGAGATTTCATTGAGTTACTGAAGCCAGTGGAACCAAGGCTGGCCTGAAAAGGAGCATGCGGTACATCATGAGGCTCTCAGGGGTAAATTCAACGCTAACCTTCACAGCTCTTTTACTGTTTCACAAAGCTGCTTTATGAAGCTCTAAATGCCGCCGCTCCTCCTTACATCACAGACTTTATGTCATGTTATGTTTCAGGCGGATCGCTTTCCTATAAATAAATGTTACTCCCGCCACAATAAGAAGGCTGCCTGGAGTTTTACGCACTTCAGCACGGCAACACACTGTCAGAGAGATCTCTGTATTTCTGTAGGACTCCAGCATGTAACGCCAACTTACGTCTGTCTTTCCCAACTTTGTCTATACCGGATTTACTTAACTTTTTCTTGTCTTTTTTCCCCAGATTTAAATCAGATGCTTCACAGGAGACCATCAGCAGCGAAGATGGCGGCGCAGTAAAGATGGCGGCTTGACTGTCTCCTCTTCTTTGTTTTTGTCTTCTTGTTAGTGGCTTGTTTAGCGTAGTAGCAGACTTTAGCACATACACTTGAGCCCAACTACTTTCCACTTCAAATAACTTCTCAGTTGGGTTTTGACACTGCCATACCCTCAGCGATCCTACACGCCCCCGAGACCATCGGACTCATCAGTCGGGTTGGTGAGCCTGCCAGCGGGCTCGGCGACAAGCTAACCCAACCAGACAGTAGTGAAAAAGGCGCTTATTGATATCTGGTCTGAAGACTGTATATTGTTGTTGTTTGTGGCTACCCATTTGCCACGAGCTAACTAGCCTAGCCACCACGGACTCAAGCGGCGCGACTTCCGGTTTCGATCCGGACCAATCAATGAGCCGTGTTTCTTCTTCACTTCCTCTCTGGTCAGTGTTTGTTTCGGGTGACAGCGACCCCAAACCAGCAGCTGGTGTAATTGCGTGACATTTTCCAGGTGGTTTGAGCCGGTCTCTAGAGTGAATGTGAACGCCACTGAACCAAATGAAAGGGTGAAAATTCAGATTGTGTTCGAGGTGTTGTTGTTCAGCGGAGGTTTAACTCTCCGTGCTGCACAGAAACACGAGCCGATGCCACAGCGATGCAGTCATCCGCCTTTCAGGCTCGCTGCCCCTTGTTCATCTCATTTAATTACCCCGCGAGGCTGACATCGGAGCTCCGGTACACCGAGATATGACTCGGTCATGTGGGAGCATCACTGTACCCCCTCCCCCCCTCATGCTGACTGATCTCTCCGTCTTCTTCCTCTCATTCATTGGTTAATTACGTTACTCATCTCTCCGCTGGCCTCGGCGGTGTGGATGGAGCAGCTGGGGTTGTTCCTGGAGGAGAGATCCTTGGAAACATAAATCAAAACGGCTGCTGCCACAGAGCGAGACAAAGGGAAAGGAAGGGCAAGCCCGCCTTACCTCATCTCTTTTTCGTTCTCTTGGAAAGACTTTGTTCATGCGAACATCAGTGGATGAAAGAGGTGAGACAATGACCTCAGGTGGATTGTTTCGTCTCGACCTTCTCGGTTTATGTTTTCTTCTTCTTTTATTCCTTCACTCCCACATTTACACTGTTCTGGTCTTATTGTACGTCAAGAGCTGAATCATCTTCCTGTTATTCAAACTGTCGCTAACAACCACTGCCACAACAGATAGAAGTGGACACAGATAAGTTCAGTTCACTCAAATCTGCCTAAATGAACTAGAACAGGCACTCGGCAGAGCGCAGGCCTTCACCAACGCCACATTTGTCACCATGGAAACCAATGGATTACAAGTTTTTTTGATCCACCACACCACTCCTTTCGTCATTTGTCATGGTCGTTTGAATTCCTTCATGGTATCACTGTTTGACACACACATTTTACAATGCTCCCCCCCCCCCCAACTGGAAACTAGAGTAATGATGTCACTGCATCATGTGTCATAGCAGAGGATATGGAATTGAAAGCTCAACGTTTTGCCGTTGATTTGACATCAATTAAATTAAAACTGACCGCATTATGATGAAAATACCTTTTTTTTTAAAAACCTTTTCCTGACCTTGACCTTTGACCCAATTGCTCTTAATTGCTCTTATTTAATGGAACCATATCTGAATAAAGACAAATCATCCCTGCAAATCAATAGTTTTTTGTGAAAAGTTGCTAAAATACGCACATACAAGCCGATAAATAAATACCACCATGGGGTCAAGGTGGAAGGATGTTTAGCCATACGTGCGGTTGTGAACCTTAGATTTACACATGTCAAAGAAAACTGTCCAACTTGGTCAATCAGAGGTCAGAGAGGGAGTTTGGCTGCTTTTTTTATTGTGCTGTAAACTGCAAAAATAGTGTTGGAGTCATTCTGTGTGTCTTGTAGGTAAACATGTTTTATATAAGTTGGCCAGCAAACCAAACGACGTTGGTTATTTTAATGTCACTTTCCAATCAGATGGAGCGGTACGTAACGTCTCTGCGGCTGTTAGCAAGTGAGTATTATTACCACCATTGGAAAAAGCGGTACTGGGCATTTAGAAGTAGAAAGAAAACAATAATTAACAGCGGTGTTGCCATTTATTAGTGGGGAAGGCTGCAGAGGAAATCAATGTGGCTCAATGTTTCTTCCAGGCTGCTAATGCTAATGTATAACGGTACCGGCAGCCTTAAACGGCATCGTATTCATTGCAGAAGTGCCAACATGGCTGGAGTGGATTTCTCTGTCATGGATAAGCGCTCTGTGTGGAGCCAGCGAGCATGTTTGTTATACACTCCAGCTTGCTCTTCGCTTTTCTGTTTACTGGAAGACAAAATGAAAAATACACAAGGACATGTTTCTTCAAGAATTCTTCTGAGCAAATGTAGAAACAAAGATTGAGAAGAATTTACAAATGGGACAGAAACACACTAAAACATTGTCCGTTTATGATTTTAAACGGTTTTGCAATTGTTTTTTGTTTTGTTTTTTTGAATCACTAAAATTGTCATATTAAGGGTATTTGCTAATGAAGAGCAAGCTACCAAAGATGTCAAGGTCCTGAGTGTACTATTGCATTTACAATACGTAAAAAAGTAGTTCACCGCCATAACACTAGGGGGCGTCGAAGGATCGGCCGAAATCGCATGAAACTCATTGGTAGTGTTATTTTTCTGTCATGATGTATAATTTGGCATAAAGATTGGAACTGATGCTAGGAACCTTCGCTTCAGGTGTAAGTCAGCAGACTGTTTGCGTGGTTTGCTGCAACATTTAGCCTTCACGTACCGTTTACTTATATAGTGTAAAGTAGGCTTAACAGGCGGACTGTTGGTATTCATCTAATTTTAACTTTACGCTGCCCCCTCAATACACAAGGTTGCATTACAAGAGGTTTTACATCTAACCCTAACCCAAACGCAGAAAAGAATGGACCTGCTGTGTTGGCTGGGATAAACTCTGAGTTTCGAAGGTGGACAGAATGATGGACCTTGAAACGGCTATAGTAGCTTTTGCTCTTACGGCTAGTTGACAACGCAGGGAAACAATTGGATCCACACCAGACCCAGGCCTCGTTCATACCAATTCGGATATTTTTCCATGTGTGACTGCCTCGTCATTGGAGGAAGTGGCTCCGCCAGAATAAAAGCTGTGCTTTCTTTTTTCCCCATTCTCCTTCTTCTTTCCTCCGTATGTTGTCTAAAGTTTGTCAGCTCATATTTAACAACCATTTGAAAATGGATCTACACCCTGACCAGGGTTGCCAGATATGGCGGGTATCCCCCAGTTAAGGAGTCAAACTCTTTTACCTTTTAACTTTGTTTAATTTGTGCATTTGTGAACGGAGCCTAAGATCCAGCAGTGAGTTTCCTGTCAGTACATCATCAGTGCAATGAGGTAATGCTAATAACAAGACCTGGATTTAATGTGATATACTGTACAACTATCCCAAAAGTGTCTTTTTTCAGTTGAGTAGTTGGTCTTCCAGTGTGGTCCGGAACACGTTAGCATTCAACTGGCCAAAAGAACGGAGCCATTAGGGCCCAAGACCACCGCCCAATGTGGTCTGAACGACTGGATCATGAGAGAGCATTAAAAAACATCGTAGAACCACAGGAACCTCGAGCAGTGACTGAATCCAGCAGAACGCTGTCAGCAGGCCTCCTCGCTGCCTCGCTGGGCCGTTTTCCAGGGAGTGACACTCTGTGGTCACGTGGCTGGGTGGTCTGGGAGGTCAGGGGCAGGTGGGGGGGCGGGGGTGTAGTGGAGGGGAAAATCACATGTTGCCAGGAATGTTAGGCTGTGTTGTGGGTGAGCAGCAGGCGGCTCATGGCTATCAGCATGAAAACAGCGAAGGAGCTCAGTCAACTGAAGATCAGGAGGGAACTGCATGTACCGTTTATAATGAAGCCAGCGAGCAGAGCAGAGATACGGCTGTTTTTAATGTCTGACCTCCAACTGAAAACTCCACAGTAACTCCAGTGAGGTCCTTCAAACATTAGGTTGGGTTATTATTATTTAAGTGAGCAATACATCAGCTCGCCATGAGTATTCCTCTATTTGGGACTCTACAGATGTGCAATGATATTGAAATAAGAAAGGCTGAACGTAGGCTGGAACAGGAGGTCGCTGTAGGACAGGCACAGCAAAAAGTGAGAGTTTAAAAATAAGTGTTTCTAGTTTTCTTTTTCTCAAAATCACTGCATTGGGCCAGTTTCCCCGAGGTACTATTTTGTGAGAGATTCTGCTTTTGGTTTAGACGAGGCCCCGTTCACACAGTGTTTTCAGGTGAAAACTGGCAACTTTTGTTGTGATTTTGGAGTCTGTTTACATGACAACGCTGCTCAGAGGCACTGTCAATACAACTTTTTCAAAATGGCTTGAAGATTTTGAAAAACGCGTCTACTTTGTTTCCATTGAAATGAGTAAAAAAAACACTCCACCTCTGTCACCATGGAAATGTGGGTAAACAAAACTTTTAGAAAATGCTTTGTCTCCATGAAAACGTAGAAATACGCAACTTTTAAAAAATGTTCCCACTCCGTCTCCATGGAAACATTGAATTCTGCCACTTTTCGAAAATGTTCCGACTCCGTCTCCATAGAAATGGGGGGAAAAAGGCAACTAAGTGAAAAACCAGCGCCATCGAAAATGTTTGCTTCCAGAGTCTCGTGACTTCCAGGCCATATTCAAAGTGAAGATGAAAAACTTTTCAGGCATCCGTTCACACGTTAGCAATGCTCAGAGCCACTGAAAACTCAACTTTTTAAAAAATGGCTCCCAAGGTGGATGTTTTCCAAAACGAGTCAATTCATTCTCCATGGAAACGGGGAAAACACAACTTTGTCATCACTTGTTAAAGGATGTTTTTGAAGAAATTCAGGATGTAAACGAAAGGGTTCATACTGAAGACTTCTTGTGTTCCTCAACTTGTCTGGCTCGAGTGCTGGGGTGGCAAACTTAAGGCCCGTGGGCCAAAACCGGCCTGCAGGGGGCTCCAATCCAGCCAAAACTACAGGGAATTTGTAAAAACCTCTAAGAAAATGCTGATTTATTTAAATAAATTCTTTAAGAGCAGCAGACACAATGCAACACTGAGACCTGAGCTGAAATATCTGCAGGGAATCTCGCTACCTCAATGTTAACAAACTTGCCTCAAAGTCATACTGTGAGGGTGAGGTTTTTAAAACATCCACAATAGGAGAATAGGAGAAGTTTTTTGAGACATTTCAGTGTATTTTCCACCTGAAGGTTTCATTACAATTGACATTTTGTTTAGATTATAGTAATTGTCTGTAGTAATTCAATAGTTTTGCAAATATATTGACATTTTTATCGTGCATATGTCACAACAACAAAAAAACAACTTTAAAATTTTAATTTAGAGCTTATTATGACCGTATTTTATCTGTCCAGCCCACTGAAGATGAGATTGGGCTGAAATAAAATGTGTTTAGTTGATCAGACCTGTAACATATGAACATCTTGATTTAACATGTTTTCTGTTATTCCAACTCAGAACTGACGCTCCAACACTGGAATTGATATTATACAGCGGAGTGACAGTGGAACCAAAGTACTGATTAGCATTTTGTGCTAAACATAAAACCATTTCCCACAAAGGTCATGAGCTCACAGATCACGTCACGTATCAGATCTTTTTTTTTTTTTTAAATCCATTTCATCTGTTGTAAGCAATTGTGTGATAACAAGCAGATTGTCGCCCAGATGTGTTTTCCAACATTTAGTAGCTGAACAGGCTGTTGAAGCCTTTTGCATAAATGATGCTTGTTTACAAATGGACAACCATAAAAAAGATAAATTCATAAAAAGTTAGTGCATTTACCTGCTCTGTTGAGGATGTCGAGAGGATTTTATTCCTCCACTTGTCAAAACTGTGACGAAAGGATAACCCGCAGACTTAACAGATAAATGGAGAACGTCCCTGTGATAAAGTGCCTTGTTTTGTAGCTCACGTTCTTTTTATTGACTATGGATGAGATTTTGTGCTCACCTGTTTTGTACTTTGTTAATGACGTTAAATCTGTTTTACCTAACTTTTCAGAGGTACTGCCCCATTTTAGAATCTCGAGAAACCCTTTTTGACATCAAATACAAAAAAAAAAAAGAAAACTAGAATTTTATTGCTTTGCAATGCCATTTTTTAGATGTAATGATGAACATCTAAAAAGTCATGCTCCAGTTCTCAGTCTTACTCCACTCAGCTCTGGCCAGACTCCCTCAAACACACTCCTCAGCCCCTCTAGATCCTCTAGATCAGTGATTCCCAATGTTCTTCTTGAGGGATTCAAATCTTTACCATGATAAACCTTGGTGACCTCCAACCTCCACCCGACCCTGTAAAAAACAGACACTGTACTATTATTTACAAAAACCTGAAAGAACCTCATTACACATGATATGTGAAGTGAAGGTTCTTTTGTTTTATTCAGTTACAATGAGCTTCTTTCCTCTGAGGATAAACTCTCTGGGTTTACACTCCGTCTCGGGGGGGGTGGTGGCCGTCTGTTGCCGCTTCAGCTAAAAGTTTAAAATTTAAATTTCACAGTTTTTCAATGTAAAAGATGCATTCATTTCTAATTTTTTTCCAATGCTTCAATGAAGCCATGTAACACTCTTTATTTATCTATTCATTTATTTTTTAATCACACTTTATTTATTTATCGACATTTTCTTTCTTTCTTTCTTTCTTTCTTTCTTTCTTTCTTTCTTTCTTTCTTTCTTTGCTTTTTTATTTACTTAATTCTTAATTTATAAAAAACTTCTATCACACATTATGTATGTATGTATGTGTGTATGTATGTATGTATGTATGTATGTATGTATGTATGTATGTATTTCTTAATTTACTTATTTATAAAAATTATATTACACTTTATTTATTTATTTTATGTTATTTATTGTTGAAGTCTTACACACACACACACACACACACACACACACACACACACACACACACACACACACACACAGTGTGTTAACTCCCGGCCAGTATCTCATCCAGGTGCGGTGACAGAGCAAACCACTGCACCACCGTGGTCCATTCTATAATGTAAAGACTTAAACTCAGTAGTTTTGTGACGGAAAATGAATTAAATGATAAATCGTCTATTCTTAAGACGTTAAGAAAAATGTTAAATGCCTAAAGGCCGCTACACACTGTGTGACTTTCGGCCGTCCCAGACGATAGATAACAATCGTGGGAGAATCGTGAGAAATCTTTGGTCCTACGTCACAATGTCAGACAGGTTCAAGGATGGCCGTCGTCATGGCAACCTGTGATAAAACCCAGACAGTGTCAGATATTTGTGGGTTTTGTAGCTGCTGCTGCGACTTGTTTGTTCCGTTTACACGTCGTGTGTTTTGCTGGAAAATCAAAAGAATGTAACAGTAAATGCAAACGTAAAAATGCTTGTAGCTGCTAACAAGTTTTTGCAAAATTATCATCTCAAGTTAGCCTCTCTTTACGAGCCGCGACCGCGTCCATCTTCTCCTCCTTGTCTCTAAACACATTAACTACACAGCAGCGAGGCTCCATCCATGTCTGTGTTTGTGACAAATTATTTTTGCGCAATCTCTTCAACTCACGCCGTCGGAGACAATTCAGCTTGTGTTTGTGAACTGATAGGATTGTTAAAATAACCTGTTGTCTAATTTACCAGACGTGGTCGGAGTCAGCAGCAGGCGGCTCCGGCAAAAACACCCACAAGACATTCTAGCAGTTTATTATTTCGGGAAGCCGTTGATCGGCCGAACCACTTCCAACATCATTGTGTCACAACAGGTAGATCATAATGCAGAAATGGTCTCCACTTTCGCAAAAGCTATTTATTTAAAAATTAAAATGTTCAAATTTTGTTCCAATTTGTGAGAAAGCAGCCCCCAGGAACATTTGTCCTGCCCACAATAATTGCAAGAAAAAAACTTCCACCACCTCATCAAGACATCGGGATATGCAGTAACCCTCTATTTCACAGTACGAAGTATAAACATGGAGTCAATTTGCATCTATAAATACGTGAGGAGCTGAGAAAGAGAAGTCAGCATGTCTTCAGCGCGGCTGCAGAGGTGGAGGATGACACTAACTGGATAATAAATCGTCCTCCTCCATGGCCACTTCACTGCATTCATTCAAGCTGATCTTCTAATCTGCAGTTGTTTTTTGTGTGTGTGTGTGTGTGTGTGTGTGTGTGTGTGTGTGTTATTTTTTAAAAAAAAATTTTGCCTTTAGCTGGCGGAGGAGCGTTTGTGTGATCTCCATATAGAAGCAGCCTGCCGTTGCCCCTGGCTTATTGAATTCCCTGCAGTCGCCACAGGAAGAAAATCCTAATTGACAATTTCACACTGGCTCCTTCCCTCCCCCGTTATTCATTTCCTATCATTAGTCCATGATGGGTCTTAACTGTATTCCATCTCTTTATTAAAATTACTTACACATTTCCTCCTGCCCCCCCCCCCCCCCCCCCCCCGCACCGGTGCCCTTGTGAGGCTGGTCTTTGAGGAGAATCGGTTGTATAATTGTCTGTTACGTAACTGAGTGAATTAGGCAGGAGATATGTTTAAAATGAGGGCAGGGATTGGTGGCAGTGAAGAATACTGTGTTCCAGCTTTTTGCCTCGCAGAATGAAGGGGGAGGAGGGCCATAAATGTGTGTGTGAGAGAGAGAGAGAGAGAGAGAGAGAGAGAGAGAGAGACAATAGCAGTGAGGGATGGAAAGGGGAAGGCAGGAACAGTGAGAGCTGGTGTGCAGCCGAGGGAAAGATGCGTAGGCATGGTGTAACAGCATGACTCATCACAACTTAGCTGATGGACGTGTGGCCTGAATCCACCGAGGTGGCCCCTCCTCCTCCTCCTCCTCCTCCTCCCGGAAACCCCACGCTTTGCATCTCAAACTTCTCCCGTTAAACCGTTCGCAAGCTGATCTGACAGAAGTATCTTTTTTTTTTTTTCTCGGCGATCACCTGCTACTCGGTGGGTGTGCAGCTCTGTAAATCCGGCTCTTAAGTTTCTGGAGCTGATTTCCCTGATCCGTCAGGTACTTGTGCCCGGTGGCGTCGTCGTCCGTGGAGAAGCGAGTACTTGCTCCGTTTGGCCTCCTTTTAAAGCAGCCTAGAAATGCACTTTATTAGAAACGGTGGCATGAAAGACGAATTAATTTAGTGAAAATCCCTCCACAGTATTTGCTCATTGTCACATAAATTTCTGTATTTTTTATTGGTTGGCAATATTTGCCTCGTATTTGCCACACAGTCTTTTCTCTGATTGGCTCGTCAGTCCTTAAACATAAACATTAACCAATCAAATCAGAGAAAGCAGTGAGTATTACTGCGTATTACAGAGTATTACTACTGCTGAGTGGTACCTCATGGGGGCTTTGGAAGTGGGTGTACGCGATGCTGATTGAATAATAAGAGGGTATACTCATGCCTACCTGGGACTACACCGCCTTTTATACTACTTCTGAGAGTAATCTGTTTAAAGGTAACAACACCAACGTGTCGGCCCCAGTCTTTACCAACTGATTTTGTGCGTAAAGATGTATTTTTGTGATTTTCCTTGCTATTGTCACTTTCACCTTTTACAGCAACAGCGAACGGAGCCACACAATTCCTTGTGGCGACAACATTTAAAGGGTCATGATCATGCTAAGTTACCGAAGCAATAATCTGCCTTGAACAACTTTAAATAATCTAAAACCCAGATCCCTACCAGGAATGTTATAGATGTTGCAAAACAAACACAGTAAAGTTTTTGTGCAGCCGTTTCTCAGTTTGATCGGTTATTTATTCACCTGGAAGCCACTTTTCCTTTGATTTACATTTAAACCTTGTGATAATTGACATTATATCAGAGGTTAGAGCCACAGGGGAAAGTGGTAGAAATGCGCTTTTTGTAGTCCATTTATTTTGTATTTTAAGTATAGGTTTAATGCTGATCAGCGACAAATTCAATGGCTGTGTCCTTCCCTCATTTCCATTAATTGAATTTGATACTATCACTTCAAAGTCAAGGTAAAAATCATGTTTTTGATTGAGTCACACAGTTGTTGTAAAAAAACCCAAAACCATTTAATTAAGATTACATTACATCTGGAAGTGTTCTCTCTGTAAATTGTGCTTTTGGCGCCTTCGGAAAGAGTGTTTGGTGTTGCAGCATTGACTTACAACACTTTGACACCGAGGTTAATGTAGCTCTTTCGACTTATGAAAAGTTAACTTGGTGGCTTTGGTTTATTCAGGAGAGAGAGAGAGAGTGTGTGTGTATGTGTGTGTGTGTGTGTGCGCGTACGCGCGTGCGTGTGTTTGTGTGCATGCGTGTGTGTGTGTGTGTGTGTGTGTGTGTGTGTGTGTGTGTGTGTGTGTGTGTGTGTGTCTGTCTGTCTAGACTCAAAATAGGTTATGATGAATGCAAAACACAAACAGCATTAAAAGGCACCAACCAGGACTTTCAGCACAGGGAATCCAGGCAGTATCTAACGTTGGCAGGCAGCAGTGGATGTAGAACACAGAGATAAGTCGACGTTGTTGTCATGATGTGGTTCCACGGAATCATAAAAGTGCGGCGACAGTGTGTGGATCTAAATGAAATATGTGTGTTGATGTTTATAAAACCATCCATCCAACCATTCATCCATCATCTGTATCCGCTTTTACCTGCTGATCATTTAACAGAGAAATACTTCCATTCCCTCAACTTGAAAACGAGCTTTTCTCAGGACAAGACAAACAAGGTTTTCAAGGAAAGGGACTCCTGTCAATCCTGCTGCACAGCCTCGTCTCCAGCAGCTTCAGTGAGAGATGCTGACTTTTCCTGCTCCACTGACAGACGGAGGAAAGCCTTCCTCCATCACGCCAAACTGCTTTTTACCTCCACCAAGGGGGAACGAAAAGGCTGAGGTCAACAACCCTGAGATAGGAACTGGACAGAAGTGGGCCGAACAGCAGGCACATCAAACTTCAGGTTCTATTTCATCTCTATTTTATCTATTGGTCTAATCTCTTTTTTAGTTTTGATTTGATTCCATTGTATCATGTGTTGATGCTGCTGACCGAGCGAGCAAGGCAAGGCAAGGCAAATTTATTCATAGAGCACCATTCAAACACAAGGCAATTCACAGTGCTTTACAAAAAAATGAAAGAAATACAGAATAAAAGAAATGCATTAAAGCTTTAGAAGAAATGAAAGAAATACATTAAAACAAATAATGAAGAAAAGTATAATAAATAAGGTAAGAGATTTATTAAGATAACTTTAATAAAGTAAGTAAAAAAAATTTTGGGGATTCAAAAGCCTGTGCAAATAGCAATCTTTTAAGTCCTGATTTAAATTAAGTGAATGTGTCAGCAGTCTTCAGGTGTTCAGGAAGAACTTCCTTCTTTCCTTCCTTCCTTCCTTCCTTCCTTCCTTCCTTCCTACCTACTTTCTTATGTTTCCTAAATTTCTGTGAAAACAGGGAAACAACTTTTCTCAAACGCAGTCTAGACTAGGGGTCTGTACTGGGGGTCTGTACTTGGGGTCTGTACTGGGGGTCTGGACCAGGGGTCAGTACTGGGGCTCTGTACCAGGATCTGTAATGTTTAGGACCAAAACCTGGTAACCTGACCTTCCCCCAAATAAAATCTGTCTAGAACGGCAACACATGCTAATTGTCTGAAATGAAGAAAAAACATCCTTCATCCTTTATATATTTGGGTACAGATTGAACTGGACTGGAATCAGATCTGGGAAAGGCCAGGTCGATACCTGGAACTCATTTTCCTCAAACTGTTCATGAATCATTCTTGCAATGAGTCATGATGCATTATCCTGCTGAAAGAGGGACTTCTGTGACCATGAAGAGGTTTTATCTGGGGATTCAACCTGCAGCTACACGACCCCTTATGCAACACACTGCAGTGTGCCTGTGTGTGTGTGCGTGTGTGCGTGTGCGTGTGCGTGTGCGTGTGTGTGTGTGTGTGTGTGTGTGTGTGTGTGTGTGTGTGTGTGTGTGTGTGTGTGTGTGTGTGTGTGTGTTCTGTACTCTCCACAAACATCAGCGTCAAGAAGAAGTGGGTTCAGATGTCGGCCGACATGATTTTCTTGTCGTTGCTTCAAGTCTTGTTGGCGACTCTGTGATGAAGCGGCGACCTTTCCCCGGTGTACCCTGCTGGGTTCGAGTCAAGCCCCCCGTGATACGTTTCAAGATTAATGGGCTGCTCAAGACGGATGAACGGATGAATAAATGAACATATGGATGGATCGCTCCTGATGAGTTAGACCCTGGGAAACTCGTGACCACTTCACTGGACCACTCTTTCTAACGGCTGAAAACCCCACAAGAACTTAAGATTTGGACTCTCAGGACTTCTGCTTTTTCATGTGAAGACTCTTTTATACACAAACCTCACATATTGTCAATTGATTGTGTGACTGTGTCTGCATTTATAATCCCTCAATCGCGGAGAGCAGCAACTGAATCCATCTGGAATGAGTCCAATCAGAAATGTAATGAGCCGAAGAATCATCCGTCTAGGTGGGTAACATTTCAACGGATATCTTCCTTCGCTCCTGTCCATTTGCTAAGTAGTTATTCCGTCTCCGCAGTTATGGCAAGACATTAACCGCTGGCCATTTTCAATCACAGCCACCGGCTGTGTTGCTCTCTACCCCTCCCATTATGGTTCTACCATCTCCAGCAATCAAGCAAATAATGGGGGACTATAAAAGGAAATTGAATATGTTGTAATAAAACTCAACGGAATACCAACACAATTAAGTCCACGGGCTTTTTAATTCTTAAAGAGCAAAGTGTTGTTTGGATTATTCTTGCCGATTAAAGTAAATATCCAAAAGGTGAGTGTTTGTGCTCCCCCGTCTTCATGAAGTAGCAGCCTATTGTTTTGACAGCTACGCCTTCTGAATGCTCAAGTCCACAGTTTCCTTCAGAGAAATGTGCTTTTACATTTTTCTATTTTCATGCTCCCCGTCGTATTCCTCCTGACCTGCAAAACAACACGTTCAAGTGCACACGTTTGGCCACAACACTTCACACTGTGTCCTTTGTTTAGCTCGCCGAGCACTCAGGAGCTCGGAGCTGCTGCCTTCGCCGGAGAAACGAGGGAACGACTCGTCCCGCGGCGAACAAACCCTAAAACAGAGTTTACGAATGCTAAGGCTGAAGATGAGAGGTAATTGGGCCGGGGCCGCTCGTTACTGTGCCGGATCCGATTCCGGCAAAGTGAACTGATGCTTACATGGATGCTCACAACATCTTAAATAGCAGCCAAACTCTGTTTGCACAGAAGAGACGCTGCCTTCACCCCTCTTCTCATCTGGCTCCACACACTAAAGAGCCCATTAGCAATTACACATCGGCTCCGGCTTCTATGGCAACACAGCACGAACACGCAATTTTGTGAAGAAAGATTTACTCCAAATCCATGGACAGAACCTTTTTCTTCTTTGAAAAACAGAACCTTGCCATGTTCAAATGAGCATGACAAGGTTGATTTAACAATAATTTGTCAGTAAACATGGCTCAGCCAAAACCTTCTCTATTGGGACGAATCAAAGAGTCATTGTGAACGACGCGTTACCAGGATTCGCTATCAACCACTAAACCTTCATATTGACACTCAGATCTTTTTTCTCTAAGCAGCAATTCTGAGGCCATGATCTTCTGTTGGTAAACAATAACCCCAGGGTTTAGTTGAATAGAATAGAATAGAATAGAATAGAATAGAAATACTTTGTTTATCCCAGACGGGAACTTCTTTAAGGCTCTTAAAGGTAATCTGAAGATCTTTATGAAAACATTCATATATATATATATATAAAACCAGTAATCAGTACTCAGATTAACGTTACTTCTCCAAGTCAGTGAGCATTACTATTGTAGCATCCCCCAGGACGTGAGAAACCAACCAACATCATAATTAAACCTTATCATTGCATCAACAGTAATCAGATTACTTTCTCAAGGTAACTGTGGCAAAACTGACATTGCTGTTATTGTCCTTCTACTGAGCATGTGCAGAACTATTTACTACGGCCGTGGTCTGCAGGGACAGTAGCAGCGTTTCCAGAAAAGTCCCCCCCCCCCCCACCCCGCCGATGGTGGATCGTCAGTCCAAGATTGAATTTCTGTCTCCAGTTAAAGGGTTTTCTCTACTTTGGAGAGTTTGCAGATACATCCAATTAAATTGTATGTAATTCAATAGAGGAGATTCTCAAGGCTCAGACCAAACAGCTGCTGCTACTTTACATGAAACTAAAACACACACACAAAGACAAACAAATCACCCTGTTGGGTGTAGAAGAATATCAGATCATGCAGTAAAGCGGGTATCGCATTCTGTTGGAGTGTGAAGAGGGGAGAAACATCGAGAGGAAGCTCTCTGTGCACAGACAATTAAAACTGTACTGGTGGAACGATTTTCCTCCGGTGGACATTTTCGGGTCATGAGGTTAAGAAACTCCACATGTGATGCAGATGATAGTGCAGTAAATGTGCACTTTACTGGAGGTGCTTTTCAATTTAAAAAACAAAAAAACAAAGACGAGGTGTGGTGCCGTCCACAAGGCTTTCCACACACCTGACGATATGGATGCTGCCTCTACAGTCTACTCTACATAAACACTACCAATAACTTTAATGCAGTTTCGACCAACGCTTTGACGCCCCCTAGCGGTAAGGCAGTGAACTACTTCCTAGCCACAACCTTGACACAGAACTTCTGGGGGGTGAAGGAACTGGTAGATACTACGCAAAGACTCGATTGTTGAGAAACAGTTCCCGATGTTTTAATTCCTTGGAATTGTTTGCAAAATTTTGCGAAATTAGCTACGCGACGTGCGTAGTGACGTCACCCACCAGCGCGGCAGCAGGAAACATGGCGCCAAGCGGCACAAACGCTCGAAACTTTGGTTCCATTTAAGGAGAAAAGACGACGACAGGGCAACTTGTATTAAAGTGGACGTTTCATCACAGGGAGGAAATAAGACCGACACTCAGATATAAACTTTTGAATGACTGTCATGTTTTCGATTGTCTCCGGAGAGAATCTCAACCCAGCGGCGGCGTTAGCTCGTCCTCTGCTGTGAATGCTGCAGATTTCATTTCCACATGAGAATCGATAAAGAATGAAATCATTCCGCAGAATCCAAAATGGAATCAGAATTGTAAAAATCTTCTCAATTCCCATCCCCAGTCAGTTTGACCCACTGGCGTTGAATGTGGGAAGGCTAAAATTCCAATTACGAAAACGCGTTTCAATCAAGAAGAGATTATAATGCTGGCGAATTCCGGTAACTTATTTATGTTATTCATGTTATGCTTTGTTTTTATTGAGACCACAGTTGGTCCATAAACTATGACCAAGTGTTTAATGCAACCACGATGACGAATGGCAACGCAAAAGACTCGTGGCAGCAGATTAAATTAGCACTCGTCAGGAGACATAAAGTGATGTGAGGCTTTTTGTTGGAACTTACTGATGTAGGAGTCGTGAGAGGAGAGCTGAGCGGTTTCATTCTGATCCTACACTGATTGCAATGCCAGAGGGGGAAAAAGAAAATCAGTAAGTGCTCTCCACAGTCTAATCAGGACCGAGCACCAGGGTTTTTTTTTTTCTTTGTGTCATACAGCTCAGCTCAATGGAGTGGTACGCTCTAATGAGTAAAGGAATTGTTTCAGCTTGTTGAAGTCTTTTGATTACTTGAGTCTATCAGCAGATGCGTGAGTGTGGCGTCGACTCATCAGCCCTGCTTCTGGCCGCCTGGTCGGGGGGGGGGGGGGAGATGACGGCGGCGATGACACCGGGAGTTACTGTGATGGAGAAAAAAATAAGATTTTTAGACTTCAGACGTTCGGCTGCTAGAAATGCACGTCACTGGAAAGCTGCTGTTTTCAGGCACGCTGCTGATGCTACCTGAGTTCTCAGAACGTCTGGATGTCGTGTTAAAGGTTAATTAAAGCTAAAAGCAATGATTTGCCAATCCCATAAACTATTTAATTCCAAGTAGAACATGAAAGTCTTATCGGATGTTGACGTTTTAAAAATTTCATGGAGCTTTCAAGTCATTATAAATTTGAAAGCAAACTTTTGTGTAGCATCTTCTTGTCTTCTAAGAACGACCTTTATTCTTGTCTCTTCATAAAATGTTTTGATCTGCAGGTCAGTTCATCTGGACTCCTCTAACATGGAGCCATGTTGATGGTATGAAAGCCTGACAGAGAGGTTGTCTGGATTGGAGCAGATGTTAACGTACTCTTCAGCATTGATGGTTCCACATCCAGACCAGTAATCTTCCCCTGCTATAGTCAATCATAAACACCTGTACCATTAGAAATGCAAGGTTTTGAATCTTCAGTTGACATCAAGCTGGATGGTCCATGTCACAGGATTCATGATTTCAGAAAAAAAAAAGACATTTTGATTACATTTTGACTCAGATCACACAGTTGGACCAGGAAAAATTACAGATGGTGTCGATTTTAACTTGCATTTGTGAGTGAACAATCAACTCTGGGCACATAGAACAATATCTGTGAAGTGTTTCAGAACCCATGCAGTGATATCAGTGCAGAATAATGCCGGTTGTTGTTGCAATGCCACCCGAGGCCCTGAGAACGCTGAAAACACTGTAGTTAGCATGTCAGGCCACAATTCGGCGCTGTTGGTTATTGTAGTAATGAGACCACGCACACATACGCAGCACAATGACCTAATAAAAACAAAATAAAATGTCAGACATATAATCATGACACATTCATGGAGCGGCTTGAAAAAAGGAAGCAAACCTGAAATCAAATGCTGGTTAAACCTGCTTTGACAGCAATAAGCTGAAGAGATTTCAGTGTGAAAACAAGCAACTCCTTTGCCGTCTATTCCATTTGTTCTTTATTCATGAGCCTGAATGTCAGCCTTCCCAACGCCAACAGGCAGCCGCTCTGACCGAACCAGGAGCCGATCAGGGGGCACCAGAGGTCTTCTTCCCCTACATCAATAATGAACGCGGCTTTTCCAGTGGGTGCCGATCTGAGCCGGAAGATTCACGAGGAGTATCGGCCCATTGTCTGCTCTGAGTTGATCTCCGAGCTCGTTTCATTGTTAGATTCACAGCCAGCCTGCAGTGGATTTTACATGTTAATGGTCGCCACCAACAAGCTTCTGCTGTTGTTTGGTTTATCTGTCAGCAGCTTTAGATCATCCTGAAGGATTTGTTTCCCCTCTGTGTTGGCAACACTGTCTACAGTCACGATGCGCCCAACGCCTTTTATCACAGCTCAGATTCGAAACTATAACCTTCTCAACATGAGGGCAGAAGGATAACAACCACCGAATGTTCTATTTAAAGGGGTCATATCATGCTAAATTCACTTTCTAAAGGTTTTCCATCAGTAATAATCGTCCCCATTCCTGGAATGACGCCCCAGAAGTGAAGAAAGTCTGTCCTCTCTCTCCCTGGCTTGTTTCAGTTTTTAAAAAGTGTGATGCTCCAACCAGCCAATCAGAAATCAAACCCTATATAGTGTCATCGGGGGTTTGGCCAATCCCAATAAAGGTAGGCCCTCCCTTTGACTCCTCCCACAAGTAGGGAGCTCTGCTCTGGCACATGGCACCACGAGAGGAAGTACTTCCTCCTCTTCCCAAAATGGGCATGTGTGGGCGGAGCCAGTCCAGCTCTCACAGACACAGCAGATTCTGAATGCAGCTCCTATGAGCCAATATTCAAATGGAGGAAAATCAAGGAAAAGCAAGAAACTTTGAATACAAGGTTTTTAGACCAACAAGACCATGTGAAAGCGTTGACAAGCTGTATAATTAAAACAATTATTATAATAATAACACATATGGGTGCAAAGGATGAATGAATGAATTACGAGGGATTGGTTGTTTGTTGCCTGTTGGAACGCCTCCCTACAATCTGTCTGCCACTTCTATAATTTTCTCTCCTTCTATCCACTAAAACCCCGACCAGAACAGCAGAGTTTCCACCTCTGAGTCTGGTTCTGCCGGTTTCTTATTGTTATAAGGGATATTTTCCCTTCCACTCTCTCCTCTACTTGCTCATGTTGAATTGTTGTTTTGTTGGCTTGAAATGACTGCGCTGTATTTGGCGCAGTAGAAAATGAATACAGTGTTGTGTCGTGTGTGTCCAGCCTGTAATGTGTGGCGAAAAAGCTCTTTTCTTTGGTAAACAGCAGTTTGTGTATTATAGTTTGGACTCAGGGTCTAACAACTCTACGCTGCAGTTTGTGACAGCCATAGTTTCTCATGAAAACATGCTGGTTGTCGGGGCGATGGCGACACTTTCCCTGCATTATGGGATGACCAGAAGGTGCTAATTAGTATTCAAGGAGACAAATGAGACAAAGCAAAGAGAGTTTTTCACATCAAGGTGAATATGATGCCTTTGAGATTCATGTGTTGGTGTTTCGGTCCACATTCATGAAGACACCCAAGACTCCAATGGCTGTTAAGAAAAAGGACATAAAACATGACCTTAAAAGAACCTTGTATCAAATTGTTTATGGAAGCAGTAGCGTGGCTTGCAGCTCTAGTAAATTCAGACACACTCCAACTGGTCGATCGGGTCCAAGCTCTCCGTAATTCACTGTGACCAAACTCCCTCTCTTCCAAACTGACGTCTCATCCAGCACCTTGTATATTCTGCACCGTCGTCTGTGAGTAATTACGTCCTTTTGGCTCAACAGTGTGAAAAGACTTATCAGCAGAGCTCGTTTCTGACTGAGGTCCAGTTCACGCGACAACGAATATGAGGGTATCTGCAAATCTTTCTTCACTGTTGGGGAGTCCGTTTACACGACACCAGTGTGCGGATCCACTGTATCCGCAAAGTTTTTATACCGGCTCCCAAGGTGGAAAGATTCTTTCAAGGTCGCTATTCCCTCCTGCAGAGACTGACGGAGGCTTCTCCCCTCCCTCCCCTTCCTTCTGCTAATCCACTTGCAAACAAACACAGTGGTTTGACTCGCGGTCCATATTCTACTTTTTCCCTGCACACATATCTGTGTAGTTTCATTACAAAATCAAGCAACAGCACCCTCCATTCTAACTACATCGTTGTCTCTGTGTCCGCTGCTGCAATGGAAACGCACGTGTTGTCAAGTGCAACGTCATCGCGTAAACGGGGCCTGAGAAGTGGTGATGATTCTGTCCAGGGAGTCGGGGGAATTAACTTTTTTTTGTTCTTTCTCTGAAAATGGAATATTTGCGCAACATTAAGGCCCTGTTTACATGACAACGTTTTCAAGTGAAAACTGACACGACAGCGATGCTCAGAGACATTGAAAGTGTAACTTTGTGAAAATGCCTCCCAAGGTGGAACTTTTGGAAAGCACTACGATTCTGTTTACATGGAAATGGGTGAAAACACAACTTTTCTGAAACACTGTTTGTGGGCATGTCCACCACAGTCGTAGTAAATAGTTCTTCTGCACATGCTCAGTAGAGCCAATCAGAACCAAGTTTCCTTTGTGGTGTCATGACTCCCAGTACATATTCTCCTGGGACTTGGTACTTTTATTTTGACAGTCACCGTAATAACAATCCAACTGGTTCGTCTGTCCACTAGAATACAAGTGTTTCCCCATTGTTATTGTTTACAGCCCCTGGTTCTCTGTAATGTGTGTGTGGTTTCATTACAAAAACAACCAGCAGTGCCAACGTGCGACCTTGAATGCAAAATACATCGTTTTCACTGTTTCTGCCATTTCCTTGTCGGTGGATGTAGTTTTCAAAACCTTGCTGTGTAAACGTGAAACTTTTCTGGATTGAAGATGTAAAAACGATGCATTTTCCTTTGAAACGTTGCGTGAATGAGTTGTAACATTCCATATTTTAATAAAAACTGGATTTGATCTTTGGCGTTTCTTTCAGTTGTAGCTGAAGTGATCAACACATCTTTAATACAACTGAATAGATTCAATAATTGCCGGTCAACATCCAGTTATCATTGCTGTGGAACAGGAACATGAAAGAATTCTGCCTTTAGTACATGTAAACTGTCCTGCAGACAGCGACTCCTTCATGTTATGTCCACCTTGTTTTTGTACCAAAACGATGACGAGCTGTTTCTCCCTGCCAGAACAAAATGTCTCCTGAACTTAGAACACACGCTTCTCTGATAAGGCTGTGGGGTCTGTCTTAAAAAAAACTTAAAAAAAAACCAAAAACCTAAAAAAAACATGCTCATTACTGTGGTCTGTTCCTCCTCCAGCTCCAAAACAAATTCCTGTAAATCTTGTGTCATCAGAACACTTAAAGGGAAAAACAAGTCCACACAGCATGAGCTCAGTGGAGCGGAGAGACTCTCACATCCCCGCCTGAGGAGACCGTCTCCTTTTTAGGCTATTTCATGTCAGTTTTCTTTCAAAAATAAAACTATTTATTGTTTTGTTCTGTTTCATTTAGGCTCAGACAAATGTTATGTACAACGTAGACAACTTATTTTCGTGATTTCCTGTATGACCTCTTATCAACATCTACTTTCCTTTCAGAACCTTTGACGTTGATTTATGTCAATGATGAACTGAAGAACATGACTTCTTGTGATGAACCGACAACTTGACCAGGACGAGTTCGGCCCTTTGTCAGATGCTGGTTGTGATTCTCACCAGTCGTTATATTACCTTGGTTGAAGTGTGGGGGATAAAATAATGAAATTATATAATAGAAAAAGTGGAAACGAAGCAAACTACAAACTTTAAAGGCGTCATGACCTGATTTTCTCACATAGCCATTAAATTGTCTTTAAATCAATTCTTAAAACGTATTAGGAAACACGATGAAACATGGAACTTGCTCTGACCCTTTTTCGTACTGAAACTTCTTCTTGTGAGAGAACCTGAGAGATTTTGACGGATGTTAGGTGTGTTGACTGGCTGCAGAAACTGTCAGTAATGGCGATAGCATAGCCATAGCATAGCCATAGCATAGCCATAGCATAGCCATAGCATAGCCATAGCATAGCGGTCCTTTGCTCACATGAAAATTTTTAATTATAACCGATGGTGGAGTGTCTACAAACATCCAGGCCGCAGAGCGACGCATCCCAAGATTTAAAATAAGATACAAGCTCATTTGTAAAGCACATTATTCATTGTTTACACTGGTCAGATTAGCGGCTAAAGGCTAAAAATAACAGAGGTGGGTTTGTAATATCAACCACTGGTGTTGACGACAACAGCAGAGCACAATCAAAATCTCACGTTTTGGGGTGCGCCCCCTTGTGGTCGATTTTGGTTTCGAGAAAAAAAAAAGAAGCCATTTTCAAACTCCAGATTTTCAGGCTAGTTTGTAAAGCGGCCCAACACTAATAATCATGTTTTAACAAGGAAACATGGGATTTCTGGGTGACGACCCTTTAAAAGGATATTTTCAAATCTGCAACGATGACAACTTTAAATATTATGTCAAACACCTTCATACGTTTGTCACCTGGACCTGGAGATTTTTCCCCCAGTTCTCTGTGTTAATTGTCTAATTTGATTACTAAATATTCCAACCCCAAGGTCCAAAGTCCAGAAAATGTGGTTGTTTCTTTCTAATTTATAATTTTTTTTGGCAGGGGGAATGTCCATCCATTTGTCTTCTGGTTCTTCCCCTAGTTGTGGTTTCCTAACAGCAGTTTTTACTTGAAGGTCAGACTCACACACTTTGATTTCTGCAGTGGAGGTTGAGACGTGTCTTCTCCCCGGGAAGCGTGGACGTGGGCTGTATCCCGAGGTGTCATTCATTTTTGATATCTCTGAGGCTCATATCTTGAAATAACTTCCCTCCATGCAGCAGAGGGAACTCTGTTTACCGGGACTCGTCTCAGGAGAACTCAGTTTCATCACCGCTTTCAGACAGTACTTTATGAATGTTGCGGAAGTTCTTGAAATCTACACTGTTCTTTGTTGCTAACTTGTAATTTGAGGGTTTTGTTTCTTTTTACTTTACCTGTCTGACACTGTGAGGCTCTTTGAGGATGCACATGAAATGTTGTGGAGGTAGAGAGAATCATTGTCTGCATAAATGTTGAAAATAATCATGAGAATGGTGCAAACGTTTCAAAAAGAAATGCATCGACCAGTCTGACATTCCTGAATGTAATATGACTGACCCCGGGTCACTGTACAAGACAATGAGCCAAAACTGACCTCCAGTAGCCCAAAGGATCATGTGGCCTGATTTAAAGTCACCACTGTAACAGGGGCTTGCTGTAGGACAGGCACAGCAAAAGATGAGAGTTTAAAAATAAGTATTTCGAGCTTTCTTTTACTCGAAATCACCTCATTGGGCCAGATTCACTGAGATACTGTTGTATGAGAGATTCTGCTTTTGGTTTAGGCCCCCATTCACAATGTTTTCAGGTAAAAACTGACAACTTTTGTTGAGTTTTGGGTGTTGATTCGCACGGCAACGGGACTCGGAGCCACTGAAAACACAACTTTTTGAAAATGGCTCCCAAGGTGGAACTTTTAGAAAAGGCTCCATCTATGGAAGGGGGGAAAATGCAAGTTTTTGAAAAAACAAAAGAAAAGAAAACCTCCATCGCTATGTAGAGGATGGAAAACACAACTAACTCTTACACGCTAACTGAAAAAAGAAAATCGTTGGAAATAGTTGGACCAACTTAACTGATGATTAATTGATAATTCATGTCAATAACTTAAGTTAATGATCTGTCAATGATTCTTTTAGATGTTACCGATTGAAGCAATTCAATTCAAGTTGCTCCAGCTATTTTCTTTTTTCACATTGTTTTCAGTGTTTCTGCCACTGCCTTGTAAACGGACGCCGTTTTCATCACACAGTCGTCTGAACGGGAATGTTCTTCTGAAACCAAAACGTACAGATGATGCGTTTTCACTTGAAACACCGTCGTGTGAACGGGGCTTTGTGAAGCAGCGGACAGGGACGTGAAGTTTATGGAAGGATACAAAAGGCGTTTGGAAAGGGGGAAGGTTCTTGTACAATTTGTATGTTTTGCTTTAATGAATTTGTCCTTGGTTTTTGAGTTCTATTTTCAGATTTGCTTTGCTCCTGAACCCAAGATAATTTGTCTTTTGTTGTAGATTGGACTGAAACGAAGAACTTTTTCAGAATTGTCGGCCATTTATTCATTTGTTCATTTATTTTTAGTGTTTTTATTTAATTAATTAATTAATTAATTTATTAATTTATTAATTTATTAATTAATTTATTTATTTATTTATTTATTTATTTATTTATTTATTTATTTATTTATTGATTTATTTATTTATTTATGTCATTCAGTTGCAATAACGTACTTTGTATTTTGTAATGCGCACAACTTGAAATAAAATCTTTTGTTACAAAAAATAAAGACGTTTGGTGACGTTCAACATGGTGGTCAAAATGTTCTTTCTGTATTTTGTTCTAATTCATTACACAAAAGTATCTCTCAGATTGTGAGTTTGAATATTTCATCAGTGTTTTTTCCATTTTCCTTTTATTCCTGAAGATATTCCAGAGTAATTTAAAGATGCTGTCCAAGATGTCATCGACTCATAGAACTTTGTATTCTGCCTTTGCTCCGGCCGCCTCGCTGCTTAATGCCAGACCCTGGAATGATCCTGCTCGATGCTCTTCCGCCGGCCCTTCGCTCTTCATCCCTCTTGTCTCCGTTTGTGTCGGCGATCGGATGTGATTGGTTGATCGGCGGACGGTTGATCGAGATTGGTTCTGATCCGCAGGAAGTCGACGGCTCCAATGTGCTGCTGGGGAGCGGCGGGAGGTTTTGGACTGCTGACTGAGAGTAAGTTGTGATGGGGTCCAGGCCACAGCCGTGTAGCCATGCAGAGAAGACAAAACACACACACACACACACACACACACACACACACACACACACACACACACACACACACACACACACACACACACACACACACACACACACAATTCACTATATCCACTTATCCTACTCGCCGCCACTCAAATGTTCCACAGCCCAGGGACATTGTCGCTCACCGTTTTCCTCCCTCTTCACTTCCTTTTTTCTTCTCTTAGTGTTTGCAGTCATAATCCAGTTCAAGAGGCTTTTATTGGAGCCGTGAAAATATCTGTCAACACAGGCGTGGAGGGGCTGTACAGTGTGTGTGTGTGTGTGTGTGTGTGTGCATCAGCTCGCGCTGTTATCTTTACGAGGAAACTCTATATTTGTGTTTTCTTTGCTGAGGCCACCTCCAGCTGTAAAACCTCAAACTCTGCTGTCACGGGGGAAACAAATCAGTTTAGTCCAAATTAGGAGAAAGAGAAATATGAGTCACAATTAAAAACACTTTCCTTCTGTTTGCTAATTAGTGTATAGAATTTGGATGCTAACTTCTTGCGCTAACAAGAAAGCATTAAATACAGGCTGAAAGGCATTGCAACCTTAACTGCAGAGAATATACAGCTCAAATAGTGTTTTTGGATGACAAAGGTTCTGATTTTCTGAGATCACGACTTCATCGTTTTTGTGTTTTCATTCCAGAGAGGCTTTTGCGCCTACGCAGCATAATTTGGAAAGCGTTGTTCATTTACGGCGGAAACTGCTTATGATAGTGTAGTTTTCATGCTGGGTCAGGAGTTGGTGCTACTGTTTATTTTTGTAATGAAACCACACACAATGGGAGAACACACACAAACCACCAAGTTGGATTGTTATTACGGTGACTGTCAAAATAAAAGTACCAAGTCTCGCAGAATATGGACTGGGAGTCATAACACTACGGAGGAAACTTTCTTCTGATTGGCTCGACTGAGCATGTGCGGAAGGACTATCTACTAAGGTCGTGGTGTGTATGTGCAGTAGCGGAAAGTTTCCCCCATTTTCCCAGAGACGGAGTGATTTAAAAAAAATGTTCACTTGAAAAGATGTAAACACGGTTTAAGTTCGTTGGGGAAAAGGAGGCCATTGTTAATGCTTATAGTGCATGTGTGTGTGTAGTTTCATTACAAAAACAGCGCCAACCTATTGCCCTACATGCTCACTACATTGGTTCTGTGTAAACCGGCACCGTTTTCAAAACCTTGCCGTGCAAACGCGAAACCTTTTTGAAACAAAAACTATGCATTTTTGTTTGAAACGCTGTCATGTAAACGAGGCCTTAGACTTTTTTTTTTTTTTAGGGCAGCACCTCATTTAACACTGTTCCGGGACACTGCCGCAACGCAGTCGTAAAAACCGATGTTTCAACTGATACCATAGTAACACTTCACCTAATACTCCAGCCGCTATTGATCCTCAATGGCAACTCGAGGCGAAAACCAAGGTCCAACTTCGAGAGTTTAAAAGTCCATGACCGGGACTGTGAAGCTGCAGGACAAGAGTTGGACATGTTGGAAGCTGGCAGAAAACCTACGAAGCCACAGGTAGAACCAACTTACAATGCACTTATCTGAACGTAGACGAAAGGTTTAAGTACAGCTGATGGTTATAATCTAAAGAAGAACGGACAGACAATCTAAATCCTGACCTCATCACTCATTGCCTTCAAGGTCCGTCTGAATATGTGCATAAAGTTTTATGTTAATCCGTCCAATATTCGGCTGAATACTTCGCTCATAACCTTGTATGGCGGCACTAAAGGAAAGGCCGGAGTCTAACAGCGCAGCCATCAAAATTCATTATCTATGAATTCTGTGGCAGAACGTCTCATAAATACTGGGAGGCCAAATGTTAGAGTGCTGGTGGTGACCGAGCAGTGATCGCCGACAGAGGATTACTTATTCTTAAAGGTCTTACTTTAGGAATAATTCAATAAAAAAAAAAATAAAAAAAACAGCAGACAGAAAAAAAACCCCTCCTGGTCTCGATTGTCATGGTTGAAATGCACATGTATGTTTCTCAAATATCATGAAACCGAATCACAGGAGTTCATTATCATTATTACAAGACTTGCTGGGCTATGAAAAGCTATTACACTGTACCATCAATCAGTGGTTGACTCAAAACATCCCATTCATACCGCCTCTTTCTCTCACAGCGATCTCACTGAACTGTTCAGACATTGGAGACGACGGAGACGTTCCTCTGAGGCGGCGGATTCATCAGTTCACAACATTCATCAGGCATTCTGCTGTCTTGGTAGCAGATCGGGAGAATTAGTGCATCTAAATACCCACTTTTATGCTCAACGGGACTGTTTTGTTTCCAGATTACACAGGAAATTATGATATTCTGAAACCAAGAGTTTGACGTTTCACCGTGTGGGCTCCTCAATTCATATGTTGAGCATTCATAATAAAGCCGACCCTTTAATTAATGAATCAATTAATTTTAATTTATTTTTTGCAAAAGCCTTATTGAATCATTTAGCCCCCACTACATCCCACACACATTGCATCAAAAGTGTGATATTGCTCAGTGTTACACAACAAAACCAAGTTAGACACAAATTCTATTATTGACCAAAAATAGCATTTTCACTAACTTTAAACAGTCAAAAGGTGAAAAAACATAATTATCCTTCGAGATGACCTGAATTTCTATCAATGTTCCATAAAATTTAACGGCAACACATTAAATTTTATCTTCCGTTCAACAATATTGTGAGGAGCTTTTACACAGGGAAACAAACAATCAAGTGTCTAATCAAGTTTCCAGATAAACACTAAATATGAGCAAACTGTAATCACGTTCACCAAACCAGAACAAAATTATATCCTATATCCTAAAGATGGAATCTGATATTTATATGGACAACATCAACACTCAGATGCTAGTACACATATTAGGCCCCGTTTATATGACGACGTTTTAAGTGAAAATGTTTCATTTTAGTATTTTTGTTTCAGAAAAATGTTTTGAAAATGACGTCAGCCTACATGAAAATGGCAGAAATGCTGAAAACTATGCAGTTAGCATGTTGGGCCTCTCGTGGGCACTGTTGGATGTTTTTGTATTGAAAGGTGGGTGTCGCTCTGATCAGTACGCCACTTCACATTGCATTTCTATTGGTTAGTTAGTCGACTTGAGACGCGGCAGCAGTCGTCTTCACTCTGAACGTCTGACATCGTCTGAATTTTATCGCGGGTTGTTTTTGGTCGCAAGACCATGACAACGTTCGTTCTTCATCTGGCCTCACAGTGAGACGTAGGACCACCGATTTACAGCCTAGACCAAAGATAATGACTTGAATCTCTGATGATTGGTATCTCTCATGTGAGAAGGACGATAATCACACAGTGTGCAGCGGACATGAGAGCAAGCTGAAGAGCTTCAGTAGTAACATCAAGACCTGGAGGGGAACCTAAAACCTCACACACATCAGGGTGTTTGTTTACCGATGCCTGCGTGCCGTCCTCAGGATCTGATGGTCGTTGGTAATCTATCATGAAGCTCTATGAAAGATTGGCAAGGAAAGAACGGCACATCAAATACAAAGGGAGTGGAGGTGGATCGGGCAACAAGACAAGAGCTATCTTAGACCCTGTAGCGCCGCATTCTGTAATCACGGTGTAATCATGTACTACATTTTCAACTCAATATGTGATAACGCCTTATTTTGTAATAATCTGCTGCATTTTTAATAAATATTGTCACATTTTGTAATAACTTATTACATATTGCAAAAGTTATTACAGAACACGGGTGCTCTCCTTTTTTTATATATAATGTGATAATTTGGTGCATTATGTAATAAATCATCAAAATGTATACCTTAATTAGAGAAGCCATCATACCATCAGAATAACATTAAGCTTTCCACCTTATATAGGATTATTTTTATTTTTTTTTAAACTAGTAGGATGTTTTATTGCTCAGGCCTAAATCAAATGTAACCGTATTCATTATAATGTGTTCACAAGCTAGAAACCAAAGCTACACTAATTAATTATTACTGACACAAAAATGACGGGTCCACTGAAATTTTGTGAGACATAAACACATGCAATCTGCATTATTTATGCATATAATTATTATGATACAAAGCATAAACACAAAAACAAACATTTATTACATTATTACACATTGCACCATTATTACATAATGCGGCTTGACACACCTGCATTTTGTTATAACTGTTGCAATATGTAACAAGTTTATCACAAAATGCGGCGTTATTACATAATGAGTTGAAAATGTATTACATAATTACATAGTGCACCGTTATTACATAATGCAGCGCCACAGACCCTGAGGGCGAGAGAGAAAACCCCAAACTGAGCTGGAAAAGATCAGCGGAGCAGGAGCTGCGTCAGACTGGGTTGAATTCACCAGATTACCTCTGGATGGTTCAGAGAGGTGAAGTTTTGTGGATGCTCTGTGCTCCTCGCAGGAGTTATGGGGTTAAGTAGGTTAACTAAGACAGGGATAACGATGGAGGAGAAGCAGCTGTGGGTCATCAAGTTCACTATTATTTTTATTTTGGCTTTTTTTTTTTTTTTTTTCATCCATTCAGACTATAATAGTACTTGAGTAGTAATTCTGCTGCTGTAGTCCATCTGTGTTACAATCCTAAAAAAAAGATGTTGGAGTTTTGCTCCGACCGTATCAAGGCACCACAGGCCTTTTGCTCGTAGGAAAACAACTTCCTGCAAAGATTGTTTGCACAAAGCAGTCAACAGATTCTGTCAAGTGTTTGAGTACCGAGCTCGGTCATCAACCAATCAACAGCTTCGGCCTGAAATGGTTTCTTGTCATCACGTAATAAACTTAAATTGCTTCTCATTGGCTGTGTATTTTAATCTCGTCAGCCAATCGGTGTTATCAAGGTCGTCCTGGTCAGGCTGTGATTTTCATTTGACGACACCTGAGAGTCTGTACGAGGCCACTTTTACATGAACCCGTGTTTTTATAAAACGCTGATGTTTCCCATCTATGTTTACAAAAAACTATTTTAATTGACACGGACTGCATAGCCACCTGGTTCAGAGGTACTATGAGCAGCCAAACCTGTAGGGGGCAGTGTAACGAGAAATATGAAGCCATGATAGCCAATAAGAATCCTGGAAAAAACATGGCGTCACTAATTGTGACTTAAATCTCCACCTCCTCTCTTTAGATGCAACCGGAGACAGAGATTTTCTAAATCTCCACTGTGGCCATCGTTTGCGGAGATTCGTAGCCGCATTTATGTGCAATTGCAAGTGACGCGGAAAAATATCACCATTTTCTACATACCCGGGGACGTGGAAACGTGGCCCGAGAGTCCTGTCCACAATCTCTCTTCCCTCCACGCAGCCACATAAGAACAGAATCCACAAACACACAGGTTCACATTTGGGAGCTTTGGAAAAGACAGGAGGAATAATCCCGGGTTCCCCGTGGGAGCAGATGTCACCGCCACAAACAAGCGACAGATTGCCTCAGCCCACGGCCAGGCTGAAGGTGCTCTGCCGAGCGGAGGGAGGTCATTACTGCTGGCTCCTCTGCACCGGTGGAGGGCGTGTGTGTGTGTGTGTGTGTGTGTGTGTGTGTGGGGGTGGGGGGTGGGAGGGGGGGGGGGGGGGGGGTGCAGCACTCTCTCCTCTGGACCCCCCCCCCCCCCCCTCCTTTTCTAAAATGCAGCAGGTCACATTCGTAACGTGCAGCACATCAATTGTAAGGCCATTTGGCCGCTGAGCTATGAAATAACATGAACACAGACCTCGGGGAGATTTTCACCCGTTTGAAACGAGACTGCCAGCTTGACCCCCACTTTAAAGATTTCTGTACATGTACATGTGTTTTATAGTACTGTATACATGATTATTGATCGATTACAGCTACAAGATTATTGTCCAATGTAAAATTTGTCTTCCTAATAACTTTACAGTTTGTTGGCGTAACAAGAAAATCATAGGCAATTCAAAATAAGTCGTTCAGACCTTGTTTACCCAACATTTTCTCTCCACCTCATAACAAACAAACAAACAAACAAAGGAAAATACAGACAGAATAAAAACCAAGCCAAGGTTTCAGTGGAAATGTATAGTTTTTTTTCATTTTTGTTTTAGAAATGTTTCACGTTTGAAGGCACGTTTTGAAAACAATGTCCATTCACACATCGAAACGATGTAATTTTCACGTGGAGCCACTGGTGGGTGCTGTTGGTTGTTTTTGCAATGAATACACCAGAGAGAACAATACGCTAGAAACGATAACAATGGGACTACACAGACGTTCTAGTGACTGTCAAACTAAAAGTACCAAGTCTCAGGAGAATATGGACTGGGAGTCATGACACCACGGAGGAAACTTTGTTGTGATTGGCCAGCTACTCGTACGTCTGCAGAAAATCTATTTACTGCAAATGCCCAGTCGCAGCATTTTCAGAAAACTTATTTTTTTCTTGTTTCCATGGAGACGGAACAGTTTTTTTCAAAGAGTTGCATGGTCAGTGACTACGAACATCATTGTCGCGTAAACGGAGCCAAAGACGAGCTCACTTATTGTTGGATGGTTTCCCAAGGTAGTTTTCAGCAACTGGAGCATGAAAGCGAAGGTTTTGGTCCATTGTTGTTCGGCAGCTATACTGAAAACCTCAACGTATTGCCGTAGACCCTGATGGTTAATCGTCGTTTCAGTATTGAAATTCAATCTACAGTCAAGGGTTTCTTTAATTTGGAGAGTTTACGGATAAATCCAATTAAATTGAATGTAATTCAATGGCGAGTACCAAGTCATTTGGGCCTAAAACAGGAAACTACAAATGTACAATAACACGACTGCTATAACTGACATCTTGATAAACAAAGTCTATTTAGAGGTTTTATTGGAGCTACTAAGAAATTAGCAACACATTTTAAGATAATACTGCCTGACACTCAACAACATTGCCCCACATTTCCCATCCTAATCCCCTTTTACCTGTTTTTGCCTGAAAGCTCATCTTCTGTAGTGATTAGTAACATTTTGAACGTCTTTCATAATTCCCAGACACTTGTTGGCTTGATGGAGTCAAGGATGAGCTGATTTACACTTTGGTTTTCACCCAAAAACAACTTGTCGCACCTCGCTGCCCTATCAAGTAATCAATAGCCAATTATTTGCCTGAATACATTAGTTACCACAACAATAGCAAACCCACGAAAGTTGAAACAATGGAGACGGCGAATGAACAGAATGGCTGTGATTACACTGTGATGAGGCGTATTATGCAAATAATAGCTTTAGCTGTCTGCGATGAATAGATGAACTCTAATGCGCGGCCCTCCTGCCGTTTGATGCCATCTAAGTGGATTTGCATGCGAGGAAAGAGAATCGAGACACTTGTGGCTGAAAGCGCAGGTGTGTCACCGGATTACAGATCTGCTCCCTAAAAGCAGGCTCGGGAGGCAGAACAGCTGCGGTGCAAATAAAAAGCGGCACAGAAGTAGGTCAAAAGGCAGTAACAGTCAAGCAAAAACCCAGAGGACTGAAGCCGACAGTCAAAATACAGGGAGGATAATGTGGCTTGAAGTCAAGTTATCATCTTTATTTATACACAAGTCACTTCTGTAGACTTTAAGAATGTGTGACATCAGAAACACTTTAATAATAATAATAAATGTGTATTCCTGCATGATTTAGCTTGTAACAGCAAAATAATACATGTCAAAGCCACAACATGTCACTACTAGGTTACCATGAAAGCGTTCCAACAAGCTTTTATTGTGAAGAAATATGTTTCTTTTCCCTGGAAGTAAATTTGGATCTTTTGAGTAGTCATGAAACATGAACCCAAAACCCTAAGGACTTTTTTTGTACTGTAGAAACTATAAAATACCTCTTATAAATACTGTGGATATCAGTGATCAAGACATCTATTTTTCTGTCTGTTCGATGAAAACAATATTTAATTTTTAATTTCTTTGAAAATTGTTTTTAATCCTTCATGGTCATGTAACTGTGTGTCCAATTTATATCTTTTTACAATTTTACCCTGATATTTATATCTTTAAATTATGAGTACTCTATAATATTACGTGTGTTTTTTATATTGTGCACCTCTGTGCATCTGTGCTTGTATAGATACACTTGATGTAATTTGCTTATCTGACACATATAATGAAAAATAAAGATATTATATAGTACCGTATTCTATTCTTTTACCTTTGTTTTAAAAACTGCCATATTAAAAAAAAAAAACTTTCTATGATATGTGGACATTATGTACATGGACAAGTGCAAAATGTTGCTGGACAAACAATGCCCCATCCATATGATCTGAAATAGACATTGACCAAAATAAGACCGATAAGTTACTTCATTAATTCTCTTTAAATAATTCCTTTTTCTGCATTTACTCATCCTATTTCTAGGTAGGAAGCCACCTTAGTGCGCAACGAAGAGATGATGGTGGTCAAGTGTTTTGCTCAGGGAGCCACAGTGGAGCCCGGTAGGAATCAAACCTTTAACTTTCTGACCCCAAGTCCATTCCTCTAGCTTTTGGGCCAGCACTGTCCAAAACTGGCCCATGTGTCTCAGAGGTTAAAATAAACAATATTTCAAGAAAAAATAAGTATGACTTCTTCAAACTGTTGATAATAAATAGAATGACGCGTCATCGGCATATAGTGAAACCTCAAGATGGGTAAAAAGAGATTTAGGGTTGAAAAGAGGAAGAAAAAGAAAGATTTCTCTCAAGTGTTTTTACAAAATTTTAAATATCAAGAATGATATCATAACTCCACACTATGAATATTTAAATTTTGATTTGACATATATTGACATATTCTCAAAATGGTACCAACTAAAATCAATGTCGACGCTTTTTCATTTGACTTTTCAGATAAAGACTTCCCATTCATAATTATCCTTTAACTTCCTAATAATCTGACATTGTTTTCAATATTTAAACCTTTTTGTCATAAAAGCTTCCACTGTATTCTTGATATTTTGATGACATTCTCAAAATTTCAACTCTGCTCTCAAAATTGTTGCTTAACTTTAATTCTTGCCATTAATGCTCTATAATAGACTTATTCTTTGAGGCCATTCTTGACTAGAAACTGTATAGAAATTATTGTCACAGTGTTTAAAATAACGTAGAAAGAGAATTCTTAATCTTTTTTGTTATATTTTTCATTGCTTGGCCTTTTTGACTTGAAGAGCACAACAAACCCTAAAGGGAAACATACATTAGCTGTCGATCTTGATACTCAATTCCAATATCTTGCTGAGATCTGATTTCTTTGTGTGATTGCTCACACTACATTATAAATGCGACCTCCATCAGACTGCACTGTAAATGTTGTCCGGCCCAAGTGACATCACAGCAAGTATGTTGTTTAAGGAAGTAAATATAGACGCGACACACGTGTATAACCATTTATAAGTGGTTGTGCAATAGTGGTCACATTGAAAGACATCAGATCCAATTTGGTACCACGTGTGATCAAGGCCTGGGTCTAGTGTGCAAAAGTCGGCAATGCAACACTTGCATAACATAACGCACAACGCAGATCAGATATGGGTCAGCTGTGAACAAAAAATGGGAATTAGGGCACATTTGCCTGCAGTGTTAACGTATCCATATATTACAAAAACAACATGAGTCGAGGACTGGGCCCTGAGGTACCCCACTCTAGATGACTTACCCCCCGACGGCAATGGTGGCCACGATTTTACGGTGATTTTGGTTTTGTATGTGCAACACCATTCATCTGTTTGGTCCGTTATCATGTTAATCACTGCGTCTTTTTCATGGTTAATAACAACAGGACTTTTTAAATGGCGAGGAAAGCAGATGAAAAGCCCTTTTCCTTGTGTGTACACACACACACACACACACACACACACACACACACACACACACACACACACACACACACACACACACACACACAGAGGACAGTGAGTACAGTAGCCCCGGGCCCAGATGGTGCTCCTTCTTCGCCGATGACGATGTTACATAAGTGGATTGAGGCTGGGAGCAGAAAGGCCTGCTTTCCTGAGCGCACAGTGGTGCATGGGATGTTTTTTGTACGAGAAAAGGAAAGCAAGGGAGAGAGAGAAAAAAAAAAGGAAAAGCAGTGGACTGCGGGTTGAAGCGCGCATGTATGTGTGTGTGTGTGTGTGTGTGTGTGTGTGTGTGTGTGTGTGTGTGTGTGTGTGTGGAGGAGGAGGAGGTATATACATCATGGCCGAAGCCGGAGAGACAGATGCATGGAGCTTTAAATAGATCTAATCCCCACTCCCTCCATCCTCGCACATGTATTCAGCCACCGGGTTAGGAGAAAGGCGAAGTATCAGGAATCCACAAACCCCGCTCCCTCCCTCACGCGCACGCTCGCCCGTGCACACGCACAGCTGCATGCGCACAGCGGGTGGAAAAGGTGATGTGCTTGTGATGTGAATGTCGAGGCGATCCGGCTTCAGTGGAGGAGGCCGGGTGAATTTAAAAAAAAACCAAGGACAAATCGTGGAGTTTTTTGCTGCAAACAAGGACGAGTTATTGACCTTGGGGTCGCGATAAAATCAGATTGTGTGTCCCTGACTCTCTACCAATGTTGTTTATACAGAAAAAGATAAAAAAAATAAAATAAATAAAGAGAAAGACAGCGAGGCTGTGGCTGGACTAGTTTGCTGTTTACAAGTGACCTGATGCATAATCGAATCTGGTGTTGCTGCATCGCTAATATTCCCTCCACAGGACCAATGACATCATGTTGTCTGATGGTTAAATGCCATACAAACCAACATTCGCTTTACACCCCCCCCCCCCCCCCCCCCCCCCCCCCCCACGCTCTCACCTGTCCATCACAGACACCACCACCTCCACTCTCTCTCAGTCTCTCCCTCTATCATTACTTCATTCATTCAACGCCTCCCTCAGAGGCAGCCATCTCCTCCTCCCATTGTCCCTCCGTCTTTTGTTGTCCCCCTCGACAAAAGAGAACACTTGAGGCTGTTGATGTGTGGTTTGTGTTTTTGTGTGTGTGTGTGTGTGTGTGTGTGTGTGTGTGTGTATGTGTGTGTGTGTGTGTGTGTGTGTGTGTGTGTGTGTGTGTGTGTGTGTGTTTTCGTATGACAATGATGCTTCATTTCCTCGAGACTGGTTGCCTGGGTATTATAGCTGTTTGGTGTGTGTGTGTGCGTGCGTGCGTGCGTGTGTGTGTGTGTGAGAGAGACATTAGTGCACTGCCTCTTTAAGTCAGGAGTGTGACAGCTTGCAGCTATGCTGCTACTATGCCCCCCTTAACTGGTACACACTGTTGTTTACTGCCACACACACTCACGCACACACACACACACACACACACACACACACACACACACACACACACACACACACACACACACACACTACTCCGTGCACAGTGGCACATGGCATGGAGACAGAACAAACAGGCCCACCAACTGTGCTTTGCCTTATTTTGTTAATGAATTTCCTTGCCTTCCATTTTTTTCCCCCCAGCTTTTCTTTCACTGTGTTTGTGGTAAACGTGTGGCCAAGAGTGAAAACTACAAGAGTTTAAATACCTACTGGATCGTAAAGAAAGATCAAATTTGTGTGGATCTTCATTTGTTGTGTTTAAAGACCTGTTGCAGAAGAGCTTCTCAATATGATGCTGCCTCCTTGGTGTCATGACTCCCAGTCCATATATTCTCCTGGGACTTGATGCTTTTATTTTGACAGGCACCGTAATAACAATCCAGCTTGTTAGTTAGATTTTTTTTTTTTTATTTGTTAATGTTTAGAGCCCATTGTTCTCTGCTGCATGTGTGTGTGCTTTCATTACTAAAACAAACAACAGCACCAACTAGTGGATCGACAGTAAATCTTCATCAATTACAAAATGTTGCTTAGTTTTTCTGAAACAAAAATGCTAAAATTTTGTATTTTCACAAAGGCTAATTATTTTGAATTTCAAAATATCCCCATAAGTCTTTCCTTCTTTCTTTCTTTCTTTCTTTCTTTCTTTCTTTCTTTCTTTCTTTCTTTCTTTCTTTCTTTCTTTCTTTCTTTCTTTTACAAGAAAACAAAGCGGATCTTGTCATGTGGTAAATGGTGAATATATTTCCCTCATATAGCATCTTTTCACTGCTTGAGCAGTCCACAAAACCCTTTATTTTGGTAATCACATTCACACACATTCACACACCAGTGGAGACAGCTGCCACGCTCAATCCAAGCATCTCGGTCCATCCACTGGGAGCAGGGAGCATCCATTGGACAGGTGGATATGGGGAGGGGGTCGAACCTGCAACCTTATGATTGAGGAAAAAAAAAAAAAAAAAAACTTGACAGATTTTTCAATTACAAATGTCTTTGTAGGTATTCACAAATCTTATTACATTTACAAATTCTAATACGGCTGAGCAGATTGTTTTTTCGCACAATTGAATACTTAATTACAGACAGACAAGTTACGAGACCACTTTTGCAGATACAGGTTCACGTTGACAAATTATTTTACGCGTTGACAACTCTGACTTTGGACAGACGGAGTGAAATAAAGACAGACAACCCTCCATAACACATGGACAAATAGTTTAGCTACAATAATGCCCCTATAGCGACCCGCTACGACGGTGTACCGGGAGGTCTCCCAGCTGATGGCGGATACCACCGGATAGTTTTGAGTTTGTTTTGTTGTTCGTCAGAAAAACTTGTATATTTTCCTTCTTTTTTTTTTTTGGGGGGGGGGGGGGGGGGGGGGGGGGGGGGGAGTAAATAAAAACCTCTTTTTCCCAAAACCTCCTGTTTTCCTCGTCGCCAAACTGCTCGGTGCTCGATAGCGACTACCGGACAATAAAAGACCACAACGGCCGCCTTGCTCTGACAACTCCACCCACAAGGTGGCGCTGTATTGTAACAGAAAACAAGCGAAACTGAGTCGAGTCGAGCTGAATGGAAAAGCACCTTAATAGTGTTCGGGTGAGACACTGAATGTTGGAGCAGCTTCCTGTGTGTGAGACTTTGGTGGTTGATGAACAAACGGTTCCTATATCAAATGCATCAAATTGTCTGGGAAAATTCACTGGATGCTTCTGGTCATGACCTGTTGGTACCAAACAACAATGATCCGACTCTGAATTAGTTTAGTAGACATAGTGTGAATTAGAGGACTTACAGGATCTTGTGGTGGAGTCTTGGTGTCGATGCCATAGGTCTTCCTGGAGCCCGGTGATCCTGCACTGTTTGTTTCTTCTTTTCAGTCTCCATCGAGTCTGCGATGTTCAATCCTCTCCAGTTAATTATACCAGTCTTTGTTGCGTACTCCGGTGCAATCTGCTGCAATCCAGCGCGGCGGCTCCCGCAATGATCTGCTCCTGGCATGTCGTGGCTTCTAGTATATGTTGACGCTGTCAGAGCAGGTTCAAAGATTAACCGCATGTTGCTGATTTTCCTGGTGATTTTCCCATTTACCTTTGTTATAGGTGTCACAAAACCCCATAATGAATATTATCTATATCGTTACAGGGTCATGCATTATTATAAAGCAAACATATGAGTCTTGTTTGGCACGTCTGGATGTTGTTGTTCAGCCGTGCTCAGAGAAATCCCAACAATAAAGAGTGATATGGCACCTCTGAATTATAGCGTTTGACGTGGATGTCATTCATCTCCCTCGCTCGCTCCGGCTGAGTCAGCACTCCATCACACATATTTATACCTTCTAATTCATGCTTCGGGGCTTTTAGCATTATGAGGCTCCTGAGATGTTTTGGCCTCGCAATCTCACACATTCAGCCAGTCTGCCGGGTTGTAATTAGAGTGGTTCAGTACATGAATGGTTGCTGAATGCTGAGTGTACTGAATCATCGCCACCTCCGACTGGATCAGGAGCTTCTGGCTCTGAAGCTTCGCTCAGCTGCAGCTGAAAGCATCAGGACCAATCAGCCAATCAGCACGCAGGAGTCTGAGAGCCCCAATGTCAGTGAAGTGAAAACCAACCGCTTCATGTGAAAACATGCCATTTCCCTCACTGTACAAAACAAAAAAAGAAACATTTGGGGATCCACTGATACCAAGAACGAGTACTAACCTATAACTGCTTACCATTACAGAGTACCAATACAAGTACTTATTAAATGTCATAAAGCATCATTCATCATTCCCGGTTGTATCAAGGACTGTTTTCTGAGTACGAGTTCAAGTACTCCATAAGTGGATCCTAAACCTGATACTAGTACCTGTATTACCTAAAAAAAAAAAAATCCTTGCCCATAACTGCCAGTATCGGTGGACTACTAGCAGTTACTTCCAGGCACAATACCAATATAACAATATACACTGTGGTAAACAGTTGTGCGTGTCACAATTACAGTTTTTTTTACTATTGGTTACATGGACGTTCGGTTGGTTGGTTACTTTTGGATAATTCCTACAAATGGTTATTGGTGCTTCACTAGTGGATATTGTTAATGTATTATTTGGCATTATTGGATATTGGTTTATTATTATTGTGATGAATTGGTTACAACTACTTATTTTATGGTGTCATCATTGTTTAGAAGTGAGTGACTATGATTACGTTGGTTACTGTTTGGTTACCATTGATTGATTGTTGGGTGCTTCTGATTACGGGTACTAGCAGGTAATGGTTGGCAACAGTTGGGTAATATTGGTTATCAGTGATTCATTTTTGTGAATTATTGTTTTTTAAATTTTGTTATCAGTTGTTTACTAGTTGCTATTGATTTGTTTCTGTTGGGTACAACGGATGATTTTGATGACTGATATTGGTTATTAGGTGGTCATCATTGGTTAGAAGTTATTGTTTATGGTTATTTTTGCTTCCTGTTGGCTAACGTCATTGGTTATTGGGGGCTTCTGATTATGGGCCAGTTACTTGTAGATAATGGTTGTCTAGAATTGGGTAATATTGTTAATCGCTAACTGATGGTTAAATGTTTATTTTTGGTTATTAGTCAGTTTATTTGTTAGTCACTGATTATTGGTTGTTACATTTTCTTATCAGTTGTCAATAGTTGGTTACTAATGGTTAGTAGTTAGAGACTATTGATTATTGGTAGCTTACTACTGGTTGTTGGAGACTTTTGACTCTGGATCAGTTGAATACTGCTGATTTTTAAGTAGTTACTATGAGTTATTTATTGAGGACAAGCAGGGATTGGTTGGTTACTATTGAGAAAAGACTGGTTGCTATTGGCTATTGGTCAGTATGATACGTTAAAATTAGTTATTACTTGATTATTGCTTGGTTACTATTTGATATTGTCTTTGGTGCAGCGAACTGAAAGCTTATTTACATTTCCCCAAACATTAAGGTTTCTGAAAATCAAAAACCCCAAACTTAAAAATCTAATATAACATTAATACTGAAGTATTTGTCAATTAAGGTCAGAATGAGCAAATATTGTCCACCTGATATAGTGCTTATGTTGAATTATGAATAAAATGCAGGTTTTAAAGTACACAGAGCTTCTGGGTTCTGTTTTAACTGAAACTTCTAACTATTGTCCCAAGCTCTTTCAAATGTGGCCTGCCGTTTGGAGGAATTTCTGAAACATTTAAAGACAAATATATGGTTTACGAAAAGCCCCAAAAAATGCATGTGAACATAGAAGGGATAGCTGAAATGACCAACACAACATCCAAGTGCAAAAATAAGCACAAAATGGGTCAAACATTGTGAACAGGAACGTCGTAAATGTCTCTGTAAAGTGATATCCGTGTTAGTAGTTGGGTAATAAAGAGACACACAATCTACTGTAGCGCCATCAACATAGCGCTCCAGTGGTATATTGTTAAAATAGAGCAAATATCAACATCAGGCGCTCCGAGCGGCTGATGACTGGACTTCTCTGTTCCTGCACATTTCAAACACCTCCCCACCTCCTTCACTTCCATCTTCCCATCAGGCCGCAGGCAACTAAACAAGATCCTTTGTTATGGGTCTTACAGATACCGTAAAACAGCAGACGTTGCTCTCTCTCTCGCTGAACCATCCCTTCCTCCTTCCCGCTCTCCCTCCCCTCTTCCCTTCCACCCCGCCGCCAGATGGTTAATGATTCATGGACTGGGTGAACGCGTGCTGTTGTGAGTGTTGTCTCGCTCTGTGGACGTGCGGGAAACGGGGCGACGCGCTGTAACGTTGTCGCCGGCCTCGACTGCTGTGGCCCAGTTAAAAAGACCCACGTTTGTTTGTCAATACGCGGAACGTGAAAGACGGCGACGATACTCAAGCGAAAGCTGCATCGGGGGACGGACATTGTTTGGCTTTTGTGGGGGTTAATCATTGGGAAGACGAGGGCGTGCTGCCTCGTGTGAGCTATGCACGAGGGAGAACGACACGAGAGCGGGCGATAAACGTGTGACAGCATTAATCATTAACTCGGAGCCGAATCTTCGACTCTGGCCAAAGTGTGTTTTTGGGGTTTCTGGCTTCCTGTCGCCACTAAATCCCGATCAGATCATTTAACCTTTGCCACCATGCCCTCTGCTCACAATCTCTGCTCGCATCTTATCCTGCGTCTTTACACGCTCCGCCTCCCCGAGCCCTTGTCCTCTTTCTAAAGTTAACACCCCGGGGACGCACCTCTCCTCGGGTTTCAAATCTCCCCTCCCGCCACCCCTTCATCTCCCCGCAGTGCGGCTGCAGCCATTCATCTGAGCGAGAAAGGGAGAAGACGCTGCCGGCGGCTGCCCGCTCGTCTCCTCAACAGAAACCCACATGGTGGCAGTTTGTTTAAAGGAAATGGAATCTTTTCTCACTCAACCCCCCCCCCCCCCAACCACTATCTCAGGTTCAGGAACCGACAATAAGAGGAAGTATTTACACAAGCTTTTGTGGTATTTTTTTTTTTTACAACTGCAACGGGAACTTCAAATAATCTAAAAACGGTGTAAAGTGAAGGCTTTTCCAGAGCCATTAAGGAACAACAGCGAGAGCCCAGAAAGGAGGTCACATCCCGCAGCCTGTCCAAACACTTTCTCTGCTCTCGGGAAGGGAGCCGCCTCCCGCTGCACTTTGCAGCCAACCTTACACTTACATACGAAGCATAACACAAACAGTTCAAAGAGTCTCAACCTGAACGTGGCGCAGTTTCATCGTCGGAAATAGTGCGAACCCCCGGTTGACCTCATTAAAGTTATTAGAATCAAGAACATGACACAATACACACCTGAACTTAGTTGGTTTTCTTTTGCTTCGATATGGAAAAAAAAAATGCAGTTAAAGTTAAAATATATTCTAGAAAATATAAAACACTGGGGAGAGTTGGAGGTGGAAGACAGCTTTTAGTTCAATACTGGAAAAAAAGACCTAAACAGGTAAATTGATTCTTTGTTACGTTCGTGCCTCGACATACACGGACGGTAATTTCACTGGACGGGAGGAATCTGTTGACTGAGACATTAAGCTGCATTCTTAGCAACGGCATCCGGTAGCTTGACATATGGATTTTTATTATATCGTAGGAACCACATGGTTGCTCACTGTGTTGCAGATGGTAACTTGACGTTAAACGTCCACTAGCTGCAAACAGAAAGATTAATACTGGGGATCCACTGATACCATTTTTAAAAAAGTACTAACCTTTAGCTACTTGCCTTACAGCATAGCAACAGCGCCAACCCGTGGCCTGGCATGCTCACTAACGTTTTCATCTTTTCTGTCGTTTCCGTGGAAACATCGTCTGCAAAACATAGCTGCATAAATAATGTGAAACTTTTCTGAAATTAAAACACAAAAACAACATGTTTGCAAAAAAAAAATGGGCCTGAAATGATTGTGGAAATTGTGATTGTTTAGAAAATGAGTTACGAGACCTGGTAGCGCCGCGTTATGTAATAATGGTGCAATATGTCATACATTTAACTCATTATGTAATAATAATGCATTTTGTAATAATGAAAAAAAAATTGAATTTGAATTTTTATTTCGGCCATCTTCACAAAAAAGAAAAAAAAAGAAAACAATACAAAACAAATAACACTCAACTGTGAATTTCTTTAGCCGAAAGGGTGTAGGTTGAAGGAAAGCTTATATATACCTACCCCATCACAAAAAAAACAAGGTTCTCTACATAATATAACATAATTTCACATACAAAAGATAATTTTATCTTTTTACAATATACATTCAATGTATATTTTGCACAAGTTTCATATACACAGTTTATACATTTAAATTGAACATATATACATACACACACACATATACATACACATGTATGTGAGATGTACATTAATATTAGAGTGCCAATATATAAATTGACAAAAAACCTTATATTATGTTTATTACGTATTCATAAATTTTGTGCCATTATATACATATCATATATTATTGCTGTCCTAGGTAATATTTTTGCTCTTCTTTCTTGTACTTATTAATGATATATGATTTAAAAAGCTTTTCAAACTGGTTTATGTTGATGCTTTGTTTTCTTTCATCCTTAATAATCTACCACATTTTGTAATCAAATTTTCTAATAAACTCGAATGTGGGTATTCCACTTTTTTTTTAAGAAAATGTAATAATATGTTTAATAATGAGAAAAAAAATAACATTCTGCTCATGACCTGCCAACATAGCAATGGTAGAATGCAGGATCTTAGTCCTTGTTCACACTGCAGGGACAAGAGACCCAATTCAGATTTTTTTACTCACACTGACTCATATCCAACCTGTTTTGTGGCCACGTGAAATCTCCAATCAGTTTTTTTCACACCAGACCCAGGCCTCGATGATATGTGGAACCAATTCAGATATTTTTCTTCATGCGACCTGCTTCGTCATTGATGTGTGACCGATGTCATACATCAGTGCCGGAGGAAGCGGCTCCGCCAGAATAAAATCTGTATTCTCTTTTTTTCCACATTCTCCTTCTTTCCTTCATCATGTTGTCTAGATTTTGTCGGCTCATATTTAACAACCACTTGAAAATTAATCTATATGGGCTGACCCGCGTTGCCAGATATGGTGGGTATCCCCCAATTGGGGAGCCAAACTCTCTTACCTTTTAACTTTGTTTATTTCGTGCATTTGCGTGTTTATGGCGTGTTCTTTGTTACACATATAATAGCTTTACGGTTTTATCATGATTCCTAAACAGGCTGAGATTTGGGCTGGTTTTCATTGTGTTGTCTGGCTTTTACCTTGTTTGGGCTGGAAACAGTGAGTCACATCTGGCAACCCTGGTTGCTGACCGGCGTGCCATGCGTAAATAGCGTGCTCGGCTTGACTTCACGTCGTCTTCTGCGCTCTGGGGCCCGAAGACATCCGGTCCGTTCAGGTTCACACGGCAGGTCGTGTTTGAAAGGACCCTGGCAAAAATATCGGAATCGAGCATTAAGACCTGCAGTGTGAACGGCGCCTTAATCGGTTAAAATTTTTTAGATCACCTGTCATTTTGGCTGATAGATTTTTAAAGTTACAAGCCAACCAGTATTGCTACCAGCCGTTTCCAGATTTTTAGAGCCACTGAGTGCATTTCATCGTTTAACCCGCATTTTGTAGTAACTGTTACAATATGTAACGAGTTACTACCAAATGTGGCAAATTATTCTAAAATGCGGCGTTAAAATGACATAACGACTTGAAAAATTATTCCATTATTTCATACTGCACCTTTATTACATAATGCGGCGCTACAGATCCTGCAAGCGGACAAGTAAAACAATGAAGAGACGACAAAACTGACTTGACTTTGCTCCAGTCCACGTCCTCTGCTCACTGCTCTTCGGAGCCTGTTAAACCTGGGTGTGGCGCGAAGGAGCACCGCCATTAACCACAGATGTTTTCTCATTGTAATCCGAGCGCATCCCGGCGGGCCGCTCGCCGCTACCGCCACACATCTCGTCTCGGAAAAGAGCGTCTGACAGGATTCAACTGTGCCTGCTCAGCATTCACGACATGTAGCAAGATCTTCCCCGGTTAATTGACCTTGTGTCAAAGCGCAGAATTTATCAACGGAAGCTATAGACAAGAAACATGGAAATTTGGCTCAGACAAAAAAAAAAACAAAAGGAGGCAGATTTGAGAGAGAATTTGGATGTGTGTGGGTTGACATTTATTTTAGAAGTTGCCCACGCACAAAAACCTGGGAACTCAGAGCTGATCGTTTCTGACAGCGGCTGCCACGCTCCTTTGCGTTGTGTAACCTCTGTGTCTTTGAACAAAAAAAGGAGGGGCTTAGCGGCGGGTTCCTCTACCTCCCTTTGAGGAATGCTTCGTCGCAATATGCCATATTCGTTATATGATTTGAGTGACTCACAATCAGCTTTATCCTCTGGTTATGATCACAATTATTACCTGATACACTTTGGGTCGAATCTAAAGCCGCTTTCACCCCGAAACCTCTTTCCCAAAAAACAACCTTCAGACTGGCGTTTTCTCTTAGGTTGTCTGGAAATCTGTAGAAAACCATCACATGACATTTTGTAGACTCTAGAGTAGAAGTAGAAGCTCTCAAGGGTTCCGTTGTTGTAAGCTTTTGTGTTGACAGTGTGTTCTATAGAAAGTGGAGAGGTGGTCCATTGTTTTCATTCTGAGGGGTCGCCAGCTAAAAACATGGTGGGAACTCCCGTGTTCAAAGTAGCATGAAGCACAAGTGGCTTTGCCCGACTGCAACGACGCAATGATTATTTCTCAGTCACGTCTAGGGATAAGAATTGATAAAACTTATTTTACCGTTACATTTCATGCAACTGTTGTCAAACTTCTGTTTTAGCTTCTGCCTGAAACTATCAACCTGGAGCAGTTTTTTTTTTTTTTTTTTTCTTCATTGTCAGCGAATGACTCAAAGGTAAATCAATCTCGAGTTAGACTGGACGGGTTTTGTGCTTGATTACACCTCAGCAACTGAAAAAAAAAAAAAAAAAAAGTACTGAAACTCAATACCGAGTGCGGCGACTGAACTGTATAGCCCCCCGGTAACTTTGCACCGCGTCTGTTGGCCCTGTGGAGGACGGGGGACTTTCTGCTGTCAAATTAGATCAGCAGCTGTCGACTCGCCGTGTCAGAGCAGGTATGGCCGCACTGAAATGCACAGATTCACTCGGCTGCGTCGGGTCCGGGCTGGTGATCGTCGCATGTGTGCGCGGCTTCCGGAGTTCAGCCAGTCAGAAGCGGCGAGGTTGGACTGTCACTTCTGACCACCTGCTGCCTCTCCGAGCCGACCTGACGTCTGCCACCGACAGATGACGAGGACGAGGACCGAGTGTCTCGAGGGCTCTCGGAAAAGCGGCAGAAAGGCTCGAGAATAAAGGAGAGACTGTCTGGGACCGCTGGGCTTGACAGGGCTTTCATTCAGCAGCATCTGCTGTCTGTTTCGAGGCGAATTCAACGAGGTCGCAGGAACACAAGCCTCGGCTTTATGGGCGAGTCAATGAACTTGTTCAATTGGCAGTGACTCTTGTGTGAGTACATTTGCTTTGAAGAGTACAAGTACACAGGGTGGCTTTGGGGGGTAGATGGTGTGTCATCGTGTCATGGAAGCCGGCGGAAAGTAAAAACCAAAGACTCATTAGTTTCAGCTGCCAGAGTGAAGCAAAAAAAAGAACCCTTAGCGAACGTGCGAACATGAAGAAGAGATTGAAGACAATCTGTCAATCAATACCTGCCTGGTCGGTTGTGGCTCGTTGGTAGAGCCGGTTCCCTGTCTGTTTACATGTTGAAGTGTCCTTGAGCAAGACACACAAATTGCTTCCGATGGATGGGCTGAGTGTCCTGTATGGCAGCCGCCATCGATACTGCATGGAGTACTCCTACTCATACCAGCAAGTAGCTAAAGGTTACTTCTTGTACTTGTTCTTGTCCTTTAAGAAAAGTGCTATCGGTGAGCTGATGTGTTGTGGCTGTAAATGAACTGTAAAGTCCGCGCAAACGAAGGAAAAGAGCACATCAAGTCGTTTGATGCCAACACATATATGCCACTAAAGAGCACGTGATATCAAAAATATATAATTTCTGAAAGCAAGAGTGAAAATTTGTTGTGGTTTTCTGTACTTCAGGCGGCGCTGAAAGAAAAGTCAGGATGTGAGAGAATCTAAATCTGAGGTTCCGTGATGATTAGGACCGCTGTGGAGGGCCATGTTTATTTATATATTTATATTGCATGATTTTAAGTAAACATAGTTTCAGTCTTCGGTTCAGTTTTTTTTGGTAATGTTGGTAACATTTTTTTTTTAACATTTTGAGTGAAGTTAACAAAAGCTCTCGTAACAATCGTTACCTCTGCTCGCCAAGGCATCCAGACGCACCAGTCCACATGGAGTTAATCTGAAACAAACAGTCATGTTCATCAGTCCTACATCCTGACACCATGTTGCTCCGCCCACAGTGGACCAGAGAAGTCTGTGATTGAAGATACGAGTCCCTGGATCAGTAGATTCAGTTTCTTGATTCATTCCTGATGTCCTAGTCTGCTGCAGACGGCTATCTTCGTTCAGCAATCTACCTGTTGTTCCAAGACGGCGGACGTCAGGAAGCCGGACCTCGCCAGAGGTGCACTAATTTGAATCGGACTCATGATTTCTTATTGAAGCTTTGATGGCACAGCCCAAGGGTCACAAATGGTCTCTGGTCCTCACAAGGCCCAGGTCTTCATCTAGAACAATTCAACTCAATTTTGTTTCCACAGCACACAATACAACAAAGTTATTTCAATAGAAACCCAACAAGCCCAACAATTGAGCAGAGGAGACGGTGGAAAATAAAAAATAAAAAATCCATTTTAGTAGGAGGAAACCTGCAGAACCAGAACTAGTGGAGGAGACTTTCCATATTGAAGCTTCCTGCTTTGGTACGTCAACGGCGGTTGAGGTTTCTGCCATTTTTTTGGTCTTCATGTCATGTTTTACAAAATCAGAGATTATAAATGGGGTTTAGTTGTGTTTTTAGACCCAATCTGGGAAGGTACTGGACGAAAGGTCCAGGAACTAGTAATCAATCGGTTAACCTTTTGTAAATTCCATAATTAAGCTATATGGTTTTTCACATACAGATGTTCTCAGCTCACCAATAAAAGTAAGGAGTGGACAAAACACCAATCCATCACACACTTGCAGACTGTCGTGTACAAACATATTCACACTCACAGCCAATTAAAAGTCATCAATGTCATTGGATTGTCCGAAGAATCCAAAAGACCCGGCGGAGACTCGCGGTGGAAAACATGCAAACTCTAGACAAGCAAGGTCTCGGCTTGGATCCAGATTCTAACCATTAGCTGTAAATTGGCCATCCAACTACGGCCCACTTACTACGGTTCGAGTCCATGTGTCACATTTTCATTTCACTGGTGGAACCTTTTTCTTTCCCCTGGGTTATCACATCCACTCTTGGTAATACAGTTTTTTTGAGAGTACACATAAAAGCAGGCGCAGAATTACCCCCAAATGACAGTACCACGACGTTAAGGAAGGGAGCAGGGTTTGAACTTTTCTCCCAGGATTGGATTATCCGTCTCGCAGTGTGCCGCTCCCTTCCAGGAGAGTCTGTCTGAGATTGCGTCGGAGAGAACGCCGGCAGGAGGAGGAGGATACGGGCTGCAGACTTCTGTCACCTTTCTCTCAAGTGTGGCCCTTTATAACAAGTCAAAACAAGTCACATCATTTGTTTGAAGATGCCCCAGTGCGAATGTCTTCCGGTGCCTGGTGAAGTTCTTGCCTGGTGGAGTCCTCGAGTGGCATGCATCGTATACGATCTCTTGTTTTTTCATAATTACTTTCACGAGTTTCTTGGTACACTTTGATATCATTTCACACTTGGTGGTCTTTCTATCTTGCACTTTCTTCTTGTAATTCAAAGACTTTAAGGTGATGAAAATGGAAAACTTGCTGTGTAAGCAGGATTAAATGTGGTAATTCGTTTTTCGTCATTAATCAAAATGAATGCATTAATAGTGAGTGAAAACGTTTATTGTCTATAACAAGGAGTTCTGCTGCTCAGTGTGTTTTGGTAGCTTTTTACTGGCTATAAACACAATCTTTATAGCGTGACATTTGATCTTTTTTCTCTGTTGCTTTCCCCATATGGTCTCTGATATGGATTGCTCTGGAACAGCTGTAACAGGCTCTATTAGGCCCATATTTATAACATTTATTCGTAGCTTGGCGGCGCATCACAGCTGGTTATGTACAAATCCAAAATCTAAACCACTTGAAAAAAAGAAAAATCTGAAATATTATGTCATGCTCATAAAACATGACTGATGATCTCTTCCATATCGTGCAGCTGGCTGATCTAACATTTCTCCTCTAAAACAAACCAAATACAATATTGCTGAGGCTCGGATGCGTGGCGTCGGACCACAGGCTCTCTGGGGGAACTGATGGATGTCTTTGCCGCCAGATGTATGAAGTATAATACGACCATGAACCCTGAACAGGGAAAGAGAATGTACTAACAAGTAGGCAAGAATCCCAGCACATTGATTATTGTCCAGCACAGACCTTGTATTACAATAGCAGTTGAAGCTGCTTGGCCGCAGTCCCCAAGAAAATCAATGATTACAAAGCTCCCCATACTGCTCAGACCATACTCTCCCAGAGCAGCAGTTTTTAAGCCCCAAACCTTGTTTTATACAGAGAAAAAGCCATTTCAGACCCAGACATGAGAATACATCCAATCACAAAGACTTGGTGACTCATAAGTTACACTATGAATTCATGCTGTTGTCTGGTCAAGGTTAGAGGAAGCATTTCATGATAGGCTTTAAAAATTCTATATGAAGGCCATAAAATTCACATGTTGGAGCCTTCAGTGTGGAGCCAAGCAGCATTAGACTCAGAGTTTCAAATGGAAAGCACTCCAGCCGTCTGTCCACACTAAATAAATGATTATGTGCTCAGGCTGGATACTTAAGGAGTCCCGCTCTACCAATGGAAACGTCTGTCAGCTGAATCATCACTGCGTCTAAACGGCAACTATTATTACAAGGATTATTGCCACTGACATCCTGAATGCTTACACACACTGTGTTTTCATATCAGAGACAAGATATAGAAGCCATTGATCATTTTCAGAGGATGACCGCAGGCAGATCATGTTACAATCTGCCTCAGATCACCAACAATTTACTGTTTAATATCTCAACACCTGGATGGCTTTTCGAGTCTTGATTCACTTTCTCTTTTAGTCCTGATTGCAACGATCACCTTGAGAAAGTGTTTTATTCATCAGACATCGATGTCCAGAGGATAGAGCTCTGACTTTTCTTGCTTTTTCTTTTTTTTTTTGTACTTTTGTCATTGAGATCCCATTCATATTTAAGCGACTCTGATATGATAGCTCTGTAATGAACTGGTGATGTGTTCAAGTGCAACCTGACTTTGCCCTCAGGCAGCTGCGATTGGCTCTAATGTCCTGCGAACTGGGCGAGATAGAAGCTGCTTTTGTGAGCAAAATGTGTTGGTTGCAAGTTTGATTCCCCATCTCCAACTCTGTCCACATGTTGGAAGTGTCCTCGAGCAAGACCAAACTGCTCCCGGAGGATAGACTGAGCGCGGCAGCCGCCTCCACTGGTGTGTGAATGGGTGAACGGGATGAAGAGTTGAACAGCAGATTTATATTTGATTTGGGTTGAATCGCCTTTGATCACTTGTGTAAGTGAAGTATCGCTCACTAATACCTCTCCTAATGATGGGAAGACGGGCTCAAAATAGTAAGTGCAAGGATGCGACGTTCAAAACCTTCCATTGTCTGATTTTGCTCCGTGTCCATGGTAATGTTTATAGCGAAGTGTTCTCTGCAGGAACCCGGCTAGTTCAGTTGGTAGAGCATGAGACTTACAATCTCTAGGTAGTGGGTTCATGTCCGACGCTGGGCGCCACCTTCCCGTGGGCTCACCACCTGCAGGAAGGTTCTTAATTGGTGCGATGTGATCTGGGTGACAGTGCTCAGACTGCCACCCCCACGACCCGGAAATGGATAAGCGGAAGAAAATGGATGGATGGATGGATGGATGGATGGATGGATGGATGGATGGATGGATGGATGGATGGATGGATGGATGGATGGATATTCTCTGCAGGAATCTGTGCATGGTTTTATTCCAAAAACAAAATGTTATAGAAACGGCTCCCAAGGAGGAAGTTTCCACAAACAGGAAAATTACACTTTCTCTAAAAGCCCCGATACCGACTCCTCGTCGATAGTGGAAAACCTGCTACTGCACATGCTCAATGGAGAGACAATAACAACAATGTTTCCTCCGTGATGTCATGACTCCCAGTCCAAATTCTCCTGGGACTTGGTAGTTTTATTTTGACAGTCACAGTCTGTCCATTCGAATGTCTGTGTTCTCACATTGTTCTCTGCTGCCTGTGTGTGTGCGTGTGTGGTCTCATTAACAAAACCCATCAACAGCACCCACTAGTGGTCCTTAATGCTAATTACATTGTTTTCAGTATTTCTACTGTTTCCGGGTTTGTTTATATTTCCGTTGCTGTTGCCATGTATATGCAAAACTTTTCAGAAATGAAAAAAACTATGTATTTTCAAATTTCCTCTTTGATGGTAGTTAAAAAAACCCCGGTAACTTTGATTAATTAGAATAAAGAATAAAGTTAGAGTTACTTGTTATAAATCTGCTAAAGCTGTCGACATTGACATTTAGATGAAAACTAACATTGATGGAAAGTTTTCACATATAGCGAACGTACCAAACATGCTAGCTGAGACAGTGTTTCTTAAAGCAGAGCTGAAGTCGCCATCGAGAGCAACGGGCTTTTTTCAGGTGGTCTCGCTGACACTCGTGTTTATTGGCACGGCATATACTAGAATATACAAACTGTTGGCTGCTCCCTTTTCTTTAAAGACTGCTACGCACGATGCTCTTGCCTGCCGTCCCAGACGAAAGCCAGCAACTGCAGGAGAATCATGGTGGAATTTTTGTCTCGGCTCTAAATTGGTGGTCGTATGTTTCACTGCGAGAACGTCGTCTTGCCACCGCAACACAACCTGCGATAAGATCGGACGTTTGGGGTGATGGTGATGGCCGCTGCGACCTGTTTGTTTTGTTTACATGGACTGAGTGAACGACCATAACAGGGAACGCGAAGGGAAAATACCAGTAGATACCAACAAGTACTCACTTCAAGCTCCGTTTCAGGCGAGTCAGCTTGTGTTTTCATTCTATCTGCAAACTTCACGCCGTCGCTGGAAATTTATTAGATTCTTGTCGTACAGTGTGGCTGGCTGTGAACTTATATCCTTGTTGAAATCGTCTGCAGGGGCCTTAAGTCTAAAGGTGTTTAGATGATGCCTGATGAAACGGTTGACTTGAACGTATTTCTTTACTACATTGATGAAAACATTTTTTTTAAATATCCGTCACAAGTTGAGTTTTAACAACTCAAACTGGGTCTCAATGCCAAATATTGTGTCCATTTTATTTCTCCTCCAGTAACTTATTTATTCAGACTCACCCTCATTGACCTCAAACACATTACTAGCAGAGACTCTCCAGTCCACCGGTAGCCAGAAAAACGTTTCCTGCTTCGATGTCCAGACACCAAGAAAGAGGCTCGATATGAGGAGGACAATAATGATATAAATCGCTGCATCCACATGTTTACAGTCTCCTCTTTGTAAAGAAACTACCACATAAAGAGATTTGTTCTGAAAATCCCCGAGAGCCGAGACTCACAGCAACCAGCAGAACAGCCCACCTCCACCTCTGCTACTCCCCCCTCCATCCCTCAGCGTCTCCTTTCGTCCTCTATGCCTCCATTTCTCCCCCCTCCTTCTCATCTGCCCCCCCCCCCCCCCCCCCCCCCCCCCTCTATTGCAGGCTGCCTTTTGACGTGTATGACCACGGGGAAGGTGACCACACTCAAGGACTTTACGTGGGAGGGTCGTCCACATCAGCGAACGCAAGGAAAACAGAAGTTTCCGCATAAATGTAGTCGTCATAACCGTCCGCAGCACCGCCGGACGCGATGAATCTCCTTGAGAGAAGAAGAAAACGAAGAGTGAGGAAGTTTATTTTGTTTGAGGTCAGGCTTTAAAGTCGTGGACGTGCGTTGGCGCGTGGTTCCGCGACCGGAGAACAACATCCTTTGTGGGTAACTGTTCCGGCGCCGTGACCCCCACAAAAGACATAAAGCAAAACGGCGGAGTATTGAGCGCTAGGATCTTCCACAGAGAGATGGTACTGAAAGTCAATGAGCTCCGTGGCATGCCAGCCGGAGATCTGCTTATTGAATTTGATGTCAAGCCCTTTAAGAGTAGAGATCCTGTAAGACAAACAGAGGATTAGATTGGAAACATGGCCTCCAGTCATACGTCTGTCTTACCTCTCCCCCGCCCGCCTCTCTCTCTCTCTCTCTCTCTCTCGATTTCCTCTTATTGTTTTTTTTGCCTCCGTCTTTCTTTCTTCCTCCACAAATGTGTGCGTTTGTGTGTGTCTGTGCTCGTCGGCGTGCCAAATGGAGCTCGTTCGCGTATCCAGAGGCTATAAAGAAGGAAATAGTTGGTGCAGCGAAACAATGAGCTTGGCTACATGCTTCCATACGGCTGCCTGGGGAGGCTGAAATTGACAAGGCAGACAAATGGGAAGAGAAATGAAGGCAGAAATCAAAGACAGATAGGAGCAGAATATCTGTCCCCGTCATGTTTGTGGAGCCAGAAGAAAGTCCCTGAAGGCTGCGAAGTGACTCGTGCCCAGAGATGCTGGTTGATGTTAAGCTCAATTGATTGATTTTTAAATCCAATTCAATTGGGAAATGCTGAGAAAATACACTAATATTGGCATTAAGTGGGGTTTTTTTGGTTTATTTTTTGCTATCCTTTCAGACTGTGAATTCCAAACCAGGGGTTTTCAACGTGTGGGAGGATAAGTAACTTTTCATAGAAATTAAACCACATTAAAACCCGAAAATCTCCAGAAACCGATAAAACTGCCTAAACTGGCAGCATGTGGGTCCATTATGGCACCACTGCAATGTGTTTCACAGTTTTGATCATTTATATAGCATAAGGATCGGGTGGGGAGAACCTTTACAGCTACTTACAACAGTGTGATTACAGGTTTCCAACCCGACAGAGGCACCAGCACCGACTATGTTAAAAAGCTGAATCTTGTTAGTAGAGGACGTTTTCGTCCTCCACCGACTCCATGAAGGACAAACTGTTTATGGTAAAACCTTATATAGTGTTTTTTTCTAATATCTCCAAGACCAAGCATCTGGCCCATTGGAGAGAATATAGAACGATCAAGCCCATTTTTTATTTTGGGGGGGGGGGGGTCCTGCCCCATTATCCAGAGTTTCTCAAAGAAAGTGTCTTTTGTTAATACTCTAACGTGACAAAATCAATGTGACTGCAGAACAACTGAGGTAGGAGATGATCGCAAAGAGGTTACCCTTCCACACGGCACCATGAAAAAGACTCAAACAAGATGTAGTACATATGCCAGTCCTCCAGGATAAAAGAGAGGATTTATTGATTTCTCTCTCTCTCGAGAGAGAAGTGTGTCGCATCTCTTCTAATTTACTGTTTGAAAGGAGAAATTTGGCTGAAAAGCTGCAGGTTCAACTTTCTCCATCATAGTTATTTCTTAAATGCACACAAACAGAAATGTGTTCAGAATTTAGCAAACGTGTCCAGGTTTGTTAATGTTTCTAACTGTTTGGATATGATCATATTTATTAATTAATCTAAGGGCTTAAAAAAAGCATGCAGTTTATTTTGCAATTCGTTTTTGAGGTTTCTTTCAAAAAATTCTAAAATGCTTTGAAAGATGAGTTTATGTGTTGTTTGAAAATACACCTGATATACCTTTTGTTTTTCCTAAACTCAGACTAACTGTCATTTCAAGTAAACCAGCCCTCAAAACACATTCATTTTCTAAAAGGGACTAATGAAGCTTCTGCTTGTAATTGTTTACTAATCTGTTGATAAAATCGTCTTAATAAGTGCTCTCTATTTACTGTTTGTTTAAAAGTACTACAACTTTCATTGGTGAAGCCTCTCTCAATCCAAACAAGGCAAGATTGTTGTAATGGGGTTTATAAACTCACTGCAATTAAATGAAGTCACCATTGGCTGAAATTGAATAATAATGAAGAGCCCCACCTGAGGAATTTACCACCAGCAGCCACTGATAGCGACGTTGTTGGTGGCTGACATTCAAAACTCTCATGCTATTCTTTAACTCATCGAGAGCGTCAGCGAAATAACAACGCAATGACGGCACCGAGACTGATTGTCTGAACACTAAACACTCAAGTGTTTCACGGACTATTATGTGGCGCTGAGTGTTGATTGGAAAGCTGAAATCAGCCGTGGCTCCAGTCCTGCTGCTCAAACCTCACGAAGCTAAACTGACTGCGATGCGTGTCTGCAGACAGTCGTTCTGCACGCCCAGTTGAGTGTCACTGACGATGAGCAGCGTGTGGGTATAAATAGTGACTGAAACCAGGCTTTTCCTCTCAGAAAGCGCCACAATATTCCAGGGCGGATTAGTGCATCACCCTCTTTGTCCTTGTACCTGAAGTGGATGGAGGAGCGGCAGTCTCCAGGCAACTCAGCGCGAGGGGAGGCAGTGACAGCAGCCTCCGGTCCAAAGATCCCCAGCTGATAAATGGCTGATCAGTCACAGAGTCTCTGGGTCAACAGCAGCTGAGTGGAATGCAAAGAGCCGCCACTCGCTGGCGTCCAACCACACGCTGACCTCGGTACTCGCTACACACCAGCACTGCGGTGCCAATACGCTGGAACACAGTATTATACTGCAAAACGTATCTGAATATCAGTTCTCTATCACATCAAAGTTATGCGCCACAGGGAACAGTATTATTACTTACTCAGTGTATACTTTGGCATACTACAGCGTATTGCGTTAGGGTATACTTTGGTGTGATACAGTGTGTTGTGTTAGGGTATACTTTAGCATACTTCAATGTGTTATGTAAGGTATACCTTGGGATACCATAGTTACTTAAGGGACAGGCTTTTATATACTACAGTATGTTGAAATAGGGTATATTTTGGTATACTGCAGTGTATTCCATTACAGTATACCTTGTGATACAGTGTTATGTGTTGGTGTTGTGCTCCCACTCAGGGTTATATTTTGGGAGAAATGATTTTTGTTGATATATAGAGCATTCACGCCTCACAGGAAGTGATTGCGTAACCCGGAAGTGATCCTATAAAAACCGGAAGTGATGCTTTATAAACCGGAAGTACCCCTGTGCCATGTGTCTGGTGCAAATGTTTGTAGCCAGTGGTGTTTGTATCCGTCTCCAGCTCTTTTTGTTATCCTTCTCCCTCTGCAAAGGCAGTTTCTGTAAGTACAATAGATTTCTTTACTACTACTTCTAAAATTCTGTTTGCTTGTTTTCAGACGATGAAACTGTTTGTTTTGTATTGTTTTCTAGATTCATAAAATTTTAAGTACTCAAATTAAAAAAAAAGTCGTGGAGTTTGTTGGGCAAAATGTTTAGCTACTTGGAAAGATAGCCCAAGACAGTTGGCGTATACTTTGTTTTACCCAAACACAATACGCGTTGGAATAATACAATGTGTTATATAGGTTATACCTTAGTATAGCAATGTACTACAGTATGTTGAAATAGAGTATATTTTGTCATACTACGGTGTGTTGCGTTAGGGTATACATAAGGTATACCATGGGATACCAAAATTACTATGGGACAGAGTTTAGTATACTACAGTGTATTGCTTTAATAGAGTGTGTTGGTATTCCAAAGTTTAGTACTGGACAGATTTTGGTATACTACAGATAGTTGTGTGAGAGTATACTTTAGCATGCTGCAGTGTGTTACATAAGGTATACCAAAGTTACTTTGGAACAGATTTTGGTATACAGAATGTTGAATTGGGTATACTACACTGTATTGTATTAGGTTATACTTTGTTGTAATAAAGATTTTTTTTGTGTGTTAGAGGGTATAGTTATAGTACACTTGATGTATACTAGAAGGCTGTGTATTACAGTATAGCACAGTTAAGGTACTGTGGTATACTATGTTGTACGACCATTACACTGACATGCTGATAGCCTACACATATTGGAAACCACTATTACTCTGTTTTGTTGTTTTATATTTTCTATTGGACTCTAATCCACCATCAGTCAACGATTAAGAGTGCCTCTTTTTTTTTTTTGAGGGATAAAGAGTAGCAACAAAAGCAAGTTACTCCAACAATAAAAACAGACAACTTGTCCATAGTTGGATGAAGTACGGACCTTTTCTTCCTCCTAACAAGCCGACAGAATCACAGACACCTGTTGACCTCGTAATCAAAGACAGCAGATGCTTCCTCTGCGGCTTCTCTAAGAATAAACCTGAGCTTCGTCGGCTTGGCGTCAGTCACACTGCAGATGTTTGGCTCCTAAATAACTTTCTTGTATTAACCTCCGATTGTAAAGTGGCTCTTTCTCACAGACCATTTGAGAACCTATTTCCACCCGGCGCTGGATTTTCACTTACATGATTGCTTTTTCAATTTCTGTCTGTTGACTCCCAAATAAATATTCGGCATGCGAGCGGCAAAATGCATGGATGCGCGCGCACACACACACACACACACACACACACACACACACACACACACACACACACACACACGCACACGCACACGCACACGCGCACACACACACACACACACACACACGCGAACAATAAGAGCGGTGGCAGGGCGCCACTCAGCCTTGCATCCCGTTGTGTCACTGCACGCCTCTAAATTATTCAGTGTCACTCAAATATTGATATGGAAATCACAGCTGACTGAACCGACGGAGAGCAGAGGGAAAGATCCGCCGTCCTCCTTCGACTGTCCTCTTCTTCGTTTTAGCCCCTCTGCTCCATTTGACTGATACCTTTTGATGCTGCCAGCTGCTCATCCTTATTTTATGTCCATTTCACACGAGATTCGGCGAGAACAGCTAAGAGAAAGACCCCCCCCCCCCCCCCCCCCCCCACCTTCATTTCACACAGGAATATAAAAAACATCTCCAGTGATTTCAGGCATCGGCCATCGGAGGAAAAAGTGCCTCCCGGAGCCTCGTTCTGCAGCAACATGTGTCTCGGAGCGTATTGATCCGGCTCTGCGTGACTCTGATTACAGAATGAGCTCTTCCTTTTCACACCTTTGTGACTAAATAAATACTGACATCCCGACAATCATCGCACAGTCAGGTGCTGAACTCCAGAAGACGGGCAAGTCGGATCGATATGACGATGTGCAGGTCCAGGCCGCGGGCCGCCTCCGAGACGGCGCCGCTGAACAGCTATATCATAGCATTTCTTTGAACGTCTCTGCACTGAAATGGATAATTGTTGGTATACTGGGTAGATGCTTCTGTTTGAAGGTCTGGTTTTTTTTATTTTTTATTGTTAGTTAGTATAGAATAGAAGATAATAAATCAAGATTTATGAAATAAAATAAAAATAAAGTAAATAAGATTAAATAAATAAAAAAATGTATTAAATTAAATTCCACTGACAGACTGGATTCTTGCAAGTCAGGCGGATGATCAACTCTGTCCAGGAGAAAATTGGATGAAGAAAATGACCAGAGAAACTAGGGGTACATCCACACGATGAAAAAAACAATCTTTATTTTCTCCCTGACCTTCCGTCCACTCCTCACTATGAACACGGCTCGACACGAGGCTTTGACTCACCAAACACAACAGAAATGCAGAAGAAGACAGACCACATAGAAATTTAGAAGTAGACTCATACACCCATTTATATAAGTCTAGTTTTATAGGTCTATGGCCCCGCTGCGCCTTCTATCTTCGGCAGCTCGACCGGAGCTTGTAGTCCGTGATTGTTGTGGTTATTAGGTGACGTTGCGGACCGCGCTGGGGGGAAGAGGGGGGCGATTACGTCATCTTTTTTCCATTGATGATCGTCTTTGCCGACTTTGCCAACCACCCAGGGTGTGGACGGCATGAGCCGGGGTTTTAGGATTTACCCACTCTGGGACCCGTATTCAAAAAAACTCGTCTTCGGGCTTCTAAAACACCGTCTCATGTGGACGATAGGCCAAAAACAGCTCGTTTAGGTTAACTGGTTTCCTGGTGTGGACGGCCGCTAAGATACATAAGTAGAAAGCCTCGTGAAAATTGAAAATTAGTGACGGAGCACACCGAAGCAGGTTATAATCAGGTTTCGAAGGTTAACCAAGAGTGTTTTGCCCTTTTGGCCCATTTTAAAGGAGAACAAGCTGCTGGAAATCATATCGTTTCCATGGAATTAGATGTGTTGAAGGACAAGTTGTCAAAAAAATTTGGCATTAGCAAGCAGAGGAGATGGTGGAAAGGAAAAACTCCCTTTTTTTTACCAGGAAGAAACCTGCAGAACCAGACTCAGAGGTGGAGACTTTCTTGCAGGACTGACAGATGGATTCAACCCCTGGTAGTGACAAATCAGAATGTGTCATGGCTTGAACGACACTTGTACAACATTCAAAGCAGAAGTAATCCATGACTTGACAAAAAGACCTTAACGCATCTTTACCTGTTATATAGGTTTAGCTGTTTTATTCCCTACTGGAATCATTTCGATTTTACTGCTCGGTTAAATACATACAATGAATGAGTTCCTCTGCCTTTTATTCCAAGATGACTTCAACGTTCAATATCTGGCAGAGCTTCAGGATCACTCTGTGTTTCCGATGCCATTGAATAGCTCATGTGACACACAGCTGGGTCTCCCCTGTGATTGGACAGCCGTTCCGGGGGAAACCGCATTGACTCATATTCGACCAAAAAGCTCAATTTGTCTGTTTTCTGGAAATCTTTAAATCATGTTTCTATCGATTGGCTTTATGGTTGAGATGAGTATCACTGTCCATTCCCGTCTCTGGCGACAGGACAGCAATTTGATGGTTAATGGGCAGAACGTTGTATTATGTGGCACATTCTGAGCCGTCAGCAGTGTGTGGGTCAGTTCAGTGACTGAGTCACTCATTCAGATCAGCTGATGTTACATCAGTCAGTGGGAGGACGATTCTCCACGTTCTGGATGACAACGTGAGGCAGCAAGAAAAGAGCTGATGTACATAAACCACCAGTATGTAGGTGGCAGTGGGTGGGCCTTAGTAAGGAAAGCTAATGCTGATTTACACCTGCTGATGCATCATCATGAAGCAGACTGATGTCCTGTTAACGCCACATTTAAAGCGAAAGCTTTTTCCCCTGTTTCCATGGAGACGGAGTCAGGGCATTTTCAGACACTTGGGTTTCCCCCCCGTTTCCTCGGAGACAGAGTCAGAGCGTTTTCAAAATTTTTTACAATTTTCCTCGTTTCCACGGAGACAGAGTCGGAGTGTTTTCAAAAAAGTTACAGTTTCCCTAGTTTCCATGGAGACAGTCAGAGCGTTTTCCAAAAAGTTAGTTTCCCTCGTTTCCATCGAGCCACAGTTTTTTTTTCCACCGAGACGAAATGTCTTAAAAAATGTTGTGTCTTTAGTTAGCCATTGTCACGCAAACAGACCTCGGAAATGGAACGAGAGTTTTGTATTTTGACGTGAAAACGTTGTCGTGTAAACGGCGCCACTGAGTAACGCTAATGTGGAGCAGCTTTCACTCCATGAATCCTTCCAATGTTTTCATCAGAGAAGACAGCAGCTCCACTGTTTCTACACGACGGGACGAATACAGTGACGTTGTGTGACGTTCAACCACAACAAGGAGCCTCATAACCGAAAGCTCACATGATGTGAAAGTGAAGCTAAACTGCTTTATTGAGCTGCAGTTTGAGTTGATGATTGTCATTGATCAGTGATACTACTGAACCAGGACCAGAGGCCCTGCATCGCCTCATGAAATTGACTAAACCGTCCCAAAGTGTCAACAGAGTAGAAACCTGCCACCGTCTGCCTGCACATGAACCTGTTCAACCTTCTCCAGGAGTGAAGGACTTTCTCTGGCCGTTACCACAAAAACGAGCGTCTGGAGGATTTTTGAAAAAAGTTCGGTCGGTAACCCAGAACCACACGGACCGTCATCATCTGTGATTATATTGAGTTGCCCCGCTCTGCTCCGCTGTCAAGCGTATATTTGCAGCCAGCGTGTGCAGGTATTACGACGGCACACTGTGCAGCCTCTTTGTTACATAAAGCTCTTTCACATATCCAGGTTCCTTTGTGCTGCTCTCAGCTCTATACTGTGCAAACAAACAGGCACACGGAGGACCGCGCCATCCAGACAGGCTTCGATTGGATAACAGCTTACATAATCTGGCTGCCTGGGAAGAGCGCAGCAGAGGGCATGAGGCGGAGACAGCCTGTGTCATCCCAACGAGCTGGTTAGGAAACGGGTGTTTCAGGAGGATTTAGAAAGGCTACCTGGCTCCTGACACGGCGATGCCTTGCCTTACGTCTTGGGTATCACACGCTGCGTTCGCAGGTCTTTAATGCCTCTGAGGACTTGCATTCATCCCGCTGTCAGGCTGGCACAGAGATCCGTCTTATCTGAGACGCTACCCAACGTGTTGATTTGCTGCTGATATGCGAGTCGGCGCTGACGGCCCAGTTAAATATAATGCCAACACCAGGAGCAAGAATCCTCCTCTTGCTTTCGCTTGGGAAAATCTTTTTTATATTATATAATTAGAAATATCATTTAGATTTCATTTCATTTTATTTCATTGAATTAAAAAATTAAATTTCATTTTATTAATATTTTATCGCTCTATGTAAAAGCATGAAATTAGCATGGTTAAAAGTGGCAAAATGAATGAAGTCAGTTACATTTAATGTTGTCTATATTTCTGCACTATTTAACCAAGGTTCCATATATTTGGAAGCATTTGAAAGATAATAAATACCTCGAAACCTTATGCTCGGACCAATGCCGTCATTACCATTAACTTACCGTTTCTGTTTATACGACAGGGATGCTCAGAGCCACCGAAAACTTTTTGAAAATGGCTCCTAAAGTAGAACCTTTTGAAAATGAACCTTTTGACTCTGTCTCCATGGAAACGCAATTTTTCTGAAACGTTGCTCCTACGCATGTGCACCACAGTCGTAGTAAATAATTCTTCTGCACATGCTCAGTAGATGGACAATGACAATGTTTCCTCCAGAACGTCAGGACTCCCAGTCCACTTTCTCCCGGGATTTGGTAGTTTTATTTTGATAGTCACCACAATAACAATCCAACTTGGTCGTCTGTCCACTAGAATGTCAGTGTTCTTCCACTGTTAACATTTACCAACAGCGCCCACTAGTGGCCCAACATGCAAGGTGAAACTATTCCGAAACAAAAATGCCAAAATTAAACATTTTCGCTTCAAGTATTATTTTGTTAACGGGCCTTAGGGTTTAGTGTCCTGCCCAGGAATGCTTCAATACATAGGCCCCGCCCACACGACAACGCCGTTTCATGTAACTGTATCGTTTTTTGGCCGCTCGTCTACAGTGTTTTAGGAGTTTCCAGTCTGGAGAAATTTGAAAACGCTGCCTTGGGCGAGATGCACATTTACTGAAAACAATGATGTCATCACCCCGCCTCTCCCCCCGATAATCCCACCTCCCTCTCCGTGATGTCACTTAACAACAATAACATGGCGGATGACATGCAGAGGAGCTGCAGCAGCTAATGATGCTTGTCGCTTTAATTTTCTTATTTTCTTATTTAGTTTGTAGTGTATTTCTGTGTCAGAGTCACAGTGCCACCTACAGACCAGGCATATGAACTGCATCGTTTTGATTCCTTTGCATGGTGTTGAATGCAGATGTTTCCTGCGACGATGCCGTGTGGACGAGAAACTTTTTAAGAGGAAAAGAGATCGTATTGGCTCGTGTGGGCGGGGCCTCAGTATAAACCTTAAGCAGAACTCCTTTAAGTATTCTGGAGAGCAGACTTTCTGCTGCCTGCCTTCTAGAAGGGAACACAATGTGCTGATTGGTCGAGGACGCCGAGTGACGTTTGTAGTTTTTTTAGAGTCACTTCCATGTTCTTGTGGTTCAGTTGGCTTCATATAGCCGTGACCTTCAGTGGTTTGGAGCTAAATTACTTTAAACATCAGATTCAGGAGCGAGTGTCTGCTTCAAATAAAGGACGGCGACCCAAAACCAGATAAAGCAGGAGGAAAACAGATGAGCGGATTACGCTGTGAGCGGGTGAAAGAAAATAACTCACAAAAATGTAATATTACAAGAAGCACGAGAGAAAAAAACTCTGCTCGCTTTATATACATCGACTTTCTTTCCACCGTGTTGTGTAATAAAACACAATGCTGTCAAACTTTGAGGGTTGGTAACACGGTGCGGCGAAGACGACAAAGAGATGACAGCCGAACAATAGTTTTATTAAACATGTCCTCAGTGCAGAAAATCCTTTGTGTCGGTACAAAGGTCCAGGAGAGCTTCTGAAACTGGAGCTGACGGCAACGTTCAGCCGTCACACACATTATTTACATGTTTGAGTTGTTGTTAGTGAACGCGACGTGTCTGAAAGCGTCAGGTCTCCGTGTGTTATTATTCTTATTGGTGCTACATGAAGAGAAGTAACGATTGATTCACTCCGGTCGTATCAACAGGAAACACAGGGAGGCAGACATTTCAGCACACTTCCATTCACACCAAGGGACGATCAACAAACGCGGTTTCATCCCAGACAGACGCCTTATTGAACTAGGTTAATTATTTGTAAGATTTAAGTGACCTAAGATGAATAGTAATGTATTTTTACACACAAAGACACATAGTCATTAGTTTAAAATCACGACCTGGGGGGAACAAAACCCTAAACAAAAACATGATGTCCGATGCATACCTTCACAGAAAGACTAAACATATATATATATATATATATATATATATATATATATACAAAACATAAAACATGTGTTTTTGGCCGTTTCAGACATTGGGAATGGGCGATATATAGCTATTAAAGTTAATATTGGCTATTTCTCATTCTATTTTTCATCGTATATAATAGACGCTTCCATAGATAGATAGATAGATAGATAGATAGATAGATAGATGGATAACGAGAACTTTTGGGGACTAAAGGAAAAAAAAGTCCCCTTTTATGTTGTTAGGGTGGCAATGAACAAATAAACTGCCTCAAACAAAAAACCTGAACTCGGAGGTCAACGTGTAAACAAGCTGAAGTGGAAGGAGTCAAATTTGCTTCACTTTAACATCATCATCTGCTCAATAAAAGCTTGTGTCAGCAGAGAAAAGCCCCGCTGAGCCGCGAGCGAGGGCCCAAGCCGATGCTAATGACTGAAACAATCATCTACAGTCAGATGGTGTTGTCTTTGTCCTCTCTCTGACACTTCCCCTTCTGTCCTCCTCCACCCAGCCCCACCCAGCGCCTCAATCCCTCTTTGTTTTCCGCAGCCACTCAAGAGTTTGCAGTGTGTGCGTTGAAGAGTCCCTTCTGTCTCCTTGATAAAAGGACAAGGCAAACGGAAACACACAAGCACTGCCTGACAAATTACCCAGAAATGCAGAAATGTAGGTGAAAGCTGGACCGAGCTGCTCCGTCCTGCGGCTTCGTCTCAGTGACGTAACCGTGACTGACGTGACACACAATCCTCAAGGGGTTTAATTGAGGATTTAACAGATTTAAATGAGTCAAATGTGTTTTCCAGAATTAGGAGCCTCTTCTAAACCTCCGTTGGACGACCTTCCAGGTGCAATCGGTCAGATTGCTCCTGTCATGAAGCTAAAAATGTAAGAGTGAAAACATATTAACCTAAAACTAATAATGAATGCTGACAGACCAAATCAAATTATTTACTCTTGACTTCACAAAGAGCTCTATATAAGGAAAGAGACACGTCTTTATGTGCAGAATTAACAACCCAATCCACGTTTCCAGGGAAAACAAAACAAACTGACGACCCAAACAATGGCTGCAGAGAGAAACTTGAATATTTATAAAGGTTTGCAAATTTTTCCTTCGAGACTGAAACATTGGTGTCGAGACGACTGGCTTGAACAGGGAGTTTGGTCAGCTCCGGATACTTTAGTCACTCATTAAGAGTCACATAAATTACTGCAAGGAAGATGCTCTGTAATCTGGATGTCAGAGGAGGAAGATGCTCTGTAATCTAGATGTCAGAAGAGGAAGATGCTTTATAATCTGGATGTTAAAAGAGGGATATGCTCTATAATCTGGATGTTAGTGGAGGAAGATGCCCTATAATCTGATGTTAGTGGAGGAAGATGCTCTATAATATGGATGTTGGTGGAGGACGATGCTCTATGATCTCATGTTAGAAGAGGACAATGCTCTATAATCTGGGTTTCAGAGGAGGAAGATGCTCTATTATCTGGATGTTAGAAGAGAAATATGCTCTATAATCTGATGTTAGGGGAATAAGATGCTCTGTAATCTGGATGTTGGAGGAGGAAGATGCTCTATAATCTGGATGTTAGTGGAGGAAGATGCCCTATAATCTGGATGTTAGAGGAGGAAGATGCTCTATAATGTCCAGTACTGTAAGACATGTAAGACTAGCTCTATAAATTAGGATTCCCTGTATCAGAATGAACAACGACAGACTAAGATTTTCATCCACAACAGTTGAGTTTGGGCAGTATTTGTATGTGTCTCATACTTTAACCCTTCATGCGCCAAGTAAACATATTTTAACCCATCAGGGATTGTGAAAACACCATGTGGGAATCTTGGCTCATAAAAACATTTTTTTAAAGCATCAATTGTGAATTTTCCCATCATTTTGGTAAATTTCCCCCTCAATAGATTTTTTTTATTTTTTTTATTTCACTTCAACAATATGTATTTGTCTTTTGTCGGACTGACAATACAAAGCAGGTTTGAAATATATTGTTGAACAATGTCCACATTGAGTTTCTAACCGTCTCAGGATAGAAGGAATGAGTCAAACTACATCCTCGACTGTCTACAAACTCTTTCCTGTTCCAGTCTATACTTGGCAGCAAACGAATGAATTTGCTTCACGCGGACGTTGAAGAGCGGCGATTTCAATGCTGATGACTAACGTTCACATCAGCCTCCGTCCTGTTCGCTGCGCTGCACGCTCGGCGCTCTCTCTCTCCTGAGCACAGACTGAACGTTCTGGAAGGCTTTTTGTTCGCAAAGCGCTGAAGGGAGAGCAGGTTTCATTTGTGTTTGTTCCACATCAAGTCTTCTTACACCGCCGCAGTTAACAAAGGACGGAGTCTGACAGTCGCCAAGACGAACCGTCTAAATCAACCATCTGATGGGGAAAGCTCGTAAAATGGACGAGATTAATTGTCGAGTTCCAGCTTTAGGATTCTTCCCTCGTTTGTTTCCAGAGCAAAGAGAAACGCACAATTCGACTGACGACACTGAGTTAAGACAAGAGGTTCATCTCAAGGCCCCGACGACTCAGCAAGCGTAAACGTTCATTTGAAGGTTTCTCGTTCAAACCTTTCCAACTCTATTATTCACACAAGAGAAGGGTAACGACTACTTTCACACCTCCGCACGCTCTATTACGGTGTTTTAAGACCGTCAATCAGCTTTGCAGAGCCTCGGGTTTGGCCGTCGTGAAGCGAAGATTCGCCGCCACGCGTCACGACTGACCGCGAGCCGCTACAGAACCAGCTTGTAGAGTGTCTCGCATTTTCTCTCTGTCTAATTTGGTTTTTTTTCAACAACTAAACACAACACCTAAGGTTCCGCTCTCCTCGCGTGCGGTCGTGAGCGCCGTCGAGTTATTAAATCATCAAAGTCGGAGCCTTCGCTCCCATTGTTGGGAGAAATGTGCGTCGTTTCAAGCGCTGCCCGACAATACAGCGAGCTCTTCATCTCAACAATAATAACTTAAAAAAACAAAACAAAAAAAAAAATGGTAAGAGATTGACAAAAGCTTTGTCATCCGGCTCGGCTGAAGGAAGAATTGGTGACAGTGAAGCAAAAATGTCTGAAAACTCTGAATAAAGGACTTTTTTTTTTATTGTCTATCTCACAGCTATAGATGCCAATTTTCATTATGTTTGTCTTATTTATTTTTGCTGTTACTGCTTATTTGAACCTGACGGTGGGGGCTGGGGGAGGGTGGACGTCTGGGGCCGGGGGGGGCGGGTCCTTCAGGTTCTGGGCGTGGCGTCCTGTGGCCATCCCTCCAGAATTCACTGGGCTGGAAAGCTCTGGTTATTGGCTTCTGTCACCTTGGTAGAGTCCACACGTAGTAAGTTCTAGTGAGGATATCGTCTTTTGGAAGGGTTGTGATCTGGGATGGTTTTTATTTTCACTTGAGCGAGCTTCGTCTTCTCCACCTGGCGACTCTGTTGTTTGGTCATAAAAGTTGCACTCCTCTGCCAACACTCAATTATGTGATTGAGACGGTGGAATGGGATTCCTAACATCCAATGATTATCATAAATCTCAAAATAACCACCTGATAGGAGGAGGTTAAACCTTTTGAATGAAGCACTATTACAACTTCATAATGTAAATAGTCTATTCAAACCGACTGAACCAATCTTTATGGACTAACGTCTGAATTGCAGTGTAGTTTTGATGAGCCAGACGATGTTTCTCCTCCGCTTCCCCTCTGGGAAGGTAAAGACTCCAATTTGAAAACCAGTCGGTGACCACTCTGCCGGTCCCACTTGCACTCGCCGAAACATCAGCTGACATTTGAAACCCAAATGGTCTCAGTGTCGACGGCCCAGCTTGAAAAGAGCGTGATGAGTGGATTAGTCAGAGGCAGCGCCGGCCGCGTGTCCCACTCTGTTAAGTGGAGGATGGGTCCAACTTTTGTGTTTCAGATTAGGCTCGCCTGAGGAATGTGGGCTGAGAGGAGGGCAGCGAAACAGAAAGAAAAGAATGGGATTCGTGGGGATTACAAACGACGCTGAATGACCCTCTGTTTAATGCACTCATCCTCTGGAACTCGTGTTTTATTCATCTGCTCTTTAAACAGGTTTTGATTGGTTGGTTTGAGGATCCGTTTACAACAATTTCGAGGGAAAAGATGAAACTTTTGATTGATTTTTAACATCAATCTACACGCCAACGGTGCTCAGAGTCAATAAAAACACAACCCTTTGAGGGTACATAGATGGCGGAAACACTGGTACTGCACATGAGCACCATGGCCCTAGTGAATAGTTGTTCTGCACATGCTCAGTAGAGCCAATCAGAACAAAGTTTCCTACGTGGTGTCATGGCTCCCACTCCATATTCTCCTGGAACTTGGTACTTTTATTTTGACAGTCACCGTAATAACAATCCAACTTGGTGGTCTGTCCACTAGAATGTCCGTGTTCTTCCATTGTTAATGTTTAGAGCGTGTTGTTCTCTGTTGCGTATGTGTGCTCTTTCATTACAAAAACAAGTCCCATCGCCTTAGCCTGTGGTGGCTATGCTAGTTAGCGCGGGGCTAATGGTTAGCCAGAAACAACCACGATTTATGGTCTTCAGACCAGATATCAATGAGAGTCTTCTTCTCTACTTCTTCCTCTCTACTCCACGTCTGACCGCCAGATATTTTCAAACTTTTTTTTTTCTGTGTCTGCTTCTTCTGATTCGTGCCGTTACCTTTGTTTGTTTACTACCCAGAATGCATTGCTCTTTACGTCACGTCCTTTCACCCTGCCGACTAGGAAGTAAACGAAGGGAGACCCAGCATTTCAAGAGGACCGGAGATCATGGTTGTGTCGCCTAAACTAAACGGTTTGTCCTGAAGAGACTCCGGTCTGGATCAAACAGGGGAACGTGAACGCACCCTAAAGTGAAAAGAAAACAGTCAAACTAGTTGTAGAATTCACGTGGAGGTGAAGGTGGCATTGTGCGAGGCCCTGCAGACACTCGGCACGTTTAGAAAGGCAAATGTGAAAGCTTTCAGGAGCGGGCTCGAGGTTGAATCATTACCATGTCCCATCAATCGGCTGCGCGAGCGCCATTTATTCATCTGACAGCGTCTCTATTTAAAAAGAAAGAAAAAAGAAAACCCAGCTTTGATTCAGCGTGCTCCCTTCATGTCTCATGGAAACCACTGATGCCTCCACGCTGAGCGACGACGACGACAACAACAACTACACCAAGAAAGAAGCAGGCTCATGCACAGTCTCACAAGGATTGACATATGCCAGCCGGAGCGGGAGCGGCGGCGCGGCGGGGCTCGTTCGCGGCCTTAATCAATGGGAGGCTTAGCTGGTGACACAAATGATCACGACAGCAGCAGAAGCCACAGACTGAAGCAAATCCCAGCTCATCTCATTACCACAGATGCATGAGACGAGCCATATTACCATTTCTGCCAGATCTGTCACTGCGAGCTCAGCCGAGGGGGGGGGCTCAAAATATGAAACAGCGAGCTGTATGTAAACATCTGGCGTGGTGTGAATATCCACAAGCTAATCAACTGTGCTGATAAGTGTCCGGATGGAGATTGTGTTTGGCATATGCTGTCAATGTGTGTGTTGTTCATCTCGTCGCTTTACAGGTGCGACAGTATGTTAATCATGTTGCTGCTCAACCGCGATGTTTATAGTCATTTTAAAGATTTTGTATAATAGACGATGATGAGGGAGAGAAGCTGTGTGTGTGTGTGTGTGTGTGTGTGTGTGTGTGTGTGTGTGTGTGTGTGTGTGTGTGTGTGTGTGTGTGTGTGTGTGTGTGTGTGTGTGTGTGTGTGTGTGTGTGTGTGTGTGTGTGTGTGTGTGTGTGTGTGTGTGTGTGTGTGTGTGTGTGTGTGTGTGTGTGTGTGTGTGTGTGTGTGTGTGTGTGTGTGTGTGTGTGTGTGTGTGTGTGTGTGTGTGTGTGTGTGTGTGTGTGTGTGTGTGTGTGTGTGTGTGTGTGTGTACAGTTAATAAAGCATCACAAATGTGTTAAAACATGTTTCAGAAAACGTTCAGATTTACGCTGCAAAGTTTTGAGGACAATGTCTGCTGACAGGGAAATGGCAGAAATGCTGAAAACAATGTAATTGACCAGCCAGGCAATGAGTAGGTATTGTTTGTTTGTTTCTGTGATGAAAGCACACACACATGCAGCAGAGAACAATAGATTTTAATAAACATTAATAGTGAGAGGACATTCTAGTTGACAGACCACCAAGTTGGATTGTTATTACAGTCATTGTCAAAATAAAAGCACCAAGTCCCAGGAGAATATGGACTGGGAGTCATGATACCACGGAGGGAACTTTGTTCTGATTGTCTCTACTGAGCATGTGCAGAAGAACTATTTGATGTTGCTGTAGCAGCGTTTTAAAAAAGTAGTTTTCCGTGGCTCAGAGCACCGTCATAAACAGACGCCCAAAATGCAATGAAAGTTTCCCGTTTTCACTCGATAATCGTTACGTCAAAAACGCTGGCTAGTTTTCCGTGTGTGTGTGTGTGTGTGTGTGTGTGTGTGTGTGTGTGTGTGTGTGTGTGTGTGTGTGTGTGTGTGTGTGTGTGTGTGTGTGTGTGTGTGTGTGTGTGTGTGTGTGTGTGTGTGTGTGTGTGTGTGTGTGTGTGTGTGTGTGTGTGTGTGTGTGTGTGTGTGTGTGTGTGTGTGTGTGTGCCCATTCAGACGTTTCAGGTGATCCGATCACGTTGTGGCGAGTCTCGACTCAGACTGTCTACACTTCAGTTCTTAACGTCCTCCCAGACCAACGTCACCTCCAAATGCTGAGTCGGATCCAGCTTCTGGTTATATGTATATCTAAAAAAAAAAGTGACCTTCACTGTGTCTCAAACATAAACTCTCTGTTTCCGTCCTTACGTGGAGCATAAATGCAGCATGAGTGCCATCGCATACAAACAGCACTATTCAAATGAGGGCTTTGTGTGCCTTCATTCCGTTTGCATGAGAATGGTCTGCTGGAAACGCCATTGTTTTTGTTTTCTTGACACCGTGGAGTCCAACAGGTTGGAGTGGCTGGACATTCACCACTAACCGATCGGGAAAGTTTCCCACTGGCCTCCATATTTACCAGACATGAACCCAGTACAGCATACAGAACGTTTGGTTTGAGCTCGATTGAGAAAAAAGTGTCTTATTTCCAATATTTACAAAGTCAAAATTCTCACAATCCCTTCTTCTTTTCTTCTCAACGGTCACTGATGTTATCACGACGTCGGCTTCTGATTGATACCGAATACTCTCCCCATCCGGCAAGCCATTATTTTCCTTCCTCCTACACAATACAACTGTGGTTTTACTGCCATAATAATAAAAAAAAAGCAGACCCCAGGATTACATATCTGCTAATGTGGGCTGCTGTTTTCCACGGTGCTGTTCGTCACGCTGTTGCTATGCCGACGACGTGCCGCAAAACATGCAACACTTTCATTTGTCCGAAGACCAACGTTTCCGGTCACCGAAAGCTGCGTCGCTCCTCACGCATAGAAGGCTTTACCGACAGATCTCCACAAACTGTTCATCATCTTCCTGTGAGCACAAAGTGCAGCTGTGCCTTTAAAGTTGGAACTTATTTACACAGAGCAAAGCCAAAGCCCGGTTTTCTTGTGTGATATTTCCTTTTTTTTTTTCCCTCTCCGCCCACCTTGTACTCAGTAGAATACTTCCAGTCACCATGAAGGCAAAAAAAAGCCTATAAGCTGGACTCAGAGCTCCTTTGTAGCCCAGAATCAAACAGATATATTTAGACCCGCTGTTCTGCGCTGAACAAACTGAGCGGTATTCCCCTCTCAATCCATACGGCCCGTGTTCTGCCGCCACCGCACAGCCAGGGGTCTTCCACACTGTCAAAGGCTTTGTTGGAGGAATACCCTCGCTGAATCAGTCCCTTATGCGGCCGGACACAGGAGCCGATTCACAGCGACAGGTTCCTCAGAACTGATCCATGTGTTTCGGTACAAAGCCCGCCGTTGTGTTGATGGGAGCCGAGCTGTCTTCCCATGACCGGCCGGCCGGCCATGTCTAAAGCAGTGTCAGGCTGCCGTGACGGGTCTTGTGTCACGGATAACAGGATATGAGTGACCACTGGCTCCCGCTCCGCTGGAGGGAAGTATGAGTACGGTGTGTGAAAACTGTGGATTCCCCGTAAAGGCATCGAAGCAGGTGACAGGTGAAATCTTTTATCTTGATCCCAAGGCCCAGTTTAAACAACAACCGGGCCACTGAAAATGAAGCTTTTTGAAAACTGCCTCCTCGGTGGAAACGTTTGAATACGCTCCAATGTCACCACGGCTGTAGTAACGAGTTGTTCTGCACGTGCTCAGCAGAGCCAATTAGAACCAAGTTTCCTCCATGGTATCATGACTCGCAGTCCATATTCTCCTTGGACTTGGTGCTTTTATTTTGACAGTCACCGCACAATCCAACTTGGTGGTCTGTCCATTCGAAAGTCCCCCCCTGTTCTCCCGTTGTTAATGTTTAGACTGTTGTTCTCTGCTGCGTGTGTGTGTGGCTTCATTACAAAAGACAACCAACAGTACCAACTAGTGGCCAGCTATGCAAACTACATCATTTTCATTATACTGTAAATATTGTTTTCAAATTTTGCCACGTAAACGTAAAATCTTTCTGAAAAATGGAACATTCCAAGTGACAACGCTTTATAGATTGTAGAGCATCTTCCTCCTTTAACGTTCAGATTATAGATGTTATATATATATATATATATATATATATAACTTCAGATGATCATCATGAGAAAATCTGCTGTTTTGTGTACTTTATTAAGAAAGACCCAACTGAAGTGAAACATTGAAATGTGATGTTAGAGTTACTTTCCCAAGTAACAAATTACTTTTAATTAGAATGGACTTTTAAAGGAGTAACTAGTCATTTTAATCAGATACTCCGCAATGCAGACAACCTTGCTTGTAGGATATGTACAGGAGGATTAATTTGAAGAAATTGATGGCTCCTTTTGTAATTTGTCACCGTGGCGCCCACAGATCTACAGATTATCTATATATTACTATAAAGTCAGTTTTTTTCATGTTTCTTCAAAACTAACAATCCATTATTTTGGTTTTACACATTGTTATTCCATATAATTAATCTTTATTTGTGTTTTCTAAGACCGCCTCTAAAATAGCATAAATAATTAGGTATTCCATAACAACAACCAAGTGTTGAAATTCTCACATGCATCAACCCTCTAAAGGGTTAAAGAAAACTAATCTATGTCGTTTCTGTTTTTTTCACACTTGCGTTGAACAGATTCGTCTTCCTTCTCGCAGTCGGCCCATCCATGTGTACATTAATCACAAGTGTGATCCAAACATGAGAACGACGGCGCGTTAGCGTGCGCTTGATGACCTGAGCACTCGGTGGCACGCTGAGTGTTTTGTCACTGCGGCAGCTTATTGGCTCCGTCGGTCCAATTCACTGCATTAGATGTCATCTATTAACTCGAGCCTGGTAGATTCCTCACAGCGGTGACCCGCTGACTTCTCTTTTCACGGTGGAACAGCAGCTATGTTCAGTTTTCTAGATAACGGCGTGGTTCCTAGAGTTTCAATCAGTGGGGCTGTTAACTGCTCTGTCCATTAACCTCTCAAGCTCTGATTGTCCACTTCTCATCTAAGTACCTTGTAAAACTGTCGCCACAGTGGAGCTGCTGGCAGGGGTGGAACAGAATAAACTGGACGCTTCGATCCGTCCAACAGATTGGCTCAGAAATGAATCGGCCTCATTTAAAGACTTCATTATGTACAGTTGTAATAAAGGATTTATTTTTTTTTTTACTGTCAATAGAAAAAGGCCCCATTTACTCGACAACGCTGTGGGAGTCCGTTCACTGAACAAGCAACTTTTTGAAAATGTTCCAAAAGGAAATTGCGACTTTTCTGAAACACTGCTGTCACACATGCACGCCTCAGTCATAATAAATAGCTCTTCTGTAAATGCACAAGTACATAGACAATAAAAACATGAACAACACACACAGAAACTAGAGGCCTGGACTATGAAGCAGGATTAACATATCCAGGATATCGCTCCGTTATCTGGATTGACAAAACCAGACATTCGCGATCCCTCACGAGCGTTAACATGAAGCTGGTTATCAACTCATTAATTCAGCACAGGCTTTTTCCCATCAGTTCACATAAAAGTTTGCAACGTCTGACCAATCGTAAAGGCTGCAGAGCAGGTTACAAGGAGAATAAAGGTCACTCTCCAAGAATTAAAGCCAAAGCCAGGAAGGAACGCCGCAGAAGATTATGACTCTGTTAAAGCCTAACTTCATGAGATTATACAACAGTCATTCATCGGACAATATAAACTGACGGCACTCTGATCACTCACTTTCACTTCATTATGCCTCAAACATTTCAGGCAGAGCTTCCTCACAGCTCTTCCTTCACTTTATATTTTCCACCGAGTTGTTTTGAGCCCCTCTGATCTGATTGGTCAGGGGGCGGAGCTTTTATGCTCCTGGATCTCTGATACAGAACAGGTGATCCGTTCAGCATATTTTACCGTGGTGATTTACCACGTGAGGAGCTAACCAGCGTCACAGTACAGAAAACCCAAGTGACTGATCCTTTCCTTTGTCGAAAAAACCAAAAAAAAAAAAATCTTCTTGTGTTTATTTTCATTAACTGACTCCCGATTGTTGTCACTTTCACGTTGTTCTAGCGACTCTGCCTCGTCACAGTGACCCGCCATCTGTTCTCGCTACCCGCCGGAACAAATCGCTGGACTTGGATAGAATCCTGGCCGACCACGCAGCGGTACTGCGAGTCATTGTCTGGCTGGCTGAGCGTTTCGGGGCTGCAGAACTGCTGCCCTACATCGCCTAAGTGTTTTGAAATTGGAGGTGGAAGTGGGTCAACACACTGGCAGTGAGCGGGGGTATCGAGGCTGGATGATCGAGGCAGTTCATCAGTCTGGAAGGCAATTAATCCAACACCGTGGTTCATTTTCTCAGTGGCGCACTATTGAGACACAAGTTATTGTCTTTCAGTGTAGCTTTCCAGATATTTGGGAGCTCAATCATTTGCTGTAGCACAAATAGAAGTAAAATTGCACATATTCAAAGTGCCCGTTGAGAAATTGCATGATTAAACATTCAAATTAATAAACATCTTCAATAAACCAGTGGCTTTCATACTTTTCCTCTGCAAAACTAGTGTTTACCAAAACATTACAGTGAAGACTGCAAGACAAACTCTCCTCCAGAAACATGCAAATAAAACTTGGGACAACCTCAGAGCAGAAACAGACAGAAGATGCTTCAGGAGCTGCTCAGTCAGCAACTGGAACCACTGCTATAAATCAGTGAGGATATGAAGGGCTCACAACTCTGAGTTGCATCAGTTTGTGTCTTTAAAGACCAAGTTTACAAGTGAAAACTGAAATTTTTCATTGCATTTTGAAAGTCTGTTTACAGTGCTGGAAGCCAGCGCTGGGTAGATGGCCTGTTAGAACAATGTGGTGCTTTTATTTTGAATGCCAGCTCACCCCTAGCCTAGATAACAATGTAATTGCGGACTTCCTGTTGGATTTAAGTCAGGGGTATCGGCACGTGATTGTTGGGCCTTGGTGAGACGAACAAAGGACTTTTGGTTTGATCCCTCTGCGACATTCCTACGGGCTGCGGTGGCCATTTTAGTGTTCCTATGTGGCGCTACAGAGCACATTTTGGTACTCTGGGGGATCATTTCTACATTTTCTTAAATATTTCAACAGTTCTGACATGCCAAACTTGGTGAGTTTCTGAGTGTGTTTAGGGAGTTAAATTTGGGTCTAATTACACGGCAAAATAATAATAACAAAGAAACATTACAAAAATACTGTGGTCCTTGCCTCGGCCTGGCCTTTCGGGCTCAGTCCCTAATAATATTGGGTATATTAACACTGAATGTCGATGAGGCAACAAAAAAGATCATTTAAACTGAGAAATGTCTGTTATTCTGCCATGGGATTGGTTTTGCAAGCAGCTGGACATTTCGCCTGGCGAAAAGGGCAGCGGCGTCAAGACGACCGAAGTATTGCAACACTCGTCCAAAAATGGTGAGCGCCTGTCAGAATCCTGGCTTTGGTTACTGCGCCATCAAGGTCACATGAATGTTCATGGCGTATGACAAACAGCTCCTGACGTGGGTCCAAGACAAACACCTGAGCTGTAAGGATGATACGCATCCGCCCATTTGTCAAGAGAGCTGACTCACCCCGTCGACAGCAACGGCGTGGTCCTGTCATTAAAAAAAACACAGAGGAGGGCCTCGTTGACATCAGGAACCTTTACAGTCCTTTCCTGTGCAACAGCTACTGTAAAACCCTCATGGCGGCGCAACATTTGCATAAATTTCAAGCAGCTTTGGGCTTACCGGCGCAAGTCGGGTCTGACATACGTTTCCAGGCAGGGCTTAGAAATGTAAACACACAAACTAATCTACCTCGGTGCAATCAATAACACCGCTGGGCTGGGATCCTGCTGGGCTGTATGTATTTCTGCTGTGCCCCATTCCTGCATGTCTAATCAGGGCTGACTGTTCCATGACAACAGTCAATGGAGCTCCTTCAGAAGTCAAGTTGATTTCCTGGCTCTGATTAGACGTTTGCTTTATGGATAGTGAGCAAATATGAACAGCTGAATCTATTCTGCTGCTTCTGCGGCAAGTAGGTCTGCCGCCGGAGCCAGGAAATCCTGGCACGTTAAAGATTTTATAATTACTTAATGTATGTCATCATAACCTCAACAAACCCGCTGAATGAGACAAAACAACCATTATGGTGGGAGTCTTGTTAACTTTCCGGGACGGTGTACCTGATTTACTAAAAATAAGTAGAAGTTGAAAAATACTACTTCCGTTTGATCTGTTTTACAACGGTCTAAACCCGGCTCATGTTCCATATTAGTGGGGGAACAATCCAACGCTTGCCGATTTCTGCATTACAATGACGGGAAGCGCCAACATCGAAGGATCAGAACGCTTGGTTCTCCCTCTGGTGACTTTTCTGACTCCTCCTGCATGAAGTTCCTCCCAGAAAGCACATGGAAACAATGAAAACTGGACTCGGGTTTCCAGCATTTTAATTTGGCAGAACATCCCCCTGGTTTGTTGGCGTCTCAGCATCACGGAAGCTCACGAGGATTTCCGAGGCATCGTGTCACAAGATCCCGTTTGTTCACTGGATCCCTCCAGATCTGGATTCCCACTGAAAAAAACATCAGTTTCACCACATTTCAGACCATTCTTGTGGCTTCAAGACTCTTTCTATGAGAGAGTCTGTTTTTTTTTTGTTTTTTTTCACATGAATCGGTCAAATGTAGATATTCTGGCTGGAGCTGCCACAACACCATCTTTGAAATCCCAGAAACCCTTGCGGCAGGTTTCCCAAGGTGGCGTCAGTCAGGAAACACAAACAGTTTGATTGATACAGATTCTGGTTTGTCTGTAAACATCTGGACTTTGGTGTGATGGATTTGGTGTGTTGCTTTATCCTCTGGGCAGAATCACGTCTTTATGGGAAGGAGAGTTTAAAGTTTGTTCTGGTGGAGGAACTTTAAAACTCCAAAACAGTTTTTCCTCTTGTTTGAGCTCTTCAAGATCTTATAATCTCTTTTGTTGTGCCTCTTGTATTCGTCTGAGGTGTTGTTGTGAAAAGTTGTGTTTTCAATTGAAATGTTGACATGTAAACGAGTCCTGACTGCAGCATTCAGAATAAGCTTAAGCCGGTGCATTGATTTCTATCTAAGTCCAGCATAGAGGGCGCTGTAGTAATGGGATCACCTGAAGAAGAAGCTTGAACCAGTTTGTCAGTATTAGACTGAAGCACTTTGTTTTGGAAATGCTCTGTGATGATAGAGGTCGTCAACATTCTATTATGGCGGCTGTAACCAGTCAATGAACCAAGCTTAACAATGACAAGAAAGTTCTACATACAATACACTTTCTCCGGCACACCATTGTGCTTATATGGAATCAACTTGAATTATGGAATCAGTGCTAGTGGCTCTTCCAGGAATTCTTCAAGACTCTCATGACAACTCATGCGGCAAAAATGCCACATATTCCGTGAATCATGGGTGCCGAACCCCACTGATCCACTTCCCTTTGGGTGAAGTTGAGACTCACTGCGACCAATCAGTCGCTATTTGGTCTCATATCCAACGAACTGCGACGCACCGTTTGGCCTGACACTCACACCTTCAGCTCACCTCCGTAGTTTGACTCTTGTCAAAGTCACTCAAATCTTTACACACACTTGTTTTTTTTTCCCTTCTCGGAAACTCGTCACCTTCAAGAAGCCAGCGAGCTCCTGCCGACTTGTGCATCTCGCCCCCTGACAGGCGTCACTGTAACGAGATAATCAATGTTATTCACTTGACCCGTCAGTGGCGTTTGATGCCTTGACTGAGTGGAGTGTGTCGGAGTGTGTTCGCCTTGAAATATGTGGAGGCTCTCGAGTAAACTGTGAAAATCTAAACAGTCTGTAGTCCATGTCTACCGACACAATGTGAGTATAGGTACTACATCTTGATGTGTTACGTACCACGAACCAGATATTTGTTTTATCTCTGGTATTTTAGTCTGGCAGGAGTATGTTGCACTTCAAAGTAAAAGTTATGGTTCCAAACCTCCCAGTAATCACACATTTAGCCTTTATTTAGCCAGGAGAACCACATTGAGATTAATAATCTCTTTTACAGGTTGCTCAGGGAGCCCTTTAGGACTGTGGGGGAAATCAGAGTACCCAGAGGAACACACACACACACACACACACACACACACACACACACACACACACACACACACACACACACACACACACACACACACACACACACACACACACACACACACACACACACACACACACACACACAGGGTGCCCCCCCGTAGAACTGCGCCCCCTATAGCACACCACATATAGTGCATACTCCGTCAGTAATCTATTACGTACAGTAATTTACTAATAACCAAACATAAATAATCTAAACAGCTGAAGCTGGATAAAGTCGATATGTGAACGCAGTTTTAAAAAAAAACATCAGTTTTATGCTGATAACTTTTGGCAGTAATATTCTGGTATCTGATTACTATTATGAAATCAGTAACACATTATTACTTTTCGTTGTTTAACTCAAAGTAACCTCACTACTTTTGGACGAAGTAACTAGTGAATGTTACCCAGAATTTTGATTGAGTCTCGTTTTGATATCTTTCTATTTCTACTATTTCTGTAGCAGCGTTTTGCCCTGCGTACGTAAACTAGTTCTTCTGTCCGTTGTACGAAGAAGTAAAAACAAAACAGAAAAACTCGCCCTCGTGGAAATTAGAACCGGAGTGACGAGTTCGTCTGCAGCTGCTTGTGTTGCTTTCTGACAGATCCTGATAGAAACTCCAGCTCCATGAAAAAGAGAGGCTGTTTGACAGTTAGTTCCATAATTAGTCACCGTCTTCCCGCACCACTTAATTGTCTTGTAGATAATTTTGGAAGGAGTTTCTTTACTTTTCTTAAAGAAAACATGAGAACCCAGAAAGACGACGGGCGAAAGAGAGAAAGTTGACAAAAGCTATTTGGACTGTCAGTCAAAGTCGGTTTCTTCCCGTCTGAACTGAATATTTATGATTAACTGATTGACTGATGCATTGTGTCTCTCAAAGGATCGTTTTTGGACTCATCCAAAGAAGTAGAAATAGCAATGTGGCGCCATTAAGTCGTCTCCGTTAAATACCGTGAGGTTATTTCTGGCAGTCGGTGGCTGAACAATCGACAGTTCAGAGTCTGGTTTGGTGATCTCGTGGTTAAGAAAGAAGAAAAGGTCTTTCTTTGTTTCATTTGAAAACACAACGTTTGCCTCTTATTAAAAAAATAAATAATTCTCAATAATTTTCCTCATAACAACCCTTTGATGAGGGAACAATAAGAACAAGAAATCAAATTAAGAGAAATTAGCCCGCAGAGTTTGAAATGAACCGAGGACACGAGAGGAAAAAGAGAAATAAAAACTTTCACAATTGAAAGCTCTGAAAAGGAATAATTGAATAATGAATTGAATTTAAAAATAATGAATGGATCTAAGAAGAATTCTGTCAGGATGTAAGTTCCTTTCCGGTGGCTTTTCAGACGATATCTGAAACTATATTTCAGTTGAGACAAATTTTTTTTTCATATTCGTGCCTGAAAACAAACTGGAGTTTAAAACAGGCCAAAGGTTCTGAAGGAGTTTTGGTTCTAAGTTGAGCTGATCGACCATAAAACGAAATATTTCTCTCTTGGCGTCTCTATTCTTCATCAAAGTGTTTATTTTTTACTTAGGATACTCTAATATTTGAACTGGGTATCACAGGTTCAGACTGGGTCCTAGTTAGGCATTGTGAGTGTCGGTTTACATGGAGCCACTGAAAACTTTTTGAAAACGGCTCCCAAGCTAGAACCTTTGAAAACGCTCCGTCTCCATGGAAACGGGGGAAAAAATGCAACTTAATGTAAACTCTCCATCTCCATGGGAATGGGGGAACCCACAAGTTGTTGAAAATGGTCTGTATCCATGGAAACGGGGGGGGGGGGGACAACCAACACAGCTCGTGGCCTGGCATCGTTTTCAGCATTTCTGCTGCTATTTCCATGGAAACGGATGTCGTTTTGAAAATGTTGCCGTGCAAACGTTAAACTTTTCTGAAAGGGAAAATGCAAATATTATCCGTTTTCACTTGTCATCGGGTAAACGGGGTCTGAAATCAATAAAATTGTATTAAGTCGAAGACTCCTTACAGATTTGAGTCACAGCTCGTCTGTTTTCACGTTTTTGACACCCATTTTACAAAACGTTGTTGTGTAAACGGGAAACTTTTGTGAAATGAAAATGCAAAAAAAGACGCGTTTTCACTTATAAAGGGAGGGCCATTAGCAGGTTTATTTCAGTGCTGCATCACAGATCTCCTGATTACTAATGAAGTGAGATTCTCAGTAAATTAATCAGAAATTAATAATTACTAATTAAAAAAGTTGAAGCATTCTTTGTAATTCCCTGCGAAGGAACAGATCCTTTTGGTCTAAGATCTTCATGTTTGACAGCCCGTTTTTCTTTTTTATAGAAAATCTATTAGATCTGATATAAATATGCTCATAAAAAGGTAGATTTTTATTGAATTTACACAAATAACATCCCTAAATAAAAAATCAAGATTACAGCGGTTGTATTTGTATTTCCCGTCATTTTCAGTTGATGTGATTTAAAAAAAAAAAAAGAAAAAAAAAAAGCTTTATAATGTGTCCGGGCAGCGTTTCAGTGTAAATATGATTGGACAAACGTTTTTCCACATCTCAGCCTCATAAAAGTGAATTGTGCACTTTGCACAGGAATAAATGAGCGCGTGCTAAGTGGGCAGATGTGTGCCGTTAGCTAAACACTTGTAAAATGTGCCTAATGTTTTCACAGTTTTTAAATGGACCACAAGTGCTCTTCACTGGCTGCATCGCCAAGCTGAAGCTGCCTGTGAGGAGCGGGCAGGAGCTGTTAACTCGCCTAATAGAATTCGACACGTGTGAGTTTCACTGGAGAGTTTCGACATTCATCAATTTTGACATGAAAGTGTCAGTTTGGAGACGGAGGGCCATTAGCAGGTTTTGTTCATGAGCGCCGGTCGGCGGTTCGCTGGAAGACGTGAGGGAAAGTGCAGAGCTGAAAAAAAACAAAATAAAAAAAAAAAACAAATACAAAAAACGTGGCAGCCGAGGGGTGATCGGCGTGTGCCAGCCAGTCCCGTGTCACCGGCATCAATAGCCAATCTGCAGCCGCTCAGACATCCCGGCCTGGCGGCTCGTGACCTTTCCCCGGGGATCGCCATGGCGACAGAGTGCTGAAGCAGCAGGACGGATGGAGGGGGAAACACTGTATGTGCTGGAGGAGGCTTGGTGCTGCACAGGAGCAGAGCCAATGACGCTTTCCTCTTGGTCTGCTCGCTGGTCTGGATGCAAAATTATTGATCACTTTGAATACTAGTGCTAAAAGTCTTGCGAGTACGTCCTCACGTAATTTGAACAGTTGATCGTTTGCATTTAATTGGACGATGTAAGAATAACATTGTGCAGGAGACCAACAACACAACACTGATCGTGAAACGATGGAAGAGTCTTCAACTATCCCGGAAAAAGTAGAGATTTGTACTGCTGACGGTTTGCAGGCGAGTGTGGAAGCTGATCTGCTAAAACAGGGACTCATTTTCGAATGTGAGGACTGCATATAGTCCAATCTCATCTTGACTGAACTTTTATATTGAAATAATTTGTTGTTTTTATTTGTTGTGGTGCAGAATGTATGTGATGAAAGTGTCAATATTTTCCTCAAACGTTAATTCATTGGTCTTATTCCAGATGAATCTGCTGCGAAAACAAAAGTCTGATAACTTCCACCATCAACATGTTCGACTGCAGAGAAACGAACACGGACGTGATCCAGATTCCAGCAGATGGTTCTTGTGTGGACGGACACAAAACTGCTCGTTGCAAGTGACGAAACCTGAGGAGTTAAAGAGCAACCCAACGTTACGCACTCTCTGCTTTTCACATTTTCACCATTTTGGTCTTCCTGGTCACTGCTGTGTTTTGTTGCTTTCCCTCCATCTTCACGTTCTCCCCTCTTCTGCATCGATCCACAGTCCGAGTGACTCAGCCGGCTTCAGAGAAACACTCTGCCGCAGATCCCCGGTGTGGAGGTTGAACGCCGCTCTCCTCCTCCTCCTCTTGTTTATCTGTCGTCCCACAATGCAGTGAGAAAACAAGAGACGGGAGGCGTCATTTAGAAGGACAACAGCAGGGATCCTTCAGCCAAATGGACCTGTGTTTACTTTGGGATGCTTCCTCATCTGTCTCGGTGACGAGAACAACAACAAGGCAAAAAAAATATGGTGGAATCTTTCTTTCAGGACCTCTGGAGAAAGTCAGACTTTAAGATCCTGTTCACACGACAACCTGTTTGACGTGGAAACGTGTTGTTTTTGTGTTTTTGGTTCAGAGAAGCTTCGTATTTACACATCAACATTTTGAAAACGATTTTAGTCTACATGGCAGAAACACTGAAAACAATCCAGTCAGCATGCTGGTCTACACTCACACACACACACATACACACAGAGAACAATAACAATGGCAGTGCGCGGATATTCTAGTGGACAGACGACCAAGTAGGATTATTATTACAGTGATTGTTTACTATAAGGGCTCGTTCACACCTGGACCAGAGTTGGTTTCAGGGAAAGTCCACATCCTGTGGTCAGGTGTGAACGCTCCCCGGACTCTGATTGGGATCAAACAACTGAACTCTGGTCCACTTGAAAACCTGGAGCCGGTTCACTGGCAAGTGAACTGAGGTCCGGTTCACAGACAGTGTGGGAGGACGTGATGTAGAGCGCAATGCATTCTGGGTAGTGAACAAACAAAGCTAACAGCAAGAAATAGAAGAAGCATTAGCAGGGAAAAAAAAGGTAAATATCTGGTGCTTCCCACCAGATATTTACGTGGAGTAGTGAGGAAGAGGTAGAGAGAAGGAGGAGAGGAAGACTCATTGATATCTGGTCTGAAGACTCTATATCGCCGTTGTTTGTGGCTACCCATTAGCCACTAGTCGGCTAAAGGGGCGGGGTTTCCTCTACTTCGTCACGCTTTACTTCCTCTCTGGTCAGTGTTTGTTTCAGGTGATGGCACCCCAAAAGCAGCAGCTGTTGTAATTGCATGGCGTTGTCCAGGCGGCTTGATCTGCTCTGAAATGTAAAAAAACCCCAAACAAATCAAATGAAAGTGTGAACATTTTTCGGCGCCCCGCCCTCCAATCAAACCTGGTCCCTGGACTATCCTGGTGAGAAGCACTGTGAAATCACCAAGAACCAGGACACTATGGACTGGGAGTCATGATGCGCTGGAGGCCACCATGTTTGTTATTGTCCATCTACTGAGCATGTGCAGAAGAACTACTGACTATGGCCGTGGTGGACATGTTCAAACAGTTAGGAGCTGTTTTCATAAAGTTGCATTTTGAGTGGCTCTGAGCGCCGATGTCGTGCAAAACACACAGCAAACGTTTAGCATTTTCACTTGAAATCATAAACGGGCCCTAAAACTGGTACATTTTCTGTCTCAAGCAAATCCGAGAGCGACAATATCAAACTATGCGCTTATTAGAATCTGGCAGGAACAGTTCCTCCTCTTGTCAGAGTTCACCGTGTGTTTGCTCTTGTTTAGTATAATTGCAGCGACAAGATTCAATTCATCCTCCGGGATGGAACATACCCAGCTGGCATTGCGCCGCCGTGTTCGGCTCAAATTAATTTTAATTGATCAATCTTCTAAAACAAGACGGTCGGACGTCTAAAGACGCCTCGCCATCCCGTGTGCTGCGACCGCTCCTTGCCGATTGTCGGGGATGGAACCTCTCGGAGTAAAGCTCCTTCCAGTTCTGTTTTGACCCCCCCCCCAACACACACACACACACACACACACACACACACACACACATATATCCACCAACACCACCTCCCACCCACCCGAAGGAAAAACGTGTATTAATAACTACCTTTCCTCATCATTATCACCTCGGTGCAAACAAGAGCAGCAACGGCGTCACGAAAAAGAAAAAAAAGAAAAAACTGCCTTCGAGATGATTCATTCACGCGCTAATTGTGGAACAGCGAGCCAACAAACGAGGAGGGAGGGAGGGAGGGTGTTTACTTCGAGCTGTTATGGTGTTTTTGGTATCTGGAAGCGATGACGTCCCGGAGGACGGCGAGCGGGACGGACAGAGGCACAAGCACTTTTTTTTTTTTTTCTTTGACTTTCTGTTTAACCTACAGAAACATTATTAAAAACCAGAGCTACACTCGGTAGAGCGCAGGACTTCCCCAACACCACATGTTTGAGGAACCGAGTTAGCGTCGCTAGCATGATAGCCGTTAGCTCATATCGATGTGAACTAGGTAGGTCAGGTAGCTACATCCCTGTGTGCAACACTGAGCAGGGAGCGTCTCCATGGCAACAGACACTGATCTCCTATGATCTCCTCCATGAGGTGCCTCTCCCATCCGCTTTGTATGGGACATTTTTTTCACAGTTTTCTTGGGCTGTATTCAGAAACAGTTAGCTGTTAACGTCTGAGATGCTTCACTGTTCTAGAATCACCAGAGCCAACATTATCTCCTGCAGCTATTCCACCCCGAGACGTTTCCAGACATCTTCATCAACACTGTGAGAATAACTGTCAACAAGTAAACTGAAGTTTCTCGCCACAAACATCAGGGGAGTGTATGGAGTTTCTCAGGGAATCAATGATGGAACCAACAGAACATCATTTACATTCACAACTTCCGTCTGCTTCCAGTTTAAACAACACGCTCACGTTGACTTATTTCCCCGGGCCGACTTGAAATTATGTATATTCCAGGGTTCATTATGTATGTGCTCTCCTCTGTGTTGTTCCCCCTGGGGGTTGATTGTGCTCCTCAATGAATCTTTAACATGCAGCCTGTTTTGTTTTTTTTTCCAGTTTTTTTTTTTCATGGTGAGCCAGTATAACACTTCATGAAATATGGATTCAACTCCGTTGATTAGAATTCAGATGTGTGTCTGTTTTTCTTGTCGGCGCTCCAAATCGTCTTTAACTGCTGCGTATTTCTTCCTGCTTGTGTTGATGAGAAACACACTGGAAATGACTCTATGTACACGTGGTACGTGACGCAAATCTGAATACAAGTCAAAAAGGTCAACTGAAATACAAGTGATCGGAACACAAATTCAACCAAAAATTGGGAATTAAATACAAATAAAGATAGAATACAATTATTTAACAGACATTTTATTCATGCTAGAACATAATCAAGACATTTCGTGGATAATATTGACTCATTTTGAATATGATGGCAGCAACACGTCTTAATAAAGCCTGAACATGGCGACGTTCACTATTTTTACTATTCTGCATTACCTCCTCTTCTTTTAACAACTGTCTGGGAACGTCTAGTGAGGTGAAGAAACTTCCGGAGTTCCAGTAGAGGAATATTCTCTTTAGGCCCCATTTACACAACAATGTTTTGAAAAAGATGTCCGTTTCCATGGAAACGGCAGGAAATGTTGCCAGGTCATGAGTTGTTGTGTGTTGATGTTTTTGTAATGAAAGCACACACACACACACACGCACACGCACAGCACAGAACAAGATGCTATAAACATTACCGATGGCGAGGACACCGACATTCTCGTGGGCAATCAATCCAAGTTGGATTTCATGAATGATGGCTGATTGTTTATCTTAATGAGTCCTTGAGTAATTGTACCTAATAAAGTGGCTGTTAAGTCAATAAATCTTTTTGCACGTACTTATAGGCCAATTAAAGAAAGAAAAACAATCCACTCCAGCACCAGCCACACCTCAGAACTCCCTTCAGGAACCAGAAGTCCACGCGGTTGTTTTTGTTTGTTTTCACTTCTGTTTGCCAAATTCCACCAAGAAACCAAACCCAAGCAGCCAAACCTCCGCTGAGGTTCTGTTTCATGTGTTGGCACAAAATCAACTCACAACCTGGTGAAAATGCCTTCACCATCTGAACCTGCAGACTCAGATTCACACATTCTTTATAGAGGAGAAGTTCCTCAAGTCGGACCTTGAAACAACCTGGAAATTCAACGTAGGCTTGAAACTAACTTGAACATGCTCAAAATCAAATATCAACATCACCAATGCATGGCCCAAGTTTAGTTTAGTTAAGTTTAAGTTTATTTCATGTGGGGCATGTGGGTACGCAACAATACAAAGATAAACTAACACAATCAAACAACAAACATAACATAGCAATGCAAACAAAACAAAACAAACAGTAACAGATATTCAAGTAAATTATAAATAATGGCCTAACATATCCGAAAAAGAGTAGGAAGAAGCAAAAAAAATAAAAATAAATCCAAACTATATGTTTGGAAATTAGGAAATTATCTTGACGAATGTATAAATGAATAACTTTAAAAAAAATTTATGTAATGATGCACAACATAATAATTAGAATAAGATATAGTCATGATTAAGGAAGGAGATTCAAATTATGACAAATAAATACATTTATCGTATCACAACAGAATAAATTATGTTTTAGGCTTCATCATCCTCAGCATTTTATATATATATATATATATATATATATATATATATATGTGTGTGTGTGTATATATGTATATGTATACACAGTACCGAACTGACATCTTCACCTTCCATTTAAAAGTTATCTCTTTATATCAAATATATGAATACTGAAGCATGTAAGTTAAAAAGCAGCTTTACAATGCTGGACCAACACGTTGTGGTCTCTCACTGAAGGGTTTCACATCATGATGAATATTGATTACAGCATGCTAAGGCTTATAATCTCTCAGTAACAGTCTAATTGTGTGTAATGGTACAAATGTGCCTGGAATCTATGAGGATAATGAATTATTTGTCTGTTAAAGCCAAACAACCTGCCACCTCATTACAGCCCGAGCGCGACGTGCCGTCGCCGCTCTGTGTGTGATAAACAGGCGCGCCAATAAAAGTCCGACGGATTGAGCTGCGAGTCAGGGAGCGTCTCAGGTCGCTTGGCACGTAGCACCACGCTGGGGGTGGATGCCGGAGTGGGGGAGTGTGGGTGGGTGGGTGTAGGGCGGGGGGAAGGCAAGGCGCAGCCACTCTAAACTATCTGTGTTCTCAGCTGAGGCACTCAGCTAAAAAAAAAGAAAAAAAGAAAAAAGAGGAAGCCGAGGGAATGCAAACAAAGACGCAGCCCAACGGCTCTCTGTCACCACACTGCCAGGAAGGAGGGGCCGGGCTTAGCTAGAGGAGGTGGGGGGTGGGGTTCTAGGAGTAAGCAAAAGAGACCAAAACCCAGCAGGTGTGCTCAGGCAGCACGTAAAGTGTCAGCGTGGCACGGCGCCAAACCATCACAAAAAAGACTCCGCCGCACCTGAAATACACGGCGAGCCTCCGAAACAAGGTTACAGCCGCTGATTTATCCTCTCTCTGTTCGCTCGCTCACCCCTCCGCCCTGGCAGAGCCTCCACCCTGCATCTAATATCACTCGGCTTCCAGAGGAGCGTCCACACCCTCCCGCGTCCGCGGGTGACAAATTATCAGGCTGAGGTCATGCAGCCACCGACTTCCAGGGGAAAATCGGTCCACAGTTTGGCGCCTCTAATGTCTTTTTTTAAAATTTTTTTTCAAGTCGAGTTTCACTTCATCTTTGTTCCCCGTCGTCCGCGTTAACAGGGTTCACATTTGTAACGTTACCAACAGTCAGGGCGTGAGATCTGCTGACGGGTCCGGTCTGCCGCCGTGGAGAGATCAGCGCCAAAAATATTAGGAAAAAAATATTGTTCATTACTAAGTCAAGTCAAGTCAGCTTTATTTATACAGTCCTTTAGAATAGTTGTGGCTGAGGCCAAAGTGCTTTACAATAAAAGACAAAATAAAAAAGTACAGTGGAGAGTAAAAATAGTGAAATACAATAAACAAACAATAGATTGAGTTTGTTTATTGAGTCTCACACATGGTTAAAAGCCAAGGAATAGAAGTGGGTTTTAAGATTAGTTTTAAAAGTGGACAGTGAGGGGGATTGTCTGACGGGCAGTGGTTGCTCATTCCACAACAGAGGGGCTGCATCAGAAAAGGCCCTGTCCCCTCTGAGCTTTCGTTTGGACCTCGGTACCTCCAGAAGAAGCTAAACTTAAAGGATGCATCAGGCTCTGTCACATGCGGCTCTTTGGCCCGTCTGTCGTCGCGTCCTGAACTTTTCGCTCGATTAAAACTATTTATTGTTGTCATTTTCTAAAATCAGAAAAAAACTGTCTCCTTTGGTCGTCGAGGTTAGAAGAAACCTGGTCCAGCTAGAAAACTACCAGTTGATTTTCAGCTGCTTCATTTCTCTTTAGTTTGCTTTATGTCATTGGCGAGTTGGAAAACTGGCAAATCACTATCACCCGTAATAATATTGCTAATAATGCCACAAAACTATATCTGCCAAAGTTTAGGAGTCGTCCAAGTCGAGGACGGGTCCAGGTTTTTTTTCCAATGTTTATCGCACCCATGGTGATTTCCGGAAAAGTCACAGAAAAAGTATTTATAAAGGATCTTCATGGAAAGTAAAGTAATTCTAAGTTCACAGGAGTCGTCCATGACCGAGATGAGATTATAAAAGTTCAGTCTCAACAAGGGCCTCCTTGTTAGAAACCGTCCCTCTGATAATCTCAATCTGCGCTGCGTAGTTCCTACGACCAGTGTGAAACATGTCAGTGAGCATGACGCTTATGAGCCCGACCTCCCGTAAACTGGATCTGCAGGTTGAAATCATCTGGAATTATATCATAGAAACGCGTTTCCATCATCACTAACCGGTGGCGTCCGTCTTTGCATTTTCTCTTGAGATACGCTTTTTCTACAAACCAGTGTGGGGGCTCTTTTATAATGTTTAATACAATTTGTTCACTTTAGGTAATCAAGTACAAAATGGAGTAAATTCATTATTTTCTATATGCTTTTCTTGGTTTATTGACGGTGTTATTTAATAAAGTGCAGCCATGTTTGCAGTCAGAGAACGCAAATGTGTTTTTTTTTTTTTTTTTTTTATTGCACTAAAGAATAAACTGTGGAGTTTCACACTTCCCTGTAACACTCAGATATGAGGTCAGGTGAGGTCATGTGTTATTATCCTGCAGAGACAAACATTGTTCGGGTGAACGCCGCCGCGTTATAAAGTCCAGCTATCATATCACATGACGCGTCTTATCATCCGCCGTGAAACGCAAAGTTATTTGTGAGGAGCGGCGGGCTCTGTCACATGCGCCCCGGCGCCGTGTTGTTGTCTCATGTTGCAGTAGGTGCCTGTTTTCCCCTCGGACAGCCTCCTTCCCTCCCTCCCTCCCTCCCTCCCTCCTTCCCTCCCTCCCTCCGTCCTCGTCCACGTGCTCCCGCTCATCTGGGCTGGTTTGAGCAGGACTACTTCTAACACGTGCGGTACGCCACCTCGCTCCTCCCCCGCCGCCGCCACCTCGCTCCTCGCTCCTCTCTCACTATCAGCCGGTTGTTGTTTTTTTTGTCTTTTTCATTGTCCGGCCCATCTTTCGCTCCACGCTGTGTGATTTACTCGAGCCTGGGAGACATGTGATCACTCTGCTGGATACCGAGAACTCCAGGCAGCCAGTGTTTTCAGAGGAGGGAGGAGGAGGAGGAGGAGGAGGAGGAGGAGGAGGAAGAAACCAGGAAAACAATCTGACACAAGCAGTCGACTATCAGGACATTCTGTGCGCCCGGAGAACATGTCAGTCCTACAAGAAGACGCTGCTCACTTCGCCGAACGGGCGATAGATAGTACAGTGTGTGATTCTGCTGAGTCACGTTTCACCTAAATACTACTCCTACTTTAAAAATAAAACACTTTGTGGCCCAGGCTGGCGTCAAATGACGTCAGCAGGCAGCGCCTTCATTGGTTTGACCTCAGTGAGGACGGTCTGTGCTCGCACAGGTTTGAGATGCTCAGCAGTAATACCCATCGTCACTGAGCTCGTCCTGAAAAACTGAACAATATAGTTCTTTTATGGTTATTTAGATTTATTTTCTCTGTGTTCTTCAGTGTAATCGTTAAAGCTCAACGTCCTGTAAATGTAACTATGGCCTCACTACTGCAGTAAAGGTTTGCGGGAACGATGAGGAGGAAGACGACCGACCAGCGGGACTCACCAAGGCCCCGTTGTCATGACGATGTTTTAAAGAGCCAACTGATGGTTTTTGCATTTTCGTTCCAGAAAAGTTTTTGCTGTTATACGGCAGCGTTTTGAAAACCGTGTCGGTTTACATGGAAATGTCAGAACTATGTAAGTTTTCATGTCGGGCCATGAGGTGGCGCTGTTGGTTGTTTTTGTAATGAGAATACATTACATAGAATAATTTAAACAATAACAATAGGAGAACACCGACATTCGTACGGACACTTCGGAACACATTTTCAAGAAGTTGCATTTTCAGTTACTACACACTGTAGTTGTGTAAACAGGAACCCAAAATGCAAATAAGTTTAGTGTTTTCACGAGAAAACATTGCTGCGTAAAGTCGGTCTTTATATTATAAGCGACTTCACATTCAAACAGGAGAATCCAGATGGAGGTTTGGTTTGCACAAGTTCTTGTTTACATGAGAATGATCTGTTGTGTGCGTGTGTCCGTGTTTGTTTGTTTGTTTGTTTGTTTGGAGTGATGCGTAAAATTAAATGTGATACAAACATATCTGCACATACTGTGGTGCCACATTAATTAAAATATGAAAAAGGAAAATTCTATGCAGGTGATGATGAAACTAATGGTCAAAGCTGCGAGGGGGAAAAAAGAGCAAGAGAAGAGATTCAGAAAAAGATTGCAATACTATATATATATATATATATATATATATATATATATAATAAAAAAAGAGGTTCAACACAGAAAACTTCTTATGATAAAGTCAGTAAAGGAAAGTCGTGGGGAGGCAGTTTAAGAACTGACTTCTACCATAATTAAAAACACACTGATGGTTACAAATGTTATGAGTCTCTTTGCAATCATTTGAAACACTTAACGTGACAGTCGATATTCATTAACAGAGATATGCTGAATTGATAACATATGTTAAATGATGATGAGGTGGTGATGATGGTGAGCTTGATGATGATGATGGTGGTGGTGGTGGTGGTGATGATGATGGTAGTGTTGAGGGTGTTGGTGGTGGTTGTGATGATGATGATCGTGATGATGATGATGGTGGTGGTGGTGATGATGGTGAGCTTGATGATGATGGCGGTGTTGGTGGTTGTGGTGGTGATGATGGTGGTGGTGATGATGGTGGTGGTGATGATGGTGGTGGTGATGATGATGATCGTGATGATGGTGGTGGTGATGATGGTAGTGTTGAGGGTGTTGGTGGTGGTTGTGATGATGATGATCGTGATGATGATGATGGTGGTGGTGGTGGTGGTAGTGATGGTAGATTGCCATCAATCATGTATGAACTATAAACCTCGCTGCTCAGGTTTGGTGTGACTGTTTTTATGGAGGTTCAGCAGTATGAAGTGAGCAGTGTGAGGAGAGTGAGCACAGTGAGGAGTGTGAGCAGAGTGAGGAGTGTGAGCAGAATGAGCAGTGTGAGCAGTGTGAGCAGACCACAGTCTTCCTATAACTTTCATGCAGTGTGGAAGCGGGACGACGCTCACAGAATTTGATTGAAAAGAAAGAAAGTCATTCAAGGACAGAAACAACTGCTGACTCTCATCCTGTGTTCCCTCTGAGGACAAACACTCCATTTCATTTGCTGCAAATTCTCTTTTTACCCCCCAAACACTCCCAAGGCCCAGAAAGTCAAGTGCAAGGAGAGAAATACTGAAGACTAACGTGTTAATTTACAACCGCCACAGGAGATCCTTCCTTCCTGTGGAAATAAGACTATAACTCATCTCTGGAAATAGTGTTTGTTGTGTTTTCCTGGTTTCATCAATCTTCCATGCTGATGCAGTCACTGCTTAGCTCAGTATATATTAATATTTAATATTACTTATTTAACATTATTCTGTCGGATTAATAGTTTAACTTTTATGCTGTTTATTCTCTATTTTTGAAACTAATGCTACAGGACTTTTCCCCAGGGATTAGTAAAGTATTTCTATTCTTTTCTTTTCTATTTTGTGTCCGTGTACTTGCCTTTGTTAATGTTTATAGCCCTTTTGTTCTGTGTGTGTGTGTGTGTGTGTGTGTGTGTGTGTGTGTGTGTGTGTGTGTGTGTGTGGTTTCTTGACAAAAGCAAACAACGGCACCCACTAGTGGCCTGGCATGCCAACTACATTGTTTTCAGCATTTCTGTCGTTTCTATGGTAACGGACATCGTTTTCAGAACGCTGCCGTGTAACCAGGAGACTTTTCGGAAATGGTGCGTTTTCACTTAAAACGCTGGAGTGGAGACGAGGCCTGAGTTGATCAGCAAAATGAATGTAAAGCAAAACAATGTTTACTTAGCGTGCCTTTATGTATAATCTTCGCTAATCAATGATAATACTATATCTGTTTTTTTCGTTTGATCAGCAGGTTGTGCTTCTGGTTTGGTCAGCCATGTTATTTGTGTTTATCACAGCGACTCATCACAGACGCCACTGGTTCATGACAATCACCTCTGGTGGGAAGAGTCAATATCCAGTAGACCGCTTCCTCACATCAGGCATTGATTACAGTCCAATCAACTCCGGAAGTCGATCAGCTCCGAGTCGGAAAACAATTTGGCCTAAAACTGGCCGATGCCTGGATTCCTTACGATAGACAAAAGGGAATCAAAAAGGGAGTTCATTTTCTTGTCAGTCGTCTCCACTGACATATGGAGGTAGAAATGATTCACATCCTGAGGAAAAGACTTCTGTAGGAGAAAAGGCCACTTTTGTTCCCTGTGCAAAGAAATGATCCATTCACGGATTGATCGCACTTCAACCCGCCGTAATATCCTGCTTTGATTTCAACTATTGGATTTCAAAATCATCCAGGAGCTGTTCAAACGGCGAAGACAACAGAAAGTGAAAGAAACACGTTGAGCAGTGTTTCTGGCACCTTGTTGAATTTATGTCACCAAGAATGAAGCCGAAGGTTCCAAACTGCTGCAAACAATGTGTCCGATGGGGACGATGAACTGGGACGGCTCTGGCTCCGTTGGTACAGTGGTCATCTCTCATTCGGAAGGTCGCAGGTTCGATTCCCCATGTTCTTGTGCTAATAATTACTTTTACATGCTCCTTAGTTTGAGATAACCCACTGAAATCAGGTCAAATTAACATATTTGGACATGAAACACAAATTAAAAAAAATTTTGTCCTTCATTTTACACGTTTTCAAGTGAATACAGGAAACTTTCAGATCGTTCTGGGGCTTCGTTTCCGTGACAACGAAGCACGGAGCCACTGAAAACACAACTTTTTCAAAAACTCCACCTCAGTGGAAACGGGGAAAACACAACTTTTCTGAAACGCTGCTACTGCACATGCTCGCCACGGCCAGAGTAAATAGTTCTCCTGCACATGCTCACAACCTCCTGGGGCTTTTAATTTGACGGTCACCGTAATAACAATCCAACTTGGTCGTCTGTCCACTGGAATGTCCGTGTTCTCCCATTGTTAATGTTTTCCTGCCGTTTTCACGTAAAACGAACATCAGTTTTAAAATGTTGCCATGTTCAGTTCCCTGAAACGAAAACGGTATTTCCACTTAAGCACTCTTGTGTAAACAGGGCGTAAGAGATCGAAGATTTCGTGAAATAATATGATTTACTCAACCTGCTTCAGGTGGAATAACCTAAAGTTAAATAGCACAAATACACAGGATAAGTAGGAGTTATGAATAATACGATCAGAATCCTACAAATGTTTAGTTACTCTTCAAGGGTAAAATATTAAATTAAATCAAATGCTATATGAAAAATGTTGACGAATGTTATAAGAACTTTGGTCTTGGTATAGAACATCACATCAAAACTCCACAAACAGTGAACCTTTTCCCAGGAACATGAAGTTTCACTCATGTACTTGAAGCCTCTATGGGAGGTGAGCTTTCTACCCCGAGGCCTCACTAACAGAGGAACTCACTCTCTTTACCTCACGCCTTATCCCAAAACGCCTAATCACCTGTTTGCACGTTTGGTTCCTCCGCCTTCCAGACTGCAGGGCAGGTAATCATTGACTCCACACGTGCTTCTGCAGCTTTTACAACGTCGGTCTTCGGGAGGTATTTCCTCCAGAAATTAACATTAACTTGACATTTATTCCTCTGATTTGAAATCAGTGTTACCCTTTATAAAAAAAAAAAAGGGGGGGGGGGTTAATTTTATGAGACGGCGTCTTGAGATGACACAACTTGTTGCTCATGAGCTTTTTTTTTTTTTTTTCCAACAGCAGGGATGCTTGTTGTTCACATTTATCATGACTCTTCTTCTCCACCAGCAGGATAACAACTGCCCTGCAGGGTCGGTTGTTATCCCGGCGAAGAGCAGCCAGTCCAAACACAAGTTTCCTAACATGACCAAAGCAGAGAGAGAGAGAGAGGAGGAGAGAGAGAGAGGAGAGAGAGAGAGAGAGAGAGAGAGAGAGAGAGAGAGAGAGAGAGAGAGAGAGAGAGAGAGAGAGAGAGAGAGAGAGAGAGAGAGAGAGAGAGAGAGAGAGAGAGAGAGAGAGAGAGAGAGAGAGAGAGAGAGAGAGAGAGAGAGAGAGAGAGCAAACAAAATAACAGGGCGGAGAAACGGCATTCCAAGAGTGCTAAGAATAGCAAAGTGGACCCTGTGCTCCCGGCGCTAAGTTCACATGGAGTCTTGGGCAACAGGCGGACTGACTCTGAGCACGTTGCCAAAACTTTGCCAGGTCGATGCGGACGTGCTGAACTGAAGGCTTCGGGACGTTGCAGGTTCATGAGCGACCAATCTATAATGAGAGAATTCACACGGAGCCGCGAGCGGCGTCCGTGCCGTCATTTAGAAAACAGATGCTTGGAGGTGAAAGATAAACTATTTATGTCCCGTAAACTGCCTTTATTGATTTTCTGCTTCCATCCTGGGCTGGGTGTTCGTCACACAGCGGAGAGCAAACAGAGCTTCTCCACAGCCGGCGTCTCAAAACTGGCTTTTCATTCTAATGCTGTGCAAATTACCCACAATGACATGGGAGGTGTCATGATAGTAACTCTATAAGTTACATCTGTGAGAAGTGATTCCAATGCATATGAAGACGAATCCTGCTTATGACATATTCATCAAGATGAAAACGTGAATTTAACAATCACAATACTTTTGCACGATCCTATTTTTTTTTAATTCACCAGCTATTTTCTACTCTCCCGTCTTGTGTTGTGAAAATACAGGAAGTCCAACAATCAGCCGAAAATGACTTTTTAGCACGAGGAATTCTAAATGCGGGGTTGGAATTTGGGCAACAACATTTTCAAGCGAAAGCGGAAAACGTTTGCTGCGTTTCGAGTGTCTGTTTCCATGACAACGGTGCTCGAAACCACTGAAAACGCACGTTTTTGGAAAATGTTCCAAGTCCGTCTCCATGGAAACGCTTCAACCGTGTCTGCGTGGAAATCGGGGCGAAATGCAGCTTCTTTTTTTTTTAAAACACTCCATCTCTGTGGTGATATGATTGGATAACGTATCGCATTTCAGCAACCTTATTTTAAACAAAACACTGCAGCTACACGTTAGTATTCAATTATTGGGGATATACTTCAATTAAATGGTTGGACGTGAGCCATTTTTTTTAATGTTTTTTTAAATGTTTTTGTTTTACGTTGCACAGCAGAATGTCTCGTCTCGTCACTTTGGTCTCTTTCTTACCTAATTGGAGATAAATTGCATAAACCTCCATTAATCCTTTCCCACATCTTCAGCCTGTCGGTAGAATATCGTGGAGCTGCAGGAGCTAATGGGAACATGAACTGGAAGAAAAGTACCTGGGAATTAATACTGCAAGGCCTTGTTGTTGAAATGCGGCTCACGTGACCGAACACCGGTTTCACCTGCCACATACATGTGATGATGATGATGGTTTGGTTTGAGGTGAAGGACTCACTCTGTGGGAGCAGGCGACAACAGCGATGCCATCATGGGATCGAGTCACATTTTTCTTTTTCAGCTTCTCAGTGTTTTTCTTACGATTTCGTTCAATTTCACTGGTAAGTTTTTGACGTTGCGAGAAGTTTTCAGGAGGTAGTACCGAGTTCTTTCTCACTAATCTCACTGTGGTCGACTTGACTGGAAACTGAAATGATTTTCAGGCGAGTCCGTCTTTGAATGTGATTCCAGTCCGTTTGTGGTTTGTAACAGATCTTTCAATTTATTTAAAAAAAATTTCCAGCAAAACACTACAAATCATGACCCTGTAACATGCTGTTGTGTACGCGGGTTGTGAAAGGTTTTAAAACTTCAGTTCTGGTTGTAACTGGAACAGAGGAAAGCCTCTGGTTCTGCAGGTTTCTTTCTTCTTTCTTTTTAAAAGTGCCATGAGATGGTTTTGTTTTTACTCGCACTTTATAAATAAAAATGAACTGAACTGGAAAAAATGCAAAGTAAGCAAACTCATTGTTGTGGAACCAGCTCAGTTTCAGTTTAACCGTCTAATACAGTCTGGGATTTTCAGATCAGGCTTAAACTTTCCCCTATTTGATAAAGCTGCCTGGATTCTCTTTCTCTTTCATAGTTTCTATCCTCTCTTCTCTGCATTCATGCCCCACAATATCCATTCGGTTCGTATTTCCCTCTCTCCTCTCTCTCACTTCACCCTCCTGCAAAAAAATCCGCCCGTGGAGCTCAAAGTTCATAATCTGTGTTTTTTTTGCACTTTGTTCACCATTTGCTGTTTACTCTCCCGTTCTGTCCTCTCTCGGCCATCCTGGGAACAAACGGATGGTTGCCAGGTCTGTCTGGTTCTGCTGGAGACTTTAACCTCTCACCGTGGCCACGATTGAAGGAAACGGGCAGAGATGAGAACGTTTCCAAACAGTGACAGTGATTTAATGAGAATCCCAAAGGACATGGGAGATTGGAAAGTGGTACTGATTTCGTCGGGTTTCCAGAATCAGTGTAAATAATGACCAAGCATGACACTTCTGCTTCCCACAATAGTGACAAACACTGTTTCGCCCCCTTTTGACTGGAAAAAGCTCCTCTTACTCATAATCAGTGCTGAAGGTCACCTGGTCGATGGTCTGATTTCTAACTATGGAACATTTCCACACTAGAAAATAAGTGACGAGAGAGAGACACGTTGAGCAAACTGTGGAGGCGAAGCTTTACGTGGCGGGAATGTAGAGTCAACGAGATCTCAACAGGAAAAACTGCCACTGTAGCATATTCAAAAAAAAAAAAAAAAATCGAGACGAAATAAATTGAAGGTTCAGGGCTCAAGGGATTCCGATTGATTTTTTTAAAGAGTCGATGTGTTTTCTCCACGAGATCCAGTTCAAAGACTCTGGTGTTCCGTTTACACCGCAACGACTTCAAGTGAAAATGCGAAACTTTTACTGTGAATTTCTGTGTGTATGTTTATACGGCCACGGTGGTCAGAGCCACTGAACACACGGATTCCAAGGTGAAACTTTTTGACAATGATGCGACTTTATCTCTGTGTTAATTAGGAAAACAAAAAAACTTTTCTGAAGCACCTCCACTCCACTTATAAACCACCGCCATAGTAATTACTTCTTCTGCACATGCTCAGTAGAGACGATCAGAACATAGTTTCCTTAGTGGTGCCATGACTCCCAGTCAATATTCTCCTGGGACCTGGTACTTTTATTTTGACAGTCACTGTAATAACAGTTTATACAGCCTCCTCCGTGAGCTTGTTTGGAGTTAAATGTAATTATTTTCCAGCAGTCCGTATTAAGGGAGGGAAACAAACCACTGAGTCTGTACGCAGGCAAAAGACAAGCCGGTCATGAAGTTCTGGATCCTCCCAAAATTCCTCTGATTCTGTCTCATCTGTGAATGTCCAACGGCCTTCCTGCACAGTGCGGAAGAAAAACACCTCACCACTGATGAGTCACGTAAGCAATTTTCATTAACAACAATCCGACTTGGTCGTCTGGAGTTTTCTTCTCTTCACAAACACAAAACCTCTGCGTTTGACCTGAAACCTGTAAATAGAGCATGAAGCCCGAACAGATACCATCGAGAAACACATCTAATTTAGACACCATTTTAAATTTGGATCATGACATACAAGCAATTCAGATTTTATTTATCTATCTATCTATTTATTTATTTATACAGTATATATATATATATATATATATAAGTAATTCAGATCAGTTTAACACTTTTAAATAATTTAATTATTTAAAAGAATATATACATACATTTTAAGTTTGGTGAAATACTCTTCAAAAGGTCCTGATGGGTAAGAATTTTCCATGATTAAGTATTTTAGTGAGAGTCATATGAATTATTAAGAGATAAAAGGTTTTATCTTTTCTCCTGCCTCATCTTGAGTCAGTAGTTTTCTTAAGTCTTACCACCACGTTTCTGAACGCTGGCCAAACATGGCGACAGTATGTTACAAAAACCAACTTTGCCAAAAAGGAGAAAGCAAAAATACTTATAGTATATTTTCTACATGATACTTTTGTTCCGACCGTTGCAGATGTTCCTCTGAAACCCACAGATTCTCTCCTGTGTGTATCCTGAGAAGAACACATGAATTCCCAGCCTTGGGCAGCCACTGTACGCTGTATTATTGAACTCTGGTTATTGCTATGCAGACGCCTCTTCCTTGGCCGGCCCGCCGTCGTGGGAATTCAAGTGTGCCTTTGTGCAAATTGTTTATAGCCAGTACTCACGTCCAAGTGTCGACGTTATGTAATGCCTTACTTGTGTGTGTGTGTCTGCCACTTTGGACCAAAACCTAATAAAAGAAGCAGGTGCTTGTGTGAGAGTTGGTTTTATCCAAGCTGGATTATTTTTATTTTTTTTTTAAAAACAAAACAAAAAATATTTTTACTTGTAACGTTTTGTACGACTACTGAACAAAATGTGTGAATCATTGGGCTTAACTCCTCTAGACTAGTAAGAATACACACGGTAACAAACCAGCTGCCTTGTGTTATTCTTCATCATCTTTATTTGTAATATGATTTTCAGATCGCACGTTCTCTCGTCACACTGTAAAGTGAGTTCTCTCAAGTCAGTCAAACGTCGTTACTGGTGTCTTTAAACCAAACCGAAGGTCTCACAACCGAATCTGTATTCATGTCTTTTCAGTCCAATGAATAATGGAGGGAGCCAAGAATAATTCACATTCTTGAAAGTACACGCGTCACGATTAATGTTTGAGATGAAATATGATAGAGTCCACTAATTTCCCTGTATATGGGTTAGAATGTGCATATAAAATAGAGACTTGTTGAGAACAGCCTCCAAACATCATCCTTGAGGAATCGGTAGAATGACGGGCGGGTGGGGGGTGGGGGGTGGGGGGGGTGTCAATACATAATGATTTTTAAACAAATAGATAAATGTAATTCAGCACATTTTTGTTGTTTTCATTGACGTTTTCAAGCCCCGAATTTCTTCATTCAGTGCCCGTTCTAGTTTGAAAATATATTTTCAATGTAATATTTACACAATAAAAGCCAATCAATGGATCGGTTTGGACCATCTGGTGCACCAGGTTTTGTACTTGAGCTGCATGTTCGACGCCAGTGTTTCCGAGGGTACTAAACCTCTATCTAAGTAAAATTCTTTTAAAAAGATGATCGACACAGTTTTCATTTCAGAACCAACAGAGAGAGGAGATCTCCACTGTCAAATAATCACATTTGCAAAATAAGAGCAGGAAGCATGTCATTTCTTATTCCATGTGACTTTTTGAACAGTTATGAAAAACTAAACTGTTTTAGTGGACTGAAGCGTCTGGAGGTGGATCTCAGAGCCAAAAACAAGGTTAACCGACATTCACGGGACCTACGTCAAGCCGTGACGTGTGTGTGTGTGTGTCGCCGGCTGCATCATCTCCTGCTCTGTGCGTTTGTGCGCATTTCACATGGATCGTCAAGCCTCTGTTGAAAACAAGTATTTCAACAGAGGAGAACATGCAGCGGTGACTCATGGCGCGTTAACACAACTCCAGCAGTCTTGAAGGCTTCGCGCAAACAGCCGCATTGTGCCACTGTTAGTCACTACACTGTAGAATTTGTCTGTCTCCACCTGTTGTGTAGGCAAAACCTTGCTATTTTGATTGTGTAAAGGTTAAATAGGATTTCGCAGCACTGACCTTTAAAGATCTTGAAGCTCTTTTTGGTCGAGCTCTAACAGGGTGACGTTAACCTTTTTCATAAACAAAGGACAAAAAAATCTTTTGTTTACATTTTCATAAATGTGTGGAGGCCGATCTGACAAAAGAGAAAACGTGTTGAGCTTTGGCAGCGGGAGCGTTATTTACACATTACCCTTGAATGTCGAGGTCTAATGCTGCCGGTGTCGTTTGTCCACGGATCTTCATTTCAATGGAGGTCGACGTGGAGCAGCAGTGTGAAACCCTCATCTCCCAATGGGAAGTATTGAACTTTGAAAAGCCTGGGGACAATAATTGAATCTTTATAAGGGTTGGAGGGCAACCTGTGGCGCGTCATGGGAAAAAGGTTTGGATTCACTGCTTCATTGGTTGATTGTTGAAGAAAGTCGTTTTTTTTTGTTACTTTTTTATCAATAAAGTTGATCCACATTTAACTCATTGAACCGATGATGATTAAGGTACCGAGGAAAAAGCAACAGTTTGACAGGCACCATTAAAGAAACTTGATTATCTGTCCACATGTTGAAGTGTCCTTGAGCAAGACACTGAACCCTGAACTGCTTCCAATTGAATTGGTGTGTGTGTGTGTGTGTGTGTGTGTATATGAATGGGTGAATTTGGCTATAAAGTACTTTGAAGGCTGTAAAATGTGAAAACACAATGTGTAAAAGAAACCACACAATTTTAGTGAACTCCATTTACCGTTTCATGATGCAATAGAAGCTTGTTGGTTAAATGGGTATCATACGATGGATGGTGAGGTTTTTCATGCGAACTGACTGACTCATTAGTTCGGAGAGATTCATTTTCCCCATGCCACCAAAAATCTAAATGACGTAAATGCTGAATAATTACCACTGGGAGCGCGTCCTCACTCAGATTGGCACGTTAGCGGTGAGCTAACTAGCCCTGTGTGCAAAGTCCCGCTGCTCCTAAAAATACACAAAGGTGCCTTCACCACAAGGCCTTTAAACAGATCTCACACTTTCATGACTCCACCCTCGTCTTATATAAACGATTGTGTAATTCAGCCCGTGAGCTCCCGAGGCAGGATATTTAGAAGAGGAAGGCGCTGCCATGGCCGTAGATAAATCGTCCTTCGGTTCCCCCGCCCGGCTGAGTGGAAATCATCAGAACCTGATTCAAAGCAGACTTGTGACTTGTGTGAGAGCCGACGTCTTAAAGCCGTCAAATCGAGTGACGACGTTTAACCAAATCCTTTGTGATCGCTGCGTTTGAGTGTGTGGGAGCGGCTGAGTTTAGGTACAGAAAACAAAAGTGACATCTTTTATTCTCACTCGGACGCTGACAGCAAGGTCCGCTCGACCTTGATGTCAGCTCGGATCGGTATCAGATATGGGCCGTGTCCCAGAATAGATTTAAACCGTCATCCAAAAGAATCAGTAAAATCACTGAAGGCCTGCCTCACGCCGTCGACCCGGCTGCAGGCGCTTATCCTGGGTTCTGAATGGCGTTTTTTTTCCCCAAGCACAAGTGAAAAGCGTGCCAGGAGGAATGTGATCACTCTCCACGAGTCCCTCAACACCAACGTGACAAAATAGGTCATTTCCCAAAATGTCCCTTGGGACCGTTACAGAAGGAGCTCGGAACGGCGGCGGCTTGTGGTTCTGCAGTGACTGAGCTTAGGCCGGATGGTGATTTTGGCGGGGAAAGCCTTTAGAAGAAAAATAATCAGACATTTTAGGAAAAACTCACCGCGCTTTCTTTCTGAAACGTCAAAGCGGGAGCTGAAGACAAAACGTATTGCGCAACAGAAAGACGAGGGAGTCTCATTCGTCGTTTCCATGATGGAGGTGAAATAACAGTTATTTGCAGGGTGGAATTTGTGAAGAAACCAAAACGTGTGCTGCTCGGTTTTCCCAGCATGCCCTGCTTGTTGTTGTGACTCACACCAAAGCAGTATGACATGGAACGGTATGGTAACACGTACACAGAACCTAATCTGTTGTGTGGTTCCACCGTAGAGATAACGGTTAAAATGTAGGCGGAGTTGTAAATGGCCATGAAATCGTGACATCAGTACACGACAGTAAACACGTTACAGTTTCTTGCGCTGCAGCTCAGGAGGCGGAGCTGCAGCCGTGAGCCTCTGTGACACAGTGGAAACTTTCTCATCGTAAACTGCAGCGTCCAGCTCCTGCTGAAGCTCCGCCTCTCCTGTTACTGAGAGGAGTGTCTGCACTTCGTTGGAACATCAGGGGGCAGTGTAGCGCCCACATTTCAATAAACCAGTTCACTAAACAACCAGTGAACACAATGCAGAGGGTTAATACATCCGATGAGATATTTAAATATTGCCGCTTGTCCAGAGTGACGCTCGTCACTGACCAGTCAGCAGACGGCTGTGGAACCGTACGAGAGAAAACGGAAAGCCACTACTTTCTTTTTTTTTTTACCCACACACTTTGAAACCTGGCGCTTAAACAGTGACACGGCTAATTTATGGATTTTAATGGGTAACAAGCTTCATGCCACCTATACATGGGTGATGCGTTCAGGTGCATCACGTAACTCTGGCCTTTCTTTTTTCTGTATTTTTAAATTTGGTGGGTGCATTTTTTATGCAGGTGCGCTAAACAGCGAAATAGTTATTCTGCACATGCTCAGTAGCGTCGTTTCATGACTCCCAGTCCATATCGTCCTGGGACTTGGTAGTTTTATTTTAGCAGTCACCAGGAAGAACAATCCAACCATCGTTTTTAAAACATTGTCCTGTAAACGTGACGTTTTTCTGAAAATTAAACATAAACAGGCCTTATACCTTCAAGTGAATAACACGACTCTCACTCTCCACGTGTGAATGTCCTGCAGTCGGATGTATTGCACGTGTTTTCAGTGAGCTGATTAAAAAGCTCGTTAGAGGGAAACCGATTTCGCCCCACATTGCGATGGAAACCCAAAAGCAGCTGGCTTAGCAGTTCTCTGGCACACCTTTCTAACTATGCCAAAAAAAACTTTAATAATCGAGCACCTGCAGTCCGCCCATTTCACGGTAAGGAGTCCGACTTTCCGGGAGGCTCTTAATCCGAACCGAGTCCAACAGGAAGCTACGAAAACACGATACGTAAGTGGACGACTTCCACCGCTCCAAATCGTCCACTGTGTTATTCACCTACAGCCACGAGGAGGACGGATAACACAGTCCACGTTAACCTTTCATGGATACCAGGTTCTGTGCTGCTCCAGATTCATCCTGATTCCTTGTGGATCCACATTTCAACTTCTGCAGAATTCAGTCCTCTTTTATTCACCTTGGATCTTGTCGCAGGCAAACAGTTCTGATGGGGGCCGATGGGGGTCAAGGGTCATGCTCAGCGGTGACTTCTTCACATTGGGAATCGAACCTGCGGACTTCCAATCCCAAGTCTGCTTCTCCAAGCAAGCGAACTCTAACACCAATTCCAAAACGATGAAAGTAGCTAAAGAATTACTAACATTTCAGTTGATTGGTCTCTTTACACGTCAGCGTGTTAACTAGGACCCCGGTTACCTGACAACGTTTCTGAATTAATACAGAAACAACCAGATCTCTGGTTCTCTTGAAATGCTGGGTCTCGCTTCGTTTACTAACATTTACTTTCTAGTGGACGGGGAGAGAGGATGCGACGTAGAGCGCAATGCATTCTGGGTAGTAAACAAACAAAGCTCACTGTACGAATCAAGAAGCAGACGCAGAAAGAAAAAGTTGGAAAATATCTTGCGGGCAGACATGGAGTGGAGAAGAAGAAATAGAGAGGAAGATGAGAGGAAGAAGATATAGAGAGGAAGAAATAGAGGTAGAAGTAGAGAGGAAGAAGTAGAAGAAGAAGTAGAGAGGAAGACTCATTGATATCTGGTCTGAAGAGTATACTGTATATCGTGGTTGTTTTTTTAGATACCCATTAGCCATGAGCTAACTAGCCCAGCCACCACGGGATAAAGGGGCGGGACTTCCTCTTTTGATCCGGACCAATCAATGAGCCGTGTTTCTTCTTTACTTCCTCTCTGCTCAGTGTTTGTTTCAGGCCACAGCGCCCCCAAAACCAGCAGCTGGTGTAATTGCGTGACATTTTCCAGGAGGTTTGATCCGGATTCTAGAGTGAATGTGAACGCCACCGAACCAAATGAAGGGGTGAAAATTCTCGGCTCCGCCCCCTCCCTGGTGAACCGAGTCGCGGACTATCCAACGTGAAAGGCTTTTTAAATGCTGCTCCTGTGCAACTGACTTTACTACAATAATAACCAACAGCACCAACAAGTGGCCTGGCATGCTAACGTCTTTGTGTAAACAAACGTTGTTTTCAAAACTTTGCCATAGAAACGCAAAAACAATGACTTTTCACTTGTCACGTACAAGGGACCTCTAGGTAGATGTGCTTGTTTTTGGCGTTAAGATGAATTTCGAGTGATATTAAAATTTCTTTCAATTCTAAACTCTTCTTAAACGACCGAACTCCAACCCGAAAGGAATGAGCTTCATGATTGTTTGGATTTGATTGAGATTCTAGAAGATACGAACCTGGCGAAACCTGAAAAACACTTGACAGGAAATTCCTGAGCTTGTTCGTCGCGCTCATTATTCTCTAACGAATCTGTGAATTCCCCGTGATTTTTCATTTACGTTCTTGAGGCTAGATTATAAAGACAAAACTCTTACAATGCTCTCCCACTCCCATGAACAGTATTAATCACTGCTATTGCCTCGCCTGAGCCTTTGTGGTTGTCTCTATGTTGTAAGACTGTTTTCTGCAACGTGACGATGATCTTGTGATGTCCGGACATGGTCTGGTTATCTGAAGGTTAATCTGCTTAAATTAAACGTGACATTTTAGACTCAAAACTAAACTAAACAAAAAAAAATTGTACTTTTAAAAACTTTGGAGCTCCCCATTCACAGGCCAGTTAAATAATATGTTAGCCAATATTTAATCAGGCTGAATCACAGCTTTTCTACAGATGAGAATCCTTAAAACCTGCTAAAGTTCAGTTTAAAAAAAAAACTCTATTTCACTGTATTTGATTGCAGAATAATGTTCTTTTCATTAATATTTCTGTTTAAATTCTATTTCATATGGTTTTTTTTTCATACTTTAACTTTTATTTTAGTTCAACCACTTATTTTTCTTCCTAAAAATAGTAAAGTTTTCAAACGTAAGATTGAAAATCAGCTCCATTCACTTTTGTTTAAGAATCTGTATCAGTATACTTTTTAAATTCTACCTGAATATTAACACTTAAAAATGAATTATTTATTTTAAAAAAGAACAACTAAATATAATAATGATAATAATAATAATAATAATTCCTATTTATGGTTGTATACTTATAATAATATTAAAAATATAAGTATATGAGTTTGATAATTAAATTATTATTATTATTAGTAGTAGTAGTAGTAGTAGTAGTAGTAGAACTATAAACTATATTAAAATGCTTAATAAATAAAGTTTAATCATTTGCAGATAATCTTTGCTAGAAATGCCCCAATAAAAAGGAAAGTTTGGGGGAAATTTCCAGGGAAAGCAAAGTTTCTTCTCAACAAAGAGATAAGAAGAGGTAACACTGTTTTGCTATAGAAAGACGTTGGGTGTAGTGTTTGTTGGCAGGAACAAGGCCAGACGCATCAAATGAGGACGCAGGTTGAAGAAATTCAAAGCAAATTTCCCCATTTAAATGCCAGTTATGTAACACAATCTGCTAAAACAACTTGAGCTGGAGATCGGTCGGGGTGACTCACGGCGAAAGGAGAAGCCGTGTGCGAGAATCACCAGCAGCTCAAACTGGTTAATCTGCAGCGTCAGAGTGTCAGGAGATAACAAGCAAAGAGTTAACAGGATCAGACCTGATCCCGCCAGCCAAGACTGGAGCACTGAGGGGGATGGTGGTGTGGGGGGTGGGGGTGTGGGGGGGGGGGGGCAAATGGAGCGCTGCTCACACTGCGACACCAAGGAATCTGAGAACACCCCCCCAACCCTGCTTACGTACACATTAACCCCCCATGCAAACACTGCAGGAGCTGAGACGTAGCACCTTGTGCAACTCAGGCTCATAAAACAACATATGCTACCGCTTGTGCTACCTGGAGCAGCAGGTGGGAGGCCCCTCCCCCGGGGGGGGGGGGGGGGGGGGGGATACAACAGACAAAGAAAGCTGATAGTTTCACTTTGTTCCACGGCTGATGTGCAAAAAGCCCAGAACAGGAGTTTAACACAATTCTGCCTTTAACATTCTGTGAACTAAACTCAATTGGGGGGAAAAAAAAACATAATTTCCAGAAAAAGATGTGTAAAAACCTGTTTTGGTACATAATTTATTGCTTTGTTGAGTTTTTCAATTACTTGAAATAATTTCAATAAGACAACTTCCAGTCATATTGATTCGAGTATCGGGTATCAGGTATCGGGTATCGGGTTCGATACTGCATGAAGTACTGGTACTGGGAAGAAGATCCTCCGATACGACGCGGCGAGTACTAAGTGGCGTCAGTAAGATCGACCAGGTACTGAAGAGAGCGCGAGCAATGCCGGTGGGTTTGGAGATTCTTTATCATTAATGACAAGGACAAAAGTGAGACTGACAGTAAATTATCATCTGACAAGATATCAAAATAATAAAACCAACTACGTATGAACACAGACAACTACATATAAAATGAATAAATAAATAATATACAATATATAAATATAGATTAAAAAAACTAAATAAAATGTGTCTGATCCAGATGATGGTGTCGTAAATGTTCTAGATCAGGGGTGTCAAAAATTAGGCCAGAACTCGAGGTTCCAATTCGGCCAAACCACCAAGAAAATTGTAAGAATTTAAAAGAAAACATTGATTCAGTTGTAAAGGATGAAAAAAAAACACCCAAAATGTTCAGAATGCGTGTACAGTGAATGTATTAACAATTATTTATTTCTATTAAAATGTTGGATGACACTGTCACTTTAAGATTCGACTGTTAAAACTATATGAGTAAAGACACACAGTTGTATTTACACTCTTTTCAAAAGTAAACCATTGAGAAACGCCGGTAACCCTGTAAGAACACAATACCTAGTGGACTGTGACTTTAAGCGTTCCACTTAGAGCGCCGCTGTTCCTACGTATAACCTCAGAGCTGCTTGCCTGGCACTTTTTCTTCTTCTCCTCCACAGCTCAACAGTCATGTTCGGTTTCTAACCGCTCGTAAATGTGTTGGCACTGTGGGTGAGATGTGCCACGCACATGATTTCCTGCCTCTGCTCCCGACTGGGACAGCTGGTTCTCATGTAGCCGCTGCACCGCACCGAAAACGCTGCTAATTTCCTGTTGTGAAGGTTGTTGATGTTTTGTTGGACGCGTTTCAGTAATGGCGGCACAACGGGGGTGCGACCGGTGGGCATCGCGCTTCTGTGTTCTCGCTGGTAGATACGCTTCACTGTAATCCAGCCCGTGGCTGGTTGGCTCTCCTAACGTCTGCTGGAAACGCTTTGCATTTTTGGTGGGGGCAACTTTTTGACAGAATCAGCTTTTGTCAATTAATTTCTATACGTTTATTCAAACTGGCTCTTAAATGCACATTGTGGTTGGTTGTTTCAGTTTTCAGCAAAAAAAACCAAGAGGAAGTTAAAACACATTCAGACGTTCAGCTCAGCTCAACGCTGCAAGCTTTCTACTGCCGCCTGCTTCTTCACTGGGAAATAATTTTTGACTATGGACTACTGCTTAGAGTATTATTTCTATTATGTTTGTAGCTTTCTACCGGATAGTGATGCAGTTTATTCGCCCTAAACTGGCAACTTTGTATTCCTCACCACAGGGCAAAGCAGCCAAAACCTTTGTTTCTCGGCAATTTGTTTTATAGTGTGCACTGGGGGGATTCCATTGTTTTTCTTGTTTTTACATACTTTCTGAGACATGACTTTCTTAGATACATGAAATATGAGGATGACAATTAATACAGATGAAGAAATCAAACACACAGCTGATTTTTGGTGGAAAATTGTTGGTACCGTGGGGGTGTCTGCCGGAGTAAAATCTACTGCTCAGTTTTAATTTGAATATAGTGACTTTTTCCCCAGAGAACCAGAGGAACAATGAAATACCTTAGGTAGCTTACCTTCTTATCATGCAGCGATGCGCTTTGCATTTTTGAAATATGGTTTGCACTGTGGGGGTGTTTGCCAGAGAGACTGTTTTGCATTTTTGATGAATGGACACTTGGAAGATAAGCTGTTTGGGATTCAGCCTCCTGACTATGAAGTAAAACATTAGAAATCTGTGTTCAAATAATATTCTCTTCACTGTGGGGGAGTCGGTCAGAGGAAGTCAATGTGTTTGCTATTTTTCTGTGCCAATTTCTCCCACAATGATTGAGATGACAAATTTGATCTGGACTCTCTATTTGATGCACAATGTCAAACACAAGTTTCTTAAAAAAAAAAAAAAAAACAACTTTGTCCTGTGGGGATGTCTGCCAGAGTAACTGCTGTGCAAGGGTTATTGTGACAACTATGAATGTTTTTCACTTTAAAACTACCGGAATTGTGAGCTACCTCAGGATGTTGTTTTGTTACCATGGAGTAAATATATGCAGTATATGATATATTGATATGTTTTTCTAGATGCTCAGCGCTTGATAAAGTTCTTGTTTGCACTATGGGGGAGTCTGTCAGAGCCATTGTTCGCTGTTCTTTTTGGACTACCCCACCTTCTTCTCTTCAATATGTTAGGACGATGAGCTCTTTTGGGATTCTCCAAGTGAAGCACATTAAAACTTGCTTTCTGTTTTGTGGCATGGGGTTTGCACTCTGGGGTTGTCAGGCTATAAAGACTTAAGCGCTGGTTGGTTTTGTGATGAAAACAGACACTTCTTCCCGTAAAACCACTGGCTGTGGTCTACCTTCGGTACCTACTTTCTTACCATTTGGCAAATCATGTCCTGTGCTTTATGAAGCCTCGTTTGCACTGTGGGGGTGTTTACCACAGTGAAATCTGTCAAAGATGTATTGACTTCTTCCCGTAAAACCACGGAGGCTGTTGCGCTCCTTAACATGTAGTGAGAGTTGCATGCATGTTCACTATTGCCAGCACTTGTTAAAGTTATTTTTTGCACTATGGGGGAGTCTCCAATAAGACACCTGCACTAAATCCTATATTGACTGTTTTTTTTTATAGATTTTTCTTTTTCTTTGAAATTGCCTTCAGACCTGTGTCGAACCAATCTTATCATCTTATTATCTGGACCTGCGTGTGAGTTTGCCCAGGTGCTATTTAAAACTCGGAAAGTTTTTGAGACTCATTTTCAGGCTACTGCATTTCCAAGTTTCCCATTTTTTCGATATATTAGCCGAACGCTGGGACATTTCGGCTGAACCCGAGCCGACGCGCATGGATAATTAGCGGTGAAGCAAATTTCGACGTCCGCCGGCGGGGTTTTTCTTCGAGAGAAGCGCGGCCGCACTTAAAGCGGCTCATCTTTTACAAATGTGAAAAAACAGCCACCATCTTCTTATTTACCATGAGTGTCACAAACAGGCAGTCTAATGAATGCGCCGCGCACACGGCTCAGCCGATCCGGCGGCTGTTTCCCCACTCGCCGCGGGGCACACAGAGACATATTTTTACTGTACCTAAGAGGCAATTTATTCCATTGACCTTTATACAAATCTGTGCGGCTGGACTTCTCTCTCTCTCTCTCTCTCTCTCTATATATATATATATTGCTCTCTCTCGGTGCCTGGATGAGGGCGAGCGGCAGAGTAGGAGTGTGGCTACGTCCTCATTGATGACAAAAGTAGCTTTTTGCTGAGAGAAAAAAGCAAAACTGCATTAATCATGTTGTGACAAAGCATAAAGCTCTGATTGGAATACGCAAACGAAAGGGGGGGGGGGGGGGGGTGACAAGCAGAAGTGTTTGCAAGATAGGGCGCAAACGAGCCGAGAGACGGTGGATAAGTGCTCTTCCCGTCTTTGTCCAAGCAGTTGCACGTAAACAAATTACATCCAATGCAGCCTCCCACCTTTGAACAGGAGCTGTGGTCGTTACATAATCCTGCACACGGTCCAAAAACAATAATATTCTCTCCACAGCGCCGGCTGACTGACTCAAGGCTGCAGAAGAGTAATATCTACGCGACCGGTGATCAATAAGTCACTGTTTCATTGGCCAAACTGTCGGAACGCATTTCCCGTCTCCCAAGTAACCGGCCAGTAACTGTGAGACAAGCGGAAGAGGTCAAATAAGCCGAGTGACGTGAGGAACTGTCACGGTTCCGCGTCGTCTCGGAAAAGACACTTTATCCCCGGATCGCGCTCCCGCCGACGCGACGGGCTATCCGAGTGGTCGTGTCGCTCCAAGTCGGGCCTTTAATCTGAAAACCCGCAGAGGTGAAAGACCGTTTCCCTGAGAATTGTGTGGAAGTGGCAATGCCAGTAGGTAGGATTTCATTAATTTGGTTGGACGCGTGGAATAAGCCCTCTAGTGGCCACAGTGGGTACAACAAGAACAATGTAGATGATTAAATGGAAAAAGCTGAAAAATGATTTATTAGAGTGTTGAATTGGCGTATTATGTAAGAAAACAGAAATGTTCTGTGCGCCCATGATCGAACATCAAAATCAACAGTGTGCACCAAACAAGCAGATATTTAACCAACCAAACATCAGACCAATATAATCCAGTAACTTGTTTAAAAAAGAGAGGGAAGAAGGAGTACTTATTAAATCCCACCCCTTCTCCATAAGTGATAGATAAAAATAAAAAAAAGCCATTTTTTGTAGTTTCCACTAATTAAATAATCAATTAATTTAATCATGGTAGAACTATTATGTTTAGACTAATTATTTGTTGAAAACGGAATTACATATATTTAAAAAAAATTATAATGAAATATATCCAATAAATATAAATAAAATCATGATTATGGAAGGATAATATTCAAAATATGATGAATAAATACAGGTATTTCATTATTTATTCCTCTATAGCGCATTGCTTAAAACACCTTTTAGACTTTTAGAATTTTGAGTGCTAGTTAACATAAATAACTTTTTTATGTATTTTTTATTAAGTGTGTCTAAACAGGATATATTCACATCTCAGTACCATGTACCACACTGTACTTTATTATCTGCAACAAATGTGCAAAGTATATCCTGATACATCTAAAGCCCCATTTACAGGACGATGTTTTCAAGTGAAAACAGAAAATGTTGTTGATATGATAACGCAATTTTCCGTAAACGCTCTTGACTCCGTCGCCATGGAAACGGGAGGGAAAAAGCAACTTTTCACTTGAAACGTTTTGGTGTAAATGGGCCGGAATATTAATATTCTAATTAAATCTCGTGTTTTATTAAAAGTAGCACTCAAGTGACCTGGTGGACGAATGAGGAGTGAAAGATTTTCCAAAGCAAAGAGGCGAAACACCATCGATGTTTACGTCAATTTGAGACGTTAAAAGTGTTACGATTTGTCTGTTTACACACATTTTTTAACGTCCCAGACATGCAGCTTAGATTTCACATGTTGCACAAGTATTTCTTCACCTCTTTTGAAATTGCGCTTAACTCATCGCTGTTAGTTTGGAAGAAATGAAGAAGTTACCATATATGGTCATTTGTCCTATAAAAGCTTCTGTAATAAAAACACACACACAAAAAACCCCAGTACATTTTCTGTATTTTCATCTCACAACTTCTCAACCAAAAGTACCCACGTAAAAACTGACTGATACAGTACCACTGTGGTAATATGCCCAGTACCAATAATATACTCAGTAGCAGTGTAGTAATATACCCAGTTCCAGTGTCGTGATATACCAAGTACCAATGTAGTAATATACTCAGAACCAGTGTACTAACATCCCCAGTACCAATGTAGTAATATGCCCAGTACCAGTGTAGTAATATACCCAGTACAAGTGTAATAATATACCCAGTACAAGTGTAGGAATATACCCAGTACCAATAATATACTCAGTTGCAGTGTAGTAATATATCCAGTACCAATGTAGTAATATACCCAGAACTCGTGTAGTAATATACCCAGTACCAGTGTAGTAATATACCAAATACCAATGTAGTAATATACCCGGAACCAGTGTAGTAATATACCCAGTACAAGTGTAGTAATATACCCAGTACCAATAATATACTCAGTGGCAGTGTAGTAATATACCCAGTTCCAGTGTCGTGATATACCAAGTACCAATCTAGTAATATACCCAGAACCAGTGTAGTAATATACCCAGTTCCAGTGTCGTGATATACCAAGTACCAATCTAGTAATATACCCAGAACCAGTGTACTAACATCCCCAGTACCAATGTAGTAATATACCCAATACCAGTGTAGTGATATACCAAATACCAATGTAGTAATATACCCAGAACCAGTGTAGTAATATACCCAGTACCAGTGTAGTGATATACCAAGTACCAATGTAGTAATATACCCGGAACTCATGTAGTAATATACCCAGTACCAGTGTAGTAATATAGCCAGCACCAATAGAATAGATATTGTGCTGTAGACGTGAGTAAACCATTTTCACTGAAGCTTTTATTTCACAAATTATAATAAATTAATATTTTACCTTCTGTTCTGTTTGGAAGCTCGAGCGCCATTAACCTGCAGCGAAAGAGCAACACAACACTTCACCTGACGTGTGAAGTTTTTATGACAATTTATTTGATCTTGCAAGACATACTTAGGTAACGCAGCTCATAAAGTATCGTGATACACACAAAAACTATATATTAGGTTAAGTTCATGAAGTTTCACGTTCACAATTTTAACATGGTGGATATTTTTTTGGAGCTGTTGTGAACTTCTTTAAAATATTTTCACTGATTTAAGCTGTTTTTGTTGTTTGCGTTCCTTTTCACCTTTTCTCTCAACTCAACTGTTTGACCCATTTTAGTGTTTTGTTTTTCTTGTTTTAAAAACGTTACATATTTCATATTTCTTTCAGAGTTAATCAAGCTGTTTTATATTTACGAGCCATTCCTAGCAGGGTTATTTGTTTTAGTTCATGTTTCTTAGCTATTGAAGCTATTTTATCTAGTTTTGCCTGCTTTATCAGTTTTAGCGATTGTAGCAGCTTTTTTATGGCGGGGGGGGGGGGGGGGGGGGGGGGTATTATTTTTATTCAAGACGTTTTGATGTTTTAGCTTCTTTTTTTCTTTTTTTAAGTAAATTGGACCATTTTGAAGTAGAATCTGATGTGCAGATAGAATAAGATTCTGATATTGGGGTTTTTTTTTCCCTCGGAATGATGGCTTTTAATGAATCTCTAAAGAGAAACTCTTCATGTGTTTGCAGCAGAGTGTGAGAACAACAACTCTCGACAAATAAACATAGGCGGCACATCCAAACATCCCGAGACGAGAAAACAAAACGGTCGAGTGAATGAGAGAGAGAGAGAGAGAGAGAGAGAGAGAGAGAGAGAGAGAGAGAGAGAGAGAGAGAGAGAGAGAGAGAGAGTGACTGACTTAAGGCCCCCCAAAATAGGACACATTCCTCCACACTGAAGTGTGTGTGTGTGTGTGTGTGTGTGTGTGTGTGTGTGTGTGTGTGTGTGTGTGTGTGTGTGTGTGTGTGTGTGTGTGTGTGTGTGTGTGTGTGTGTGTGCGCGTGTGTCTGTGTGTGTCAACAGGAACACATTCCTGTTGAGGGGGCTTGACTTTCTCCACACGGGGAGGCCGGCCAAAACAAAAGGACCGTCCGGCGGCGGCGGCGGCAGCGGCGGCGGTGGCGGCTTCATTTCCATCAGGGAGAAGCGAGGCGTCTGGTCTTTAACTCACGTTTGGCTTCGCTCACGACGCAGCAGGAACCACAACTCACAGTTTAGGGAAGCGGGAATTCAAAAGAAAACATGCACAGTCAAGAAAAAGCGAAGCTGCTCATGAGCGGGGAGGATTTCTACTCATGAAGGCGAGATGGCGAAGTGATGGAGGCCGACCGCGGCGGCGCGGTGGGGCAGTGGCTCGCCCTCTCATCTCCCGGGGACGACGTTCCTTCGCTCGAGCCTCAGCTTTATAGGAAATTTCTATGTGGTGTTTACATGTTCTCCCTTTGTGTTTGTGGCTTTTCAGCCCACACACACACACACACTGTGGTTTCCCTCGTACTCACCAGGATGTGACGAGAATCTTCACAGGGAAGATTCACGTAGAGGAGACTCTGAACGCGTCATCGTATCTTCAGTTTTGGCTGATTGTGGTTTCGGACCACGTTTCATGAAAATAACATCTTTGAGTCACTAAAGGAGTTTGATTCCTGCACAGCTTGTTTGGATTATTTAGGATTACATGTATAGTAACAATACAGTTTTACATTTCACAGGAATTTACTTATTTTTGAATCCAAAATTCAAAAATTTAGCATCCAAAGAACAGACTAGAATATTTACATGTCAGAAACCGTGAGAACAGAATTTAGGGAATTTATAATTTAAAAACAGAAGGAATGAATGAGACAAAGTTTACTGTCCTCGTTTCTAAAAAGAGCCTGTTTAGAGCTTTAGAAAATGTGTGTTTTGAGTTTATTTGTCATAAATATGTGTACTATTACAAACTGAATAATTAGAATTCACTTTGAAAACAGTCCGGCTGTATCCTGTGCTTGCGCACTAAATGTTTCTTAAATCTTTTCTTAACTAAACGTTTCTTCCATGGTGTCATGACTCCCAGTTCATATTCTCCTGGACGTCTTACTTTTATTTTGAAGGTCACCGTAATAACAATCCAAGTTGGTACTTTTATTTTGACAGTCACTGTAACAACAATCCAACTTGGTGGTCTGGCCACTAGCATGTTTTTCTCTCCTGTTGTTAATGTTTAGAGCTGCATGTGTGCGTGGTCTTCATTATTAAAACTAGAGCTACACTCGGTAGAACGCAGACCTTCGCCAACGCCACATCGATGCTAGCTCGCCTGTCAGGTAGCTACATCGCCTTGTGAAACGTTGAGCAGGGAGCGTCTCCATGGCAACACATCTCCTGTGATCTCCTCCATGAGGTGCCTCTCTCATCCGCTTTGCACGGGACAATTTTTTTTCGCATTTTTTGGGGGGATTTATTCAGAAACGGTTTCGCCGTTAACATCCCAAACTCTAATCGCTTGGTCCTTGGATGATGACAAATCATCCAGGAAATTTCATGCAATTCAGGTGAGTAGTATTTGCGAAAGGTTGGTAGAATACATACATACAAACCAATAAATAAATAAATACACGTAGCCAAAAACAGAACCTTCGTTGGTGAAGGTAACAACAGCACCCACTTGTGGCCCAACATGAAAACGACATCGTTTTCAGAGTTTCTGCCGTTGCCGCGCAGACGGACATTATTATCAAAATGCCGCCCTACAATCATGACACCTTTTCTGACAATAAAAACCCGAAAAAGATGCATTTTCACTTGAACTGTTGTGTGAATGTGGCCTTAGTCACACGCAAGAAAAGCGAATCATAAATTAAAAAAAAAAGAGTCTATTCATTAGTTTGGTGTGGCTTCATCGTCTGCTTATATTTCTGTGCAATATGTTTTCATAACTTCTGTCTCAACAGTATTTTTCAAGAAACTTGCTGCTCAAAGACACAAGTGACCCGACAACTTCTAGGAAGTGAAGTTAATCTGTTTTGAGGGTGATTACGGTGAACGTCAGGTTATCCCAAACTCAAACATGGAGACCAAGCTCAAAGAAATGCTTCGTCACGACGGCTCACACAGTCTCAGGCTATTTGCTGTTTGGATGTTCTAAAGCAACACCAAGCAGAGTGAAGACACTGACTAAAGCCTGAGTTTGAGTCAAGTCAGCATTTCTGTAACCGAAGGGGTGTAACGTCAAGTGATCCGGTCTTCGCTCTAATAATAAAGGCTCTCGAGCAGATTGAGCCTCAACAGCAAGTAGCAGCAGGTAGTAAAGTGGGCTTGTGGGAAACCCACAGTGTGTGGAGTCGATTGATCCTGTTCTCTAGTAAATGTCCTCCCATAGTCTCGACTGGTCCGGTACCGACTGTGGAGTCTGTCGAGTGTCTCCAGCCAAGAGTTGATGACTCGGCAGTCGCCTGATCTGGCCATGGGAACCACCAGACTAATTCTGACTTTATAAAGAAGTTTCTGTCTTGAGAACGGTGCTGAATCTATGAATTTTCTAGTTGTCTTTCTGTTACAACGATCTTCACTATACTATACGAATCCATTCCAAGGAAGGAAAACACCTGTTTTTATTGGATTTATTATTTATTCACTCATCAATCTCCTGATATGGCAACAAAACTGATTTCATGACACAAAAACCGAAAAAGAGTTTAGGACACAGGTTTCAAGCATAAAGCTTGTGGGCCAAAACTGGTCCGCAAGAGGCTCCGATCAGACCAAACCACCGAGCAAATTGTTAAAATTTGTAAGAAAACACAGATTTTGTTTTCAGGCTGATTTCTTAAAGGGGTCATATTATGCAAAATTCACTTTCTAAAGGTTTTCCAACAGTAATAATCGTCCCCATACCTGGAATGACGCCCCAGAAGTGAAGAAAGTCTGTCCTCTCTCTCCCTGGCTTGTTTCAGTTTCTAAAAAGTGTGTTGCTCCAACCAGCCAATCAGAAATCAAACCCTATATAGTGTCATCGGGGGTTTAGCCAATCACAATCAAGGTAGGCCCTCCCTTTGACTCCTCCCACAGTTACGCAGCTCTGCTCTGGCACATGGCACCACGACAGGAAGTACTTCCTCCTCTTCCCAAGATGGGCATATGTGGGCGGAGCCAGCCCAGCTCACACAGACACAGCAGATTCTGAATGCAGCTCCTATGAGCCAATATTCAAATGGAGGAAAATCAAGGAAAAGCTAGAAACTTTGAATACAAAGTTTCTGGACCAACGAGACCATGAGGAAGAGTAGAAACGCTGGATAACATGAGCTCTTTTAAGAACAGAGGATACAACACAACACCGAGACCTGAGCTGAGATACCGGTGATGCCATGAACGATGGTCAATGAGCATTAGCCTTAAAGCCACACTGTCACGTTTATAAAAAATACCCATAATGCAACAGCTAAAAGGGATTCGCTGGATTTCTGTATTTTGCACCAGAAGGTTTCAATCAAATTGGCTTCATGTTGAGATTGTTGTAACTCTAAATCATAATTGTTTGGTTTTGTGAAAATATAGACATTTTCACAAACATTTCAACAAAACCATTGGCACCATGTTTCCGATCCGACCACTCAGGAGGAGATTGGGCCGCTTGTGGCCCCTGAACTAAAATGTGTTTTCACTGATTCAGGATGAGTCAAAAAGCCTTCAAGAGGTTCAGGAATGTCTGTGTGCCTTCGAGACGGTGCAAAATGCACCATGATTGAGAATCCTCGCTGTCTGCAACAGCTTCTTAAATGTGTTTTTGCAGTTTCCTAAACGAGTCTCTATGAGATACCCTTGTTTCATCAAGTCTTATGCTGATTTCTGTTGCTACTCTTGGTTTTTTATCTTCAACGGTCTTTGCGGATGAGTAGTCTGATACAACAAACGACCGTCTTAATGAAAGAATTTCCTGTTTTCTGTTCATATTCTTCCATTTATCTTCCACTACTGTTATTGTTGGACTCGATCCCAAGCGAGTTTCAGGTGTTTCAGGCCAAGCCAAGAATCCCCCATTTGGCAGTTGCCCGATCTGGCAACGTGACCAGTCTCGTCCCATTCTGGAGAACTGAGGAAGACTTTTTGATGATCATCAAAAGCCTTCAGGAGGTCCATGAAAGGTTTGCGGTAAAGCATGGGTGAGAATCTGTACCCGTCGTACGGTGGAGTATTTAAATCCACTGCCTTTATTGTGTTCTACGATGTCTATGCACATTTGTGTATAAACACAAGACGGATTTCACAAGACTTTCCTCTTCCCACAGATTCTGAGTTGATACGTTGTGGAGTTCACGTGTTTTTATCGACTCCTTTCTTTGTTTTCTCTGCGCTGTTGTTTTCTTTTTTGTTTAACTTGTATCAGTACAGTGATGTTTCCCTGATGGAGAGGATTTTAATTCAAATTCTGTTTTATTCCTATAGCACCGAATGCAAACCATTTCAAGGTAGTTTGACAGCAAGAAAAAAAAATTGAAAATTTAAATGAAAGAAAATAAAAGAAACCGGCAGTCTTTCTGGGGGTGTAGGGATTCAAATATACCACTTGGGCTTCTTTCATCCTGGGTTTTACTTACTGTCATTCTGTACTGTGACATTTTGTGCAAAAGAAAAAGAACATTTTCTCCTCTGATTCTTTCACTTGTGGCCATAATGTCCTCCGCTCTGTTAATCTCTTTGTTTGCTTGTTGCCATTGAACTTGTTTTACTTCTCACTATACTGAGCGTTATTCAATGGCACACATCATTTCTAGGGTAGATGCAGTAAAAAAAAAAAAAAAAAAAAAGTGATATTTTTTTCTCTGGCCAGCTTCTGCAGAGAGACCGACACCCCCCCCCCCCCCCCCCCCCCCCCCCCTCTTCTTCCTCCTCTTCCTCTTTAAACAGAAAGCTTTCAGTTAAGAGAGAGAGGATCATTCCTAATAATAGTGTTGCAGTAATGAAGGCAGGCGGTGGCGATCTCTCTCTCTCTCTCTCTCTCTCTCTCTCTCTCTCTCTCTCTCTCTCTCTCTCTCTCTCTCTCTCTCTCTATCTCTCTCTCTCCCCGGCGGATCAAGCCTTGCTGGTCGGTCAGTGTTTCTTTGCTCGGTGATTAAGGGGGAGGACCAATGGCAACAAAGGAGACGAAGAGGACGGTGGCTCCTCCTCTCTCGCTCTCTCTCTCTCTCTCTCTCTCTCTCTCTCCCTCCGTGTGTGTGCTTTATAGATGTATATAATCCCCGAGTTGACCCAGAAAACAAACTCCAGTGACTGAGAGCTGAGGCGCCGCAGAGTTTGGATCCGTCGCAGGGCTGCATGTAGCCGGAGCATCAGCTGGACCGACGCGCGGCACCGACCCAACTTCTCCGCACGGATTTCTTTTTTTTTTTTAATTCTTTCTTTCTTCTTTTTTTTTTTTAACATTCTCATATCGGGTAAGTGTATTTTCCTCTTCACTCTCAAACAGGTAGACAAGCAGCACTTTCCCTTTTGTCCCTTTCTCTCCATAATAACCAGATCCGGACGGAATATTTTGCGCTTATTTATCGCATTTCTCCCAATTTTACGCAGATCAGAAATGAAAAAAAAAACATCGATGTTTCTTTAGTAGTGCAATCATTTGTTGGGTTTATTGTCTTTAGAGGTTTGCTTGAACAGTCCGGATCTGCACAGACAACACAGGAGAGCGATTATTCTAAGGAGGTTATTGAGGAAAGTGTGCGTCCTGAAAAAGAACGCACGGGGGGAAAAAAAGGCTCCGATCGCCACAATCTGCTTCTCATCGAACAGGAGTTTATTCCAGACTGGTGAAGCTTTAAATTAACACCTCCAGCTTTTTTTTTTTTTTTTTTTGGTTTGTCATGCCTCATTGTGAAAATGTGTCTTTTTCACGGATCCCTTCAGGATGCGCGTTTTGCACGACCCGTCCCCCTCCTGCGTTAATGCGCACAATGTCATCAGTTTTAACAAGCCAATCTCGCAATTCCTACACGATCCACTGTGAGCTGGTGGGTGTTTTATTTATTTTTTTCGATCTTTAAAAGACACGAGGCAATGTGTGTATGTTGCGTGTATTAAAGGGGGAAGAAGAGGTGTGTGTGTGTGTGTGTGTGTGGTCTGGAGAAGCATTCCTCTGCGTCCTTTTGGCTGCAAGGGTATTACTGCCCTCCCTCGTTGGTGTGATACTGGCTGATTGACTCATGGTGTCATTTTGTTTATTCTTTCTACATGCGTGCTTCACATGTGACCATAAATAATGACACTACAAAGTGCGAAGCGTGCTCATGCTCATCAGTCACATACAAAGTCTGTTTTGTGGTTTAGTGTTATCTGCTCTGAGGAGGCCCGTTAAAACAGGAACCATCAACATTAAAGCAGCAGAAATGGAGACATCCTGACTTCTTGGTGTCTCTTCTGGGACATGCTTCTAAGTCAAACAAACAAAAAAAAGCTGGCTCCTACATTTCCCATAATGCAATCGATCTGTGCCGGTTTTGCTGTTTTTCACTGGCACTGTGCAGCTGCCAGTATGTTTCCCACTAATCACTGGACTTTCCAGCTGTCCTGGATAACTAAGAACAATAAGATTTGCACTGTCACGAAGAAATTGCAACTTCTTTGCTGAATCAGCACCAGTGGCTTTAATAAATGAAGGCTACCTGAAGGAAACATTTGAAAAGGCAGTGTGCCTTCTGAATGTTGAACTCAGGCCTCATTTCAAGTGACGACGCATCGTTTTTGTTTGAGAAAAGTTTTGTAGAAATGCTGAAAATGATGTAGTTAGCAGGCCAGGCCACTAGTGCGTGCTCTTGTTTGTTTTTGTAATGAAACCACACACACATGCTTACAGAGAACAATGGGCTATAAATGTTAAGAACAGGTGAACACGGACGTTATTGTGGATAGATGACCAAGTTGGGTTGGTCTGACTGTCAAAATAAAAGTACCAAGTTCCAGGAGACTATGGACTGGGAGTCATGACACCATGGAGGAAAGTTGGTTCTGATTGGCTCTACTGAGCATGTGCAGAAGAACAGCAGACATTGACTTATTCAGGGGTTGTCTGGGTGTGAGAGCTGAAGTTCATAATGTTTTTAATACAGGATATAAATGTACTATTCAGATCTATAAGTAATAAAAGTTTTTCTACTGAGCCTTTATATATAGTCTACAACTGTTGTTTCTCTAACGATAAACGTTCAGCCTGCAGGCCAGAAAGAGTCCAGTCAAACCTCAATATATTTATTTGACCACTAGGGGTGCAGTTGAGTCTGTATAGTCAGTTCAGGTGATCAGGATCACTACACTTGTAGAAATGTGTCAACACTAAAGATCCTTTCTAGAATGTGTTGAGTTAAGATCACATTAAGAACTTGCTGACTATATTTTTGAGTTCCAGCTCCATGTGGCCAGATGTTTCATACCTTTGGTGATGTGAGAAGTGGAATAAAAATCCACTGTGATCTTTATGTTGTAAAGCACTTGGTAAACAGAGGTATAATATTGTTAAATTTGCAGTAGTGTTATTCAAATTTCACGTATTATAAAAGGTTACATCGTTAAATGTGAGCTTCTTAATGATAGATTAATACGTTGTTGCACTAAAACAAAGATTTAGATTTCTAGTTATTTATAGATTATATTGCATTTATTTACTGGTCCAGCTCCAAGTAGGAACATTTATGAACAATCTGATTACACACTGTAATCACACTGAAATGATGTTAACAAAGCAATTTGAATGAGGTTGACTTTAATGCAATTGATTAATTTGCTTTGAGATGCTTTGTATCTGGATAAATGAGATTATGTACATACGTGTGTGTTGGCATCTCTAACTGCCTTGGTTTCTGCTTTCTATTCAGACTATTTGTTTAGCTGGATTCACAATAACTCAAATGACAATTATGACCTCACATGATTAACATGACAATGCTCCTCGATTGGCTATAATGAACAAACCTGACATGTAATTAACCACGGCTCACAATAATGTTTATAAAATCCTACTTGACCTAAAAGAAGAAAGCTGAATACTTAGTTAAACAACATATGGGGAGTTAAAACTCATAGGAGCTTTAAGTTGCGAGCCAGCTTCGGCTAGTTTGTCGCAAAGTAATTCAAATGGGCAAAATCTAAAACGGCCACTTAAAGAGATTTCACCTTCATGTTTGTATTCAAGGCATTTTGAAGTGGAACAAGATTACTAGTGTATTATTGAGTCTGATATTCCTGAGTTCAATCAGAATTTGATTCTTAATGCATTGAATCACCACTTAAATCAACAAAATTGTGTCGTCTTTGGTTGTAAAATATGAAGGAACTTTTGCTCGAATCACCTGATTTTAGTTCATTTATAGAAAAGCAAGGGCAATTCAAAAATGACTTTGGAAAGTGACCTATGCTCGCTACAACTTTGAATTTATTCGTTTCAGGTGTTTTAGGGTCCATTACTTTGAACTTATATTACTTTATTCATCTTTCAGAGTCATTATATAATTTACTTCCAACGTTTCCACCGACTGTCTATGAACCCAGGCTGTTGTGTGGATGAATTTGTAACTAGAGCTACACTCGGTAGAGCGCAGTCCTTCGCCAACACCACGTTTGTTTGCGGAACCGAGTTAGCATTGCCAGCATGATAGCCGTTAGCTCACATCGTCGCTAACTAGCCTGTCAGGTAGCTACATCACTGTGTGAAACACTGAGGAGGGAGCGTCTCCATGGCAACAGACCCTGATCTCCTCCATGGGGTGCCTCTCCCATCTGTTTTGTATGGGGAAAAAAATTTTCACAGGTTTTTGGGATATATACAGAAATGGTTGGCTGTTAACATCCCAAAATCAAACGATTGGTCCGTAGATGATGACAAATCATCTCTGAAGATTTCATGCAATTTGGATGAGTAGTTTTTGTGAAAAGGTGGTAAAATCCATACAAATAGATACATAAATAAATACACGCAGATGAAAACATAACCTTCTCGCTCTGCTCTGGTTGGCGAAGGTAAAGATTGGTCGTATTAAATATATGTCATATTAATTGTGTTTGGCTCCATGTTTCCAGGGCGACTCAGCAGCCATGGCTGAACACATGATGATGCCCATGAGCCACGGCTTCCGGATGGGAATGAACGGACCTCCGCAGCACAGCGGCCAGCCGGGCCTGCGCAGTCTGCCCAACGGCCAGGTGATGCACTACGGCAGGAACCCGCAGAGCAACATGGAGGCGGCCATGAGACAGAGACAGGGCATGGTGGGGCCCGGGGGGATGGCCGGCCCCGTTAACGGGGCGCCCATGGGAAACCACCACCACCAGATGATGTCTGGGAACATGATGTACAACGGCCAGGGCCCCCAGCAACAGCAGCACCACCACATGCACCCCCAGCAGCAGCAGCAGCAGCAGCAGCAGCAACAGCAGCAACAGCAACAGCAGCAGCAGCAGCAGCAGCAGCAGCAGCAGCAGCAGCAGCAGGGCGGACACCCGCAGCAGTACCACCACGGTAACCTCACCTCCCAGCAGCTCATGGCCAGCATGCACCTGCAGAAACTGAACACCCAGTACCAGGGACACCCGATGTGCTCGTCCATCGGCCACCACTTGCCAAATGGAGCTCAGTACCGCGTGGGCCCGGCCCAGCTTTCGGGCATGCAGCACATCGGCGGCCCCCTGGGGTTAAACGGCATGGACATGGACCTGATCGACGAGGAGGTTCTGACGTCGCTGGTCCTGGAGCTCGGGCTGGATCGCGTTCAGGAGCTGCCGGAACTCTTCCTGGGACAGAACGAGTTCGACTTCATATCAGACTTTGTGTGTAAACAACAGCCGAGCACGGTGAGCTGCTGAGCCGCTCGGACGCCAGCTGTTTCGGGGTTTTTATTGGTTTGGACTGGAAACGCCTCCCCTCCCCCAAAGAATGACTTGAGTGGCGACCGTAGCACAGCGACAGGAGACAATCTTTCTGTTCTGTTGGTGTTTCTGTGTCTGTGTTTATGACAGTTTCTTGTGCGCCTTCACACTGACCTGCCTGCAAGTCGTTCAGAGAGAATTGTAACGAGCGAAAACACGGATAGGGGCACCAGGTTCTTTTTCCTTTGAGCCGGCGCCAGTCAGATCTGTCGCCTTTGGCCAAATTGAGGCGTCCTGATGCAAGCGGGTTCTGTCTGCAGCCGTCTGGCCCTCAGCACATGTGCCTACGGTGCCAAGGCTTTCGGAGAAATTGTAAATTTAGCAAACACAATGGGGGGGAGACGACCTGATAGGACTGCCCATTCAGGTCTGCCAGATTCTCTTTAGGGTATTTTATCTCTGATCACACTTCTGACTAGTAGCAGACGTCTTACAATTTCCAGAAAAGTGGTCCTCTTAATTTGTTAAAACAAGGATGAAGGGATTAAGGGAGTGGAGAATGATTCTTTTTTTGCTGTTTGCATATTGAAGGCTGGCTCTTCAAAAATGACTCTCCTACAAAGGACGACTTTTCCATGACGAGCAGGAGGTTGTGCAGCATTCCTGGGTGGCATCATGTTTTATTTTGTCTGTTTTTTGTTTTAACCTGGGACTGTTTGAAATGTGCTCCATCGATTATTTTTGCTTTCGGCGCCGTTAACCCGGCTCTGATTAAACCCACTATTGTTCAATGTCTCACATCTGAACCGTGTTAATTAGCTGTGAAAGAATCGCTGGAAGTTAAGTTTTTTTCTTGGCTTTTAAAAAATACAAAGAAAAGAAAAAAAGAAAAGCTTTTGTGTGTCAAAGTCTCACAACTCTACAGCATTGATGTGTTTCGTTGCAAACAAATCCTGGATGAATTGTGTACAAGACGTCACATTTTGATCGGAGGATTGACAAAAAAAATCAAGAGTACTCATTATAAGCAAAAATAACAACAGTCAAAGACCCCTGCTTCTTGTGAAGGTATAAAGCTAAGCACCTAGTCCGAGCCTGGATAGTCATGTAATGCTACTTCCTACCACCAGATGGTGTTTTGAGTCACTTTAATGTTCAGTCGGTCTACAGTCCAACAAAGCAGCCGGTGATAATGGAGGTGGCCTGCCTACATTCGACTCCATCTACTACAGACTTTGGACAAACGCAGTACCAAGTTAGGTTTTGTGGTTGTATTGAGTCGTAAAATGTATTTCATTCTATGACAGACAGGATTAGGTAACATGAATTAAAACAATAACATGATGAACACTCACCTGCTATGAATCCGGGTTTGACGACTCTCCCAAAGAAAAGCACTCGTTTAAGTGGTGTTATTACCTGCAACAATAATTTATCCTCCCACACTGTCTGACTATGGCTCTCAAACTCTCGTGGGAACTTTTGTTCCACCGTGTAATTCTCAGTATATTTCAGTTGTTGCGGGAGTCGTTAGTGCTAACGCACCGATTTGAAGCTTGCTAATTGCCAATGAACCTCCAAATGAAAAATAAAAGCCAAATTCTGCTCTCAGTGTTTTGACACAGGTAGATCAGTTTGATGGATTTAGATTCAAAATCGAAAGAGCGTGACTTAAGGGTATTTGTTTCCTGCAGGTATCATTTTTGTAGTTAATTTAATGTGATATTGGTAAAACCAACACGCCAGAGAATTGGACAGACCGAATGTTACAGTGGCTCATCATCAACATGAAAACACAAAGGCCTTTCAGACTGCCGGTATTTCAAGAAACTGAAACCTTGTTGACTTTTATTTTGGGTCACATCAGTACAAGCAATAGGGACAGCTTCAAGAACACACCGGACAGACTGGATGTTACTGCTGCTTATAGTCGCCACCCAAAACACAAAGGTAGTATTTGTAAAATCTTACATAGTTCACCACGAACACCGCAAACTGAAAGAAACGTGGCCTCCTGCCAGTCAAAGTCAATCAAACAAAAATAGCAGCAATCAGACGTCGTTCGGAAGTGTGACTTCTTTTTTTTTTTTTTTTTTTTTTTGTCTGAAAGCATGTTTGTTTAAAAAAAGGAAAGAGGAAAAAACAGGTGTGATTGGCAGCAGACAGTGTGTGTTATTTGCGTACGTCTGTGCCGCGAGACTTTTACAAATCCCATCGAATGTCATTCTTCTTCTCTGAACCGGAGAGAGAGAGAGTGAGAGAGAGAGAGAGAGAGAGAGAGATTGTGTTGTGTGTGCACACATGGTGTGGACGCAGCACAACCCAGCAGCTCTTAGTTTAATCATTATTTAAAGCTGCCACTACCTGTGGCATTGATTTCACGAGGAGCAAAGTTGCCGTTTTTCGACATAGATTAGCCGACTCTGCTGCTTTCCTGCTGATTAGATTTAAATTACATGTTCTCACACGCTTGTCTTAATTGAGGTCGGCTTGCACATTCTCCAATGACTCAATAATTATAAAACGGACATGTTCTGTGACGCTTTTTTTTTTTTTTTTGGTCTTGGCCACGGTTGGTAATTAGGTTTTTTTTTTTTGGTCAAGGTTGCTGCTTCGCCGCCCGAGTGAGGAAGAACTCTCATGATGCTATTTGTGGGAATGTGGCGGCGCTGGAGCGTCGGGGCCGCGCTGGTTGCACGGCGTTAATCTGCTCCGATACGAAGGCGCCGCCACCGTTTCTGCCGTCGTTGAAGGCGCTGCGGGGGGGGGGATAAAAGCTTCCGGCGTCCCGACGGACTCACAACCGAAACACACTTCTGGCCTTAGCAAGACAGTGGCCTCTGATTTACTGCTATATCAATGAGCTCAGCCTTCTTGTGTATCGTATCTTTGTACTGTAGACTTAGAGTTGATCTAGACACATGTTGGGTACTCGCAGATAAAAAGAAAAACAAACAAAAAAAAATAAATTACAACATTGTCAGATGTAAATGTAAATCAGTGGCAGATCTTGATGTGTTGACAAGAGATTATATCCTACCTTATGTTTTGTTTTTCTACAGACGAGTGTGTAGATACAGTGTCCTGATGTGTTTGGGTGCAGGGCCCGAAGCTTTAAAGACCAAGTAGACTGCATGTTGAGCGTGAGGGACGCCGCCACTTCCTCCCACGAAGCCGCTGAGAATGTACAGTACAACGCTTTGTGGGAGCCGTCGTCACGATGGTAGATAAACGTGTGAGATTGTACTCCTTGTTCCAAATTACACATCATTCATTTGGGTAACCCCCACCCCCCCCGACCCCAACCTGTTCCTGTCCTCTTTCCTCCTCCTGCCCCGCCCCCCCCCCCCCCCCACCCCCCAAAGCTTTTGTAATGTTATTGATTCTATTTTAAGAAAATGTATTTATTTTCAAATAAAATATTTATTTAAAGAAATCTTTATGCCGTTTGTCAGTGATTTGTTAAAAAAATTTGTTGTTCCGTTTTTATACTGAAAGCCCACACACATACTTACAGAGAACAACGGGCTATAAACATTAACAATGTGAGAACACGGACATTCTCGTGGACAGACCACCAATTTGGATTGTTATTACGGTGACTGTCAAAATAAAAGTACCAAGTGCCAGGAGGATATTTACTGGGAGTCATGACACCACACGGAGGAAAGTTTGTTCTGATCGTCTCTACTGAGCACGTGCAGAAGAACTAATTACTATTCTTACTAAATGTCCACCTGGGAAGCCGTTGTCAAAAAAGTTGTGTTTTAAGTGTCTCCCAGCAACGTTGTGGTGTAAATGGAAGCTCGAACCCACAAAAGTTTTGTGTTTTCGTTTGGAATTGTTGGCGTGTGAACAGGCCCAGTTGTTAATTAACAACTGTGTGCATTTCTGAAACATTTAATATTTATGGGTTACATGAGAAACCTCCAGCTGTGTATTTTAAAGAACAAACTTTAAACTCTCCTTCCCATAAAGACGTGATTCTGCCCAGAGGATAAAGCAACACACCAAAACTAGACCATCAACACCCGTTTCCTCTCATTTCAACCTGCGGTTTCCCAAATCCGTCACACCAAAGTCCAGATGTTTACAGACGAACCAGAATCTGTTTCCATCAAACTGTTTATGTTTCCTGACTGACGCCATCTTGGGAATCCTGCTGCAAGGGTTTCTGGGATATCAAAGAAGGCGTTGTGGCAGCTCCAGCCAAAATATCAACATTTGACTGATTCAGAGTGAAAACAAAAAATCCAGAGTTTCTCAATGAAAGAGTCTTGAAGCCACGAGAAGAGTCTGACATGTAGTGAAACTGATGGTTTTTCCAGTGAGAATCCAGATCTGGAGGGATCCAGTGAACGAAGGGGAATTTTCGGGTTCGAGTTTCTGTTACGCTGAGACGTCAACAAACCGGGGGGGGATGTCCCACCAAATTAAAATGCTGGAAATATGAGTTTGTCTGAGTCTGATGAGGAACTTCCTTCAGAAAGGTTCTGACGACGTATTAGAGACGGACGTCAACAACTACAACTGGATCCTAAATGTCTTTATTCCCTCAGGATTCTGGGAGGGGATCTTTAACTGTTTGTTTGACAAATTCTATCACTGAAATCACTGAAATCACTGAAATCACTGAATATGCAAATGCATCCAAAACACACATTTTCTCAGTTATTCAATCTAAATAAGAGTAAAAATACCTTTAGATCATGATGTGGAGTTTTTATAAAGCTCAGAGGTGTTAAACGTATTTTAGTTCAGGAGCCACATACAGACAGTTTCATCTCGACCGGTAAAATAGAGCCATAATAACCTTTAATTTGAAAGTTTTTCTCTGTTGAAGCCAATTTTAAGGAAACCTTCTGGTGCAAAATATGGTGAAATATCCCCAAAACTTCCCCTCTCGCTGTTGCATTGTGGGTGTTTTTACAAACTCACCCTGGCAGCTTGGCTTTGTGAAGTTTTTTTACGATTTGCTTGGTGGTTCGGCCAATCGGAGCTTCTCGGAGTTACTTAACCTAACTGTTTCTAGAAGCTGTGCCAGGTGCCTGAAACCTGTGTTGTTGTAGTAAATGCTGAGTCGGGGAATGTGCATTCGGGATCCGTTGGCGGAGTAAAGGACGGTCGTCGCCGAACAAGCCGTCGCTCGTCACGGCAGTCTGCAGACGTTGCTTAGACTTATTCGCCAACGTTCCTCTCTGTTGGTTTTTTTAATTTTTTTTTTATTAAACGCTTCTCTGCCCACGGCAAGCGGCGAGCAAACAGGAGCGAAGTACAAGCTGCGTTTCCTAAACAGTCGTGTGTCAACGCCCCGTCGACTCCAGGCTAAAACCAACAAGGCCTTCCGTTACGTAATTTGGTGAATGTTAAACTTTATCAGGAGAATTGGACAGCTGCTCTTTTGCAAACCGTTTAGTGTGATGAAGCACACTTGCTGTTCTACTTTAGGAGGCCTGTTTTTAAAAAAAAAAAAAAAAAACCTTTTCCAAACAGCTCGCAGAGACATCCTCCCACAGTGACTGCTGTAATCAATCATTCAAAATGACATGCCTTGGTTTCAGCTCGCCCCTGCACCAGCTGAACGAGGCGCTCTGGGTTTTGTTTCGCCGTACCGCCGCCATTAGCGGAGCAGCACTGCGGGGACTTATGGAACAAATATAAAAATAGTCTAATTGAAATTCTAATTAGCTGCACGGTAAAGTCGCACTACGAGACCCCGCCGCTCTACATGACGCTCGTCAAGGCAGGATTTTGTCCTTGAGCTGTTTTTTTTTTTTTTCTTTTCTAATGGGTTTGTGAAAGAAGGCGGGAGAGCGAGTGTGCGGCGGGGCAGACAGTTGGCAGGATCTAACGTTGGGGAAAATGTCCAGGAGATTGGATGCAGGTTGTGCAGGGCCTCAAACATGTGAGACAAAAATGAAAAAAGAAGAAATAAACTAATCATTTATACAAAGGCAAACGTGGCCATACCCACTAACAGAGCGAGGCAGCGTATGGACCGCATACGGCTCTTTGACCCCTTTTAGCCACGAGGAACGATGAAGCTAAAGAAAATTAGTGCAAATACTGCTTGGAGCGGAATTAGTGGCGTGTACATTCAGGTCAATTCAATTTTTACTTCTACAGCGCCAAATACGACACAGTAATCTCAAGGCCCTTTCACAGAAAAACCCAACAATTCCTCATGAGCAGGCAGAGGAGACGTTCAGGGACGAAAACTACTTTTAAACATTAAGAGACCTGCAGAACCAGAGTCAGAGGGGACAGAAAGACGGATTTCTAATATGCAGAAATGAAGATCTCTGTAAGGTTCTTCGTTATCGCTCATGTGTGTCCAATTGTTTGTTTTTTTTAAGCTTGAATGCTATGTACTCCGTTGCCATACACTGTGGCATGGTTTTTGATCCACTTGCATTAGCTTTTGTTTTATTTTTTATTTTTTAATCCAGTTACAAGCTATTTTACATTTAGAATAATCAATAAAGTTTCGTCGGCGGTGCCAGATTGGCCCATTGACCCATTTTTAGAAGATTTTGGGAGGAAAAAAAACTTTCCATTTTTACGGGTTGATTCAGATGAGGTTCCACACTTCATGACAAAAACATTCACAGAATGAAAACAAACAAACAAACAAACAAAAGTCTCCTCACTCATATGAATTGAGAGGAAATCTGCTCTACTGGACATCACAGTCACTTTTTTTTAAAGCTTTATTACGGATCAATCTTAAAAACAAGGACTACATTTGACGGTATTATATTTAAAAAGAAAAACAACAAAACACGGAAAAGGTGAAAATTATTTATAATTATGGCTTATGACCTATTTACAATTCAAATGCAATTGATGAACACAAATAAATGTATATAACTATAACTTTGGTTTCTAGATGTGTATTTTACATAAGCAGGGTGGGAAATGTCAGTGTTTTAGAAAGTTCAGCCTCGCACAAAAACATTTATATTAACGAATCAAAGTTGCTGTGAATCACTGACAGATGTCCACAACATTGTAATCCACGTTTCATGGAGTATTTTGGAACATTTTGTTCATTCGGTGCCTAGAAATGATGTCCGAGGCCTGGTTACCAAAGGCCTATCAAGAAATAATCAACAGATTTTGGACCTGAGATACACTCTACTGTGTCAGTGAATAGTTTTGGAAATCCTGGAAAGTCTCCCACTGAAGTTTCCCAGAGAACTTTTAATGTCTCGTAGCTGAGTTTTCATTGTTGTGGCCAAGTGCTTTAAGTGTGCCGATATGCAACAGTACGCAGTACTGGCCCTTTTAAATTTTACCCCTCAGCGTACTGGAACTTTTCGTAATGTCCGGACTATCGGCCAATACTTTTTTTACACACTTTGAACCCAGCAGGTTAACAATGACGCTAATTTATGGATTTTTTATGGGTTAACGAGCTTCATGTCAATAATACACGAGTGATGCGTTCAGGTGCATCACGTAACTCTGCACTCCGTGGCTGAACTCCAGGGCTGACCAGTCGTCCTCAGAGGAAAATCCCTCCTCAGAACCACAATCAGCAAATACTTTATGAACAGAGATAAAACTCTGTGTGTTTGTGTATTTTTACAGTAGTTCGTATGCCCTCTCTCCCTCCCTCTCATCCCCTCCAGTCCAGGCCGCCGCCCCACCATGGAAGAAGTGTTTAAAACTCTTTTTTTTCTTTAAAAAATGAGAGAAGGAAAAATAAAATGCAAACTCCACAGTGAAATTCATGCCCTGTTACAGCGTGGACACACGTGCTTATAGATAACTGTATATGTACAAATTCATTTCTTATTTGTTAAATTTTTGTGGGTGCAGCTTATGTTCCTTTTTATAAAAATTGTCTACAATGTACTGTCTGTGGCCCATATTGACGTGATCTTCGACCACATCAACATTTTTCACAATTACACACTTAAATCACGCAATACGTTATATTACTGTACACTCAGAACATTTCCTAAAAATTCTAATCAAATTGGTTTCCGCAAACTGCACCAGGTTCCTGTCCTGTCCATTCCTACATGACCCCAGGTTCCTCGGTGTCACTTTTCAAATGGATTCACTGCAGCTTTTTTTCACAATAACACTAAAATCACACCGAATCGAAATATTGCTGTCAAGGCAGATTTTTTTGAAATTCTTAAAAAATAATCTAATTGTTTTCAGTAAACTGCACCACATTCTTGTTCTACATGACCCCAGGTTCCTCTGTGTCAATTTTGAAATGGATTCACTGCAGCTTTTTTTCACAATTACACGCTTAAATTAATAATTAATAATAAATACATGTAACTGGCTGATTAAAAAAAAATAAAAAATCCTTACAGGGACAATAAAAGTATATCTTAACTTATTCAGGATGGTGTGTAGTGAGAGTACTCATCTCTCTCTTTCTCTCATTCTTTTCTTTCATTTTTTTAAGGAATTTTTAAAAGTCTGCCAATATGTAAATAAATATAAAATAACTTATAACATTTACTTTTTTTTTTTTTTTTTTAATCTCACACTATAATAAGGCATCCGGTGGATCCACACGCTGCACAAGGTGCCTTTATTTTACACTGACCACCTGCCGTACAAAATGTCTGCGCACGCCGCTGCATATTGTGTTTTTGTCCCATATTTGTATGAGAGACTGACAGCAGGTCACCCAGGGGAGTACCGGCAGTTATTCTTTTTTCCACGTAAAGCACTGGTTGTGGCTGAAGTGCCTTCAGCAGCATGTTGATATTTGAAGTATCACGATATGATTCCCACAGCAAACAAGAATGAAGCGCTGCGATGTTGCCCGGCACCTGTTTCCTGCTGTGAGAGAAATGCACCAATTTCTCCTGAGCAGCAGCAAAGTTAGTTCACCTCAAAGCCACAAGCTTCAAGGGCAGATGCACTTTCAAGTCAGGAAACAGAGAAAATGAATGAACTCTGAACATTAGCAAAGGGAACAAGACAGAAAAATGTGGGAGGAGGAGATTCTGTTAATAAGATTAAAACAAAAAAATGTGCAAAAGATCTTAATGATTGAACTGAGGTCCGGTTCACAGACAGTGTAGGAGGACGTGATGTAGAGCGCATTGCATTCTGGGTAGTAAACAAACAAAGCTAAGAAGAAACACACTAAGCGGAAACAAAAAGTTGGAAAATGTGTCGTGGAAGAAGAAGAGAAGAAGAAGACGCTCATTAATTGATGGTTTGAAGATTATGTATTGCATTTGCTAGTGGCTAACCATTAGCCACTAACTGGCTAAAGGGGCGGGGTTTCCTCTTTCGGTTTCTCCTTCGCTTTTCTTCCTCTTTGGTCAGTGTTTGTTTTGGGTGATAGCGCCCCCAAATGAGCCGCTGTTGTAACTGCGCCCCCAATCGAACCAATCCATTTTCTGCAGACGGATGGGAACGAGGGAAAATGCAACTTTTTGAAAACACTCTTGACTCCCAATTCATATTCTCATGGGACTTGGTGCTTTATTTTGACAGTCTCCATAATAACAATCCAATTTGGTCGTCTGTTCACTAGAATGTCTGTGTCATCCCATTGTGTGTGTGTGTGGCTTCATTTATTAAAACAACCAACATCACCAACTCGTGGCCTGGCAAGCGAACTCCATCGCTTTTGGCATTTCTGCCATTTTCCAACTGTCCCTGTCTGAACATAAAACTTCTCTGAAATTTTCTCATCTGCGGCGTTCTCTCAGAGGGGTCCCGGACCCTCTGTTAGAAACCACAGATATAAATATACAAATTTTAGATGTGTCACATGACTATTGAGAATATTGTGCTAAAACATTATGCCTTTCTAGAAGAGGTACGCATGTTAGCACACACAAAGATTTAAACACTTGGTGGTGTGGCGTTCTGCTAGCCTGACATTAGCGCTCAGTGCTAACTTATGGATCTACCAACAAAAAGACGCAACATTTTGCCAAAACATTGCCTTCATGGGTATTTTTCAGTTATCCTTCACAGATTATCCAAATCATTCATAAATATATGATATTACGGTTGTGTAAAACAAGGCAGCAAAGGGTTAAAGCACCTTCTAGTGCACATCCAATCAAGACCAGAAAACCCCGGGCATGCTGAGACGCGTAGCTGCATGCTAATTGTCGCTACTAGAACTGCCAACCAGCCTGCTATTTACCTGACACGTGTAAGTTGATCATGTTTCCCTCCACGTTTCCCCTCATAATGAACCGACCGGTGCTTCCAGGACTCAGCCGAGCGGCTGCATGTCGGCAGTGCTGTAACATCTGACCGTGTCGGAGCAGATGTGGCGTGGAGCCGCCCTGCTGTCCCGGCAGGTGGACGTGGCGGTGCCAGGCGCCCTGCTCGGTGCCAGTTCCAGCTCGCTGGCCTGGATTACACTCAAGCTGGCAGACGTGACAAAGAGATTGAGGTTAAGAGATGGCCGGCAAAGCCGTCTGAAGTGAACCAGTTCAGACACAAGGACACAATTATCTTCTTTATTTTTGAATGGAACTTAATTGTTTAGCCCGTAAATGGATCATAGATTAGTTTTTTTGTACAGGTTTATAAAGACGGCTCACACCTTGCAAAAGAGTGTTTCTATGTGATATCTTGGGATTCAATAGGCTCTTAGAGCCTGTTCACATTCCCCAGTTTGATCCGAACCAGAGTCTCTTCAGGCGACATGAACTCTCCCACCAACTGACCCGGAGCTAACGAGATCTCTGGTCCTCCTGAAATGCTTATCGCTTACTAACGATCTTTCAAGTGGGCGGGGTGAGAAGACCTGACATAGAGCGCAATGCATTCTGGGTAGTAAACAAACAAATCTAACCGCACGAATCAGGAGAAGCAGATGCAGGAAGAAAAAAATGAAGGGGTGCAAATTCTCGGCTCCGCCCCCTCCCAAGTGAACCGAATCGCGGACTATCCAATGTAAAAGGCCCATCAGTCTGGTTCTGCAAGTGTCTTCCTGCTAAAAGTTGGTCTTTCTCTACTCGCTCATGTGAAATTTTTGTTTTTCTTTCAGTAAAAGTGCAGTGAATTGACTGCGCTATGGAAATAAAATTGAATCAAAATTGAATCCCCACCATGTCGACATGCATGAACTTGCTGCCCCGTGATTGGCTGACTCTTATAGTGTGTAGTGTTACATATGAGCACATTTTTGACCACTCAGTTTGCAGCACAGACTTTATATTTTGACGGGCAGTCACCTGTGTTATGAAGTCACCATTGGGGGCGAGGGGCTGTGTTCCCTCCAAACTGCCGCCGCGCCACAGGAAACTGAAAAATAGCCTCCCCGTGCAATTCATCCTCCCGTGGCTGTAATGGGGCAGCGGGAGCAGCTGCATGGTTGAGTGCTGGTGATTACTGTGGCCAACCTCAGTTATTCAGGATGTTTACAATGGTTGTCTTGCCCTCACAACACCGTTAGCACTCTGCGAGATTCATTTCATATCTCAGTACGAGTGTGCCGACCCCCCCCCCACACACACACACACACACACACACGCACACACACAGCAAACTAGCATTAGCTTTGAAGCCATGCTGTCAGAGTGAGTTTGTAAAAACAAGCATAATGCAACAGCTATAGAAGAAGACATTTGGAGGATTCACTGCATTTTCAGTAATTTCTGGTTGTAATCTTTACAGAATAAAGACATTTACATTACTTATACGCTGCACCACAACAAAGAAAAGCTTTCAAGTTTAAAATTAATTAAAGGTTATTATGGCAGTTTTTACCGGTCTAATCCACTCAGGATGAAGTTGGGCCGTATGTGGCCCGCTGAATCAAAATGTATTATATGACAATCTACACTCGTGTATTTAAAGAATTTAACAGACTTGCACTAAACCTCCAAATATAAGTGTTACAGTTCAGTGATCTCTGCATGCAGACCCCTTCCAGAGTCATGTGCCGAGGCCACGTGTCGCACATGTAACTTGAAGGACCAGACTCTGAATCATCCAGTTTGATCTCAATCGAATAACTTCTTGAACCAAGTATTCCACTCTGAGGGAAGGGATGAAAAAATTAAAAGAAAGAAAGTCACCCTTGAATGTGCTCTGGAGCTAATGGGCTGGTCTGAGTGGGGCTTGGAGCTTCCGGGAGACCCGGCAGGCTCTCGTGTTTGGTTTGCTTCCAGCGAAAAGGTCTACTCTGAGAGTGGATGTCAACCCCTGCCTGCCTTCGGAAGTGACTCCATGATACAGTTTCCTGTTTATACTTAGAAGAGATAAGCGTCTCCGCGGCTTCCACTCTGGCTCCAGTTTGTGCTTATTCGTGGAGCCTTCAAAGACTTTTATCGAGGCTGAAATTATATTCCTGTGAGTCATTTGCATAAATTGATGTGTGCGTGCCTCGCTTGGTAATCGTCACCGCATTTAGAAGCAAGACTGGATCGTTTTGTTTAAAGACAAAATCTCACACCTGATTCCCTTTTTTTGCAGGGATCTGATTTCTGTTTGTGATCATTCACATTTTAAACTCGACCTCTATCAGACTGCCGTGTGAACCTGATCGGACCGACTGGTTCGGGGGCCCCAGAGCACAAACGGAAATATGGACGCCACACCGGTCCGCACAAGGTTGCCAGATTCAGCCAAAACAAGGTAAGACCCACACACCTCAATAAAAACCAGCTCAAATCTCAGCCTGTGTAGGAATCATGTTAAAACCCTAAAACTATTAGATGACAGCTTTTATTCTGGCGGAGCCGCTTCCTCCGACGCTCATCAGTGACGTCAGTCACACGTCAGTGACGAAGCAGTTGATTTTGAAAAATATCGAACTGGTACCGCATATGAACGAGGCCTGGGTGGAGTGTTAACACGGCCACAGAACAGAACACAGGAGTCACTGTGAGCAGAACATCAGAGCTGGGTCTCAGTTCCCTGCAGTGTGAACGAGGCCTTGGTCTCTGCCGACAATACCAAAAGTAACTTGTAATTTTTGGAAGGATTTTCTTTAGTTTTCGGGACAGTTTCCAGCCCAAGAACAAGATGAAACCTGCCCACCTGAGCAAAAACCGACACAAATCACAGCCTCTCTGGAACTCGTCTTAAGTCGTAAAACTGTCAAAGTTCTCGGGATGCAAAACTTTAATAATCCACTAAATATAACCAAAGAACAAAGGTCGCACAAAAAGACCGTTGACACTTCACACAATAAACAATGACAGCACAGATTGTTTCTCCAGAGTCTCTCTCTCTCTCTCTCTCTCTCTCTCTCTCTCTTTCTCTCTCTCTCTCTCTCTCTCTCTCTCTCTCTCTCTCTCTGTGTTTTCAAAATGTTACTTGAACTAGTACTTTGAAAACACATAAACAGGGTCTTACTTACTTACTTACTTACTTACTTACTTACTTACTTAGCCACTGTGATGGAGCCGGTTCAAAGGATGGAGGATGTCATGGAATATATATATATATGATAAATGATAATATCATTATACATTCAATGTACAACCTATTTGTTTTGAGGCGACTCCAGCATATAACCATTTCATACGCTCAACTAATTTAATTCAAACTTTACTGGTTAATAACTTCATATATTGATTTATTACTGAATACGGATGCTCATGCTAGGACTGTTTGAGCATATTGCAAATTATGATGGATTTACATTGATACTATCGGCTTTGTTTGGCAAATGCAAACAAGTTCAGTTCTATTTAATTTTTATTTGTGCTGAGCCAAATTCAACAGTTATTTCAGGGTACTTTTACAGAGAAAAACCACTGGTTAAACATGAGTAAGTAGAGGAGACGGTGCCCTTCAAGAGGAAGAAACCTCCAGAACCAGACTCAGAGGTGGAGACTTTCTCGTGGCCCGGTTGAGGTGAGGGGATCAAGATAAAACTCTGCTGCAGGCAGTGGTTTGGAGATTCTCTATTCAATTCAACAGACATAAATCCACTCGCTGCAGACGGAAGGAAGCAGGAGGCTCAAACCACAAACGTCCAATTCCAAACGTTTGACTGTTTCCTCCACTCCAGGATGCTCTCGGTTAGACATTAAATTAACTTGGAGGATAGTTTTCAGAACAGATAAACATAGTGTTATGATTGTGGTGATTCCCAACAGTGATGCACTAGAATCACACCATTTCCTGTTTCAGTGAGAGAATGAGCTCATTAAAGATGATTGAAAATCCATCGTTGCCTCCTTGATGGCCACGACTCAGAGGTTGACTACTAACTGCCAAAAGCTTGTCTAAAAACGAAATCGCAGCGTTTCTAAAGGGCAGCACGAGGCAAAGAATGCCAGGGCGCGATCCACGCCCTTTCCCAGGCTCTGATGTCATCGGCCGCCAGCTTCCCGGTAAACACTCTTGACAAGTCAAGGTAGTTTTCGTCTGCTCTGCGCGGCCCGAGGCAACAACAGTGGCGCATTCCAGGACTCGCTCCGGCGTTCCCTTCCAGGTTGCTCACGTCTGCTTTTCGAAGTCTCGCCGTCTGAGAGCGCTGATCTCATCGCCGTTGCCTCGTCCTCACCACATGACTCACTGCAGTGCTTCAGCGCATCACAGCGTGAGGTCGAGGTATCTGAAGGTAGATGTAGGAAAGTCACTGGCTAAATAGTCAATGTGCAAAAATGCTCTTTATTTTTTTTATCTGTTTCATTATCAGACTGAAGTTTTGTCTTATTTACAGAATAGAAATCCTAACATCCAACATCATAGTCCTCCATATGTATGTATGCCCATCGTGGTTTTAGGCAGAAATTGTTGTTTTGGGGGTCCATCCCCAAATTATGGGTGTCTAAAATGTATTTGGTGTACGGAGGGGGTTAATATACTTTCATTTGTCATTTCATTTTGGCAATGAAAAATATAATTAATCCCACCTGTGTGGATTCTGCAGATAGAATTCCTCAGCATCTTGGAAAGGAAAGTCCTCTTCTCTGCTTTAGTATTTGAACGCACTAGGATGAATCAGAGAATTACGAACCAATCAGAGGCCGCCTTTCAAAAGGTGTGGACCACATGGTATCAATCGACCAATCACGTTGCTCGTTACTGGGCGTACAAAACCAGAAGTCAGTTGTGCGTTGTGCACTTGAGCCGATAATTTGTTATATTTTGGCGAAAAAAGATGAATTTGAGCAAAAGTAGACAAATAGCGATGGCCATTATACACAGATGTAGAGGCTTTGAGCAACACGTCCGCTCTTCTTTTGTCCGTCTTTTCCAAAAATTGACCATCCAAATGACGGCTGGACGTCTCGCTGCCTAAGACCATGATGCTCGCTGCTCCCTTAAGAGGCTCATCCTTCCAATACTCCCAACGTCTGAAGACAGAAGGATTCTCGACCTCACTGTTCAGATTTTACTGCTTCACTTGCTTGTTTACAGCTCAAAACTGGAAGGTTAATCAACTTTGCCTGACAAAGTGAAACAAACTCCACTTTCTTTACACAAAAAAAGGACCAAAATAAATTTCTTGGCTCAAAGGTGTTTCACTAAACCTGGCGTTGATCCGACCGGGACGATCGCGGCGAATGTGTAGTTCTGACAGCGATGATATCAGGTGGTATGACGCAAAAGGGTGTTGGAAAAATGGCATTTATAGACGGCACTGTGAATGCCTGAAGATGTGCCAAAGTACAGGCTGACAGGATGAATCTCACGTTGTCTAAAGAGGGAAAGAATCCTGTGGAAAGATAAAGAGGATCCCGACACACAGGCTTTTACAATCTGACATAGTTCCAGATAACACAGAGGTAGTTTTATATTACGGAGACACACGTAGAAACACTGACTTACCAAGACTTCTGTTGTCAGACGTCTAAGTTTTTTATATTTCTTAGATTTAAACACCGATCTGTGCCGGCCTCCCTTTGGCTTTGAGAGTTCTGGAAGTTGCGAGGTGAAATGTCGATGCAGGACTGGAGTGAAATCTGAGCTTAATCAGGATCTCAAAGCAATATTGGTCTTCAAACCACTTCCTGAAGCTGTTGTCGGGAGAGGTGCATCATCCGGGCGAAAGACATCACTGCTGTCAGGAGGAGGTTTTGGAGAAAAGGTGAACACGGAGCGCAACAACGCTCAGGTAGGTGGTACGCTGTAAACATCAACAAAGACATCTATATGGAGAGACCACAAAGTTGGATTGTTATTATGGTGACTGTCAAAATAAAAGTACCAGGTCCCAGGAGAATATGGACTGGGAGCCATTACACCCCAGAGGAAACCTTGTTCTGATTGGCTCTACTGAGCATGTGCAGAATAACTGTTTATTACAGTGGTGTTGCACATGCGCGGTGGCAGCGTTGTCATGGAAACAGACCCCCAAAAGCAACTCAGGTTTTCTGTTTTCACTTGAAAATGGAGACTAACATGGCCGGCAGGATGTTTCCTCGCAGAACAATGATCAAAGTCTGCAACAGGACCTCTTCCCATAATGCATCTTGTCACTCTGTGTTTCCGAGGTGAAACACACGTCTGGCGCTCAGTTGGCAGAAAGTTAGAAGTTTGCCGTTGAGCAAGACGCTGAGCGCCCGTTGCGTGCCGTTCATATGAAAACGCAACTTTTTGAAAAGGACTCCCAAGAGGAAGCTTTTTGAAAACGCGTCAAACTCTGTGTAAACAGGTGGAAAATGCTCACGGGCCAACCTCGCCTCCCTACAAGGGAGTGTTTCCTTTCCACTGTCTCGTCTTCTTCCTCATCATGTGGAATCGGTTTGTTTATCTCTGTAAATGTGCCTTGAAATGCAGCCAGTCGTATTGTTAATTCTGTTTGCCGTTCGTATCGGGGCTCCCTCTTTGTGAGAAAACGCGTCCCAGTGAATAACTGTTGTGAATTATCCAGTTTATTCATTTATCTGCAGCGGGCTGAGAGCCTGGACTCGCTGCCAAAACCTCAGAGCCGTCGAAGTGAATTCCCCGTATGATTGTGTTCAAACTGCTCCGGCGCTCTCACCGTGTTCACTTCCCAGGTTAATGGGGAAGGAAGATCATCGCATTAGCCTGATTTATTACGACTTCACCTCTGCATCCGCTGAGTCACTAAAAGAACTTCTGCATATTTAAGCGCCATCGATAAGAGAAAGTCGTTTAGTGGGCAAAGAAACCTGCAATTATCTTCCATAGTGTCCGTTAACTCTGACTGATGTTCTACCGCAGAGGCGAGTCTTTAACAACACTCAGCGTCGTTTAGTCTTTCAGGGTTGTAAATACAGAAACTGTCCTGGTGGATAAATCGTTAAGCAATTTACATTAAAAACTTGATTTTTGTTAGGATATTTGTATTTTGACTTGTCATTTTGATAAAGCCTTTTTTCCCCACTCACATCTGGTATAGTCCAGCGGTTTGCAGCCTTTATGACTCAAAAGAGACATTTTAATGACTTTCCACCAAATTGGATTTAACTGGAGCTTTACATTTTGAACTGTTTTTAATTCATTTAAGTGGGTGCATCCAATTTTTTTTAATTTTTTTTAGGCCTTTTTTGAGACATTTTTTTGCTTATTTTTCCACTAAGGAATTCTAATCATTCAATTTTTTTTTTGCTGGTTCAGCAGTTTTTTCTCATCTCGCTTGGTTTTAGCAAATTAATTAATTAATTATTATTATTTTAAATTCATAGTTGTTGTTTTTTTTTTTTTTTTTTTGAATCGAACGTTAAGAACCGCAGGTTGAACACTCCTGGACTCACTAAAGAAAAATGTCACCACTGGTGACCAAAAATGACCAAACTGAATTCCAAAAGATTCAGAAGATTCATGTTTGAGGGTGCAGATGAACTGACAAATGATAACAGCAGTGTTAACGTGCGTCAGCCAGACGCATCAAGCTGCAGGATATGAAGTGAGTGAAAGATCAAATATGTTGTGGTTACTCGTCATTTTATTTACTGGAACTCAAACAGAAGACGGTAACGTCACCGCGGATCCAGATGAGCGAGTGAACCTCGGCCTCAGGGAGGATCCACCTTAAAATGCTACAGGTACTCGTCATGTCGATGAGCGACGCAATTCTTGCCGCACTGAAAAATTAAATATCTGGGATCCATGAAAAAAAAAAGATGTGGTTGTGAGGAAATACGATTTCTTAAGTAAAGTAAATATCTTTAATTCACTTCAGTTCAGTGGCCCTGAACACTGAGGGCAGGAGACTTTCTTCTGTTCCAGCAAAGCGCACACACAGATAAGCCACTACCCGAGTCACTGCGCTCGCACTGCTGTTTCAGGATACCCGCTGAACCGAGATGTTCGCCGCGAGCTCTGGAGCGTCTCCATGGCAACAGACACTGATCCATAAGGTACCTCTCCCATCCGCTTAGTATGCAACATTTTTTTCGCAGTTTCTTGGGATTTATTCGGAAACGGTTTGGCCGTCTTTAACGTCCCAAAATAAATACATACATACATACATACATACATACATACATACATACATACAAGCAGCCAAAAACAACCTTCTCGGCCCAATTTTGGTTGGCGAAGGTAATAAAGGCATTTCTAGGCATGTTTCTAATGCCTGGTGCAAAAACACAATGAAATGTGGAGAAGCGACGCGCCTGAGAAGCAACAACTTTGCGGTTTTCAAACTCAATGAGATGATATTGTTCTCTGCGAACCAGTGTGTGGTTTCATTACAAAAACAGCGACAGCGACTCAATCAATAACATCATTTTGCCAGTTCCGTGTAAACGGACTTCGTTTTCTGACAGAAAACACAAAACCTTTCTGTCCCAAAAAAATGCAACATCGATGTGTTTTCACTTGAAGCGTTGTCGTGTCAATGGTGCCTGGAACCATGTGACTTACAGTATTTATGGAAAAACTTGTTTACTGTGTATATTTTACACTTTGGAAGTGATTCTGACATTCTCTTGCCAGAATGGACGTTATCGCGTTGGAGTTTTCACCCTGATATCTGAAACCCTCGATATCCACTGAATGAAGAGGTTGCATCACAACTTCGTCATTATTTTTTTGCAGAATACAAAATTCTTTTTTTTGTTTTGCACAAATCAGTTGAAATAATAATTTTAGTCCTCAATTTTAAAATAAGGATTTCAATTTTATTTATTTATTTATTTATTTATTTATTTATTTATTTATTTATCTATCACCTTTTTTGTTTGAACGTACATTTTCAGGACATTTGACAAATTTTTAAATGTTTCAGAATTAGTTTGGACACGTTTTTACGCTGTCTTTGTACGGCTGGTATTCAGATTATCAATATGCCAAACCAAATACACTTTGTAGGAGAAATCTCTGAAACCAAAAGACCAGATCTAACGATGTTCAGGGAGAAAAAACCTGCCGACGTCGTCACCAACCTGCTGAAACATAGCAATTGTCCCGATAATGACTTTGATCATTTGTTAGCGCTTGAAGTTCCTTTCACTTTGATTTCAGCCACCAGCCAGGGTCATAAGCGGCAAACTTCAATGTATAAATCATTTCTCTCCACACAGGCAGACCCCGCAGGTTCAAGAACAGGGTCGCTTGGATCTGCATTTTACCCAACAAGCCGCATAACAGCGATGAATCATCGGTATCCATGCACATAACACGACGTATGTAGGGCAGAAAATGCAGACGGCAGAGTAAACTAAATTGGGTTAAAGGAGAACAGGGGTCGATTTTAATATTAGATGGTAATTTATGGCCCATTTCCCATCCTGCAGCCGTGGCGTGGAGCAGCCAAGACGCTCTGTTTGCTCCATGAGCCTTGACCTTAAGGAAGCACTTGCATGCATAGTTAAGCGAGTCAATATTTGACGTGGCGTGGCTCCGGCAGCCCGGCGCTGAGACGGGAACTGTGTGAAGCCGCAGCCGCTGCCTATCGTCCGTATTCTGCCCAATGAGTGTCTCTTCATTAGGGGAACCTGCGGTGGGAAGATGAGCTTAAGATCAAGGTTACCTTGGTAGTATGAATGAACCTTTTCCAGGATGTTCTGGACTTGTGTTTAGATTCTTTTGTAGCAGAAGCTTTTCAATAATGCGTAGATGAAGCATCACGCAGGACGTTAATGTTCATAGGAAGCTCCAAGAGATCATTTTCTAAGCTCAATTTAAAACATAAAAGAAAGTTGTGCTAAATGACAATGTGATGTATTTAAAGTCAGGTATAGGACATCCTGGCAGATCTAACATGGAAAATGTCTCCACGCTTCACTAATATAATGAGAAACAGTCCTAAAATCACTCTATAATGTTTGTCATAACCAGCAGTTCATCAATGGAGGCAGCTGCCATACACAACGCTCAGCCCATCTATTGGGAGAAGTTGGGAGCCCGGTCGGGTTCAAGTTCTTGCTCAAGGACTCTTGGGGGATTCAAACCGATCAACCTTCCTATTGAGAGACGACCTGCTCACCAAGAAAACGCAAGACACAAGGCACATGACGACAACAAGCTATGAATCGACAAGCTAAATTCTAAAGATAACACCTTATAATTAATTCTTTCTAATGATCAGTAAGCAACTTGGGGTTCAGCGTTGCTTCAGCGTGGGGCCAGGCGGTGGGGGGTTGGACAGAAGAGCCACTCTACCTCCTCTTTAACCAGCCGGCAGCACAAAGTCGCCCACTTTTACCCAGAATCCTATTCTTCCAGTCATAATCCAAAAGCTGGCGGGACCACAGGTGACGGTTTGGAGATTCGGTCGACTGAATGAGAACTTCTGCCTTCAGGCAGCCTCCCACATTGCTGCTGATGCTCCACCAACCGGCTCCATTCCTTCACACTCAGGAAAAAAAAACAACCATCCAGTTTCCCTCAAGGACCAAGCAGAGAATCAAGCTCCAGCAGTTCAGTTCAAAACCACGTTAAATATCCTGAACACATGCATTGACTGCTGGAGGACAAAATAATTCTCAAGAATACAAATGTTAACTACACTCTTTAAACGTTGATGGCCAGTTGTAATTCTGTAAATTGCTTCTTGTTTGTCTGAAAATGTCTACATGTGGAATGTCACTTAATGAAATTGTTCATTTCCTTATCGGATTCATACTGGATTCATGTGAATTCTTTTATATAATCCATCCGTCTACTTGATTTTCTTCTATCAGTGACCTCACTCCTGTTATTTGAAGAGTATACTACATTTCTTCATTTTCTTGTAAGAGTATACAATATGTAACGTACGCCGTCATTTACAAGACGTTTCAGGTGAACATTGTTTTTGCATTTTGGTTTCAGAAATGTTTTGCATTTACATGGCAAATGATGTCCGTTTACGTAGCAACGACAGAAACACTGAAAACAATGACGTTTGCACATACAGGCCAGTTTCATCTTGATTGGACCGCACTGGTGAAACGTGATAAAGTTTATATATGAATTTTAAAGTATGCGATGAAGATGTCTATGTTTTTCCCCACAAAGCCAAACAATTACTAACTGTATTTAGTAAAATCTCAACGTAAAGCCAATTTTAATGAAACATTCGGTCGCGAAATACAATGAAATCCCCCAAAATAAACTTTTCCTGTAGCTGTTGCATGATGGGTGTACATAAAATATAGCTGCGGTTCATGGCCGCGTCACCGATATCTTGTTGTGTTGTGTTCGGCTACTCTTAAGAAATTTGTTTTGTTTTTTTAAATCAATGTTTTCGATCAAATGTTAACATTTGTTTTAGTGGTTTGGCCGGATTGGAGCTAAAATTCCCAGCGTCACTCCCAATATTTGTGCTAAATTGATCCTTATGATCAGAAAATATAGATTACCAAGGAGTTCCATGCAGTTTTGACCGGTCCTCCTATGCCCCCTCGTGTCATGGCGGTGAACTACTTCACGGTTCATACGAAGAGGCTACATTCTGCCCGGAGCGAGCTGCAGTCTGGTACTGAGGCCTTAAGGCTTGAGAGGTTTGCTGTAGATAAACAATGATGCTGAATCTGAGTTTTCAGGTTTATTTCGCCAAAACAAGAAAATATTGAAACAAAATTGGTACAAGTGACGTCAGTCACACAGTTGAGGATCTTCCTCGTGGGGATCTGACACAACAAACTGATTCAAGTTGAATATTTCAAAGTTGCCGTGTGTCGTCGGTGTGGCGGCGTCCAGCCGGTGGCTAATCAGCTGTCTGTCCTCCGACGTCTGGAGTTACTGTGAAGTCCGGTATCAGGTACTGTTACATCTCTTTTGTTTTTGGGAAACAAGCTGCACACATTGTACCCGCCGATGTTTTCATTACACAATCTTATCCAGAGTCCCAGAACTCCGAAGTCAAGACGGAGCTCTTCACGTTGAGTGGACCGCTCTCTGACGACGAGGGCGAGAGAGAGAGAGAGAGAGAGAGAGAAACGTAAACTTGTCGTCCGAGCTTCAGCCGTGCTTCGTTTCACCTATTGTCAGGAATGGCCACGGTTCACCGGGCAGACTCTGGACCGGGGCCATCTCCTTGGTTTCCGAGATTTGCATGGCCGTCCAGACGTCAGCAGCCTCCCCTCGCCTCCCCTCGCCTCACCCCTCCGCCGGCTCCGAAATGCGTCAGCAGCCCTCCCTCCCTCCGTCGCTCCCTCCCTCTGCTGCTCTTATCCACGCTCTCTGCCTCCCTGCAACACCTCAGCCCTGCTCCCACGGCACACGGTGTCCTTGAGGACTCGCTAACTACAGCCCCCCACCCCCCCACCCCCCACCCGCGCTCGCCGTTTCATTCTTATTCACCGTGTTTACGTCCACGCCGCTAACATCGCCGCCAGTTATCTCCCTCCAAATAACGCTGACATCACAACGTCTCCAGCTCAGGTTCACCTTCCAGTTTCCGCTCGTATACCAGTGTTACACAATCATTTATTTTTATTCTGTCATCATCTGGCCCCTTTTTTGATTGGTACCAGCACGGCGGAACCGCGGTGCTCCTCACGCCACCAGCGTGTGCTATGAGACATTTCTTCACGTCAGCAGCCCGTTCAGCCTCGCGCCCGTTGGATTAAACAATGTGTCCCCGTGTGTTCATTATCAGCTCGGGCGGCTGCGAAAGTGAAGCGTCAAAGCAGATAAGAGTGACTGTAGAGCGACAGATCCACAGTTTATTATGTAACCTGGTTCCGGGTCCTGGTCGACAGCATCATTACAACAAGTTCAATGAACCGGGTGAATTAAGGAAGTATAAGACGCTCCATTGTATTGTAGTTGCATCCTACTTCATATCGTGGCTGAAGCACGAGACACTAATACTCACTTGAGGAGCAGTTGCATTAATTATCAACACGATCATCAACACGAATACTCTTTTAAACTAAAACGTTGAATATTTGGAAATATCTTCCACATGTGAACTTTTATAAAGCTCTTTGCTTTCTCTCACAATATAAAAGTATGTGTGTCACAGAAAATCCTTCGTAAAGTACTGTTAACGATAATAAACAGAAGGAACTGCTGTTTTTAATTGAGCCTTGAAAAGGAATTTCAGAAAATATTTGCGTTTAGAGGTCTTTCAAAACGATGCCCGTTTACATGGGAACAATGAAAATGATGTCGTTTTCCTGTAGGACCACTAGTGGGTGCTGTTTTTATGTAATAAAACCAACTATGTATGCATGCAGAAAGCGGTACACCATAAATATTGAATCTCTTTAAACGATTGTTTTGATCCGCTCAGTGTCTTTGTAGGAAATAAAAAGCGTCTCCACATGTTCCCTTTATGAAAGAACTGCTGTTAAATCTAAAACAGTGGAAAGCACACTTCTCTGCTTTCATTATTATGAATGAATCCTTCTCACGCTGAACTATTTTACAGCGACGGTTGTCAGAAAAGTTGCCTGTTCCACGTTGACAGAGAGACCAAGCGTTTTCAAAAAGTTCTGTTTTCAGTGACTAAAAGAAGCACAAATAATAACATTTTCAGCAAAATATTTTCAGTTATCTTTTGTCTTTAAGTGGAATTATTGTAAATCTGTGTCGCTCAGCACGGCCCCCTGCAGTGAGGCAGAGGTACTGATGCCCACGTCCTACTTTTTCGTTGTAGTTTAAAGTCAGATCGACATGGCGGAATATGTTGACAAGCATGAAACACTTTTGTCAGGTATATATTAATTTTATGGTTTGTTTTTGTACTTTCTAACTCCTCCCCCGACTGCACATGCCCTGAGAAAGAGTTTGTAGCTTGAAGAAAAACACTGTGGCAGACAAGAGGTTTTATTTTGGCAGATTTGCCAAATTGAGCTGAAAGTCGACTCGTTTGTCGCATTTTTTCAGATGCAACAAAATTCAAAGAGAAGATACAAATCGGAAACGGAGCACGAGGTTTTTTGGACATTTCAGTGTGTTGTGCTTCGAGAGGTTTCATTTAAAATGGCTTGATGTCACATTTGCACCAATTCTTTCGAAACGGTGAGGTAGTTCCTGTTTGACAAAGAGATGTTATTAAAGTGGTGAGTGGTCAGATTGTCTTTGTTTCACTTCACACCGAATCAAAGAGGAACCTTTGAAGTCGGTGCTGTTTGTAGCTGAATAGTTCAGATGGTGTTACACAGAGTTTTCAAGTGAAAACTGAACATTTTCGTTGCTTTTGGGTAAGTAACTGAAAATGAAAACATTTTGAAACATTTTTGCTTTCAAGGTGGATCTTTTTGAAAATCCTCCAACTATGTCTCCGTGGAAATGCACATGCGCCAATAAATGGACAATAATAACGTTTTGCTCCGTGGTGCCCTGAATCCCAGTCCATGTTCTCCTGGGACTTGGTAGTTTTATTGAAGAGATACAGAAAAGCTTTACAAAGAAATAAAAGAAGTATATTAATGAAAGAAATACAAGGAAGCTTTAAAAGAAATGAAAGTAATACATTAAAGAAAGGGAGGATCTTAAACTGTAGATCTTTAAGTATTTTACTGAGTGTTTCACACGACCACTGATCAAACAGTCACTTTGGGATCCTTCGGTCAATTTCCAAGGCGCCAATGAGCCAGGAAGTACCACACTGATTGGGCGTAGAGAGTTTTGAGGCTGGAGTCCCCTCTCTCCATTTACAGAGAGGCGGGGCTCCAGTCCCCTCTGCCCTTTTACACAGACCTCACTCTCCAAAGATATTGGCGCCATCTTCTGTGGGAACAGGAACTCAAACCTCCCTCAGCAAACAGCTCACCAGTTAGTTCTTACCAGTTAGATCTTTATTACCAGAGATTAACTTTCTCTCTCAGGACCTCTTCTGACTGCCAGAAACGCCTATATGCAGACGACACCATCACGTACACGTGCAAATCTTTGCAGAACTGCAATAGGGAACAATGAGAAGAAGTGGGTTTCTGTCATCACTTTACTGCATAGTACAAAGCAGCCAATCAGATCTTAGTTCTGCTCCTAACAACCGTGACAATGCCTCCTGAGGAAAACCCTGAAAAGACTCGCGCTCAATATCCAGACGTTACTCGTGATTCCAATTTAGTATTAACTGTGTCCATTTATTCACCATACTTCATTTACCCAATACTTTATTGTACACGTCCCCATAGCACCTGAGACATATCAAATTATTATATTTTGTTCCATAATCCAACAAAGACCAGCGTGGATTTAATTCAAAGCCATGTTCGATTGCAACAGTCTGATATAAGAACAAGCACCTCATTGCTTCTCTTTCAAAACTCACTGATGCTCATAATGAAGATTCAGTGCTGCTATTTTAAAAGCTTCAGCCTTTCCACTGCCAACATCTTCCGACCTCTGCTAGTCCGTTACTCTGTTAGTAGTCCAGCCTTATGGTTCTATTATGTTTCTAGTTTTCAGCCTCTTTACCAAACGTATGACAATGAGACACGTTGGTGATAAATAAGAGCAAAAAATACGTGATCCGCCATATGTTTTGTGTTGAACACTTTAAAATCCATCATTAAAACTTAATATATAATTCAAAATAACACTTGACTTTCACTGAGACGAGTTTCCGATGCGTTGCGTTCTCATCAAGTGCTCTTTTGGACGCTATTGTTGTCTCAAGAGCTCATCGTTCCAGACAACTCGACATCAATACAGAGAGGGAAAACTAGCAGTCTAACATCTTAAATTGAACGGAGGAAGGTTATGTTGTCAGGAGAGGAATTCAAGGAGCATCACAGATTGGGCGAATTCTCAAAGTGATGTTCATTTCTGCCGAGGACACATCAGGCGGACGAACTGGAGACTCTCTGAATTACATTTTTCCCCGAAGACACTTGGACCTTCTGAAGGAATTGATGTAGTGAAATGAAACAATGAGAGGAAGCAGCTATAAAGGAGCTTTTGAGAAAGGAAGCTCATGTTTATCTAACGCTGCTAATGCAGTAAAGCTGCCATGAATAAAGGCGAATCCCAACTTTCCTGCGGCTGCAAGGAGGGACGGCGTCAGTTCGGTATCAACGAGGTACTCCAATACAAGTAAGGAGGGATTTAATCAAAGAGTACCACTTTAACTACACCAGCTAGTTTTATTGCTAAATGGACCAGGAGAGAGACACACCAGCTCGATAGCTGGACGAAAACGTCAGTAACTGGAACCACGTAACTGATTTCACCACTGCCAAAAGTGAGGCAATACTTAAGAGTACAGTAATGTCGTGTACTCCGTCAGCTAAAAAGAGTAACTAAGGTCTATCATTGAGGAAAATGAAGCAGAACATATGTCCTCCAGCAGTCAATGCAAATGTTCAGGATATTTAACGTGGTTTTGAACTGAACTGCTGGAGCTTGATTCTCTTCTTGGTCCTTGAGGGAAACTGGATGGTTGTTTTTTTTTCCTGAGTGTGAAGGAATGGAGCCGGTTGGTGGAGCATCAGCAGCAATGTGGGAGGCTGCCTGAAGGCAGAAGTTCTCACTCAGTCGACCGACTCTCCAAACCGTCACCTGTGGTCCCGCCAGCTTTTGGAATATCACTGGAAGAATAGGATTCTGGGTACAAGTGGGCGACTTTGTGCTGCCGGCTGGCTAAAGAGGAGGTAGAGTGGCTCATCTGTCCAACCCCCACCACCTGGCCCCACGCTGAAGCAACGCTGAACCCCAAGTTGCTTACTGAGCATAAAAAAAACCAAAAGAAAAACACGTTTACTGCTTAATTACAATATAATTGATGTCAAATTAGCATTTAAAGCAGACATGAATATCAAGAGTGCTGGAGTCCAAGTTGTTCAGCAGTATTGACATTAAATACCAGAATATAAATTTGACCGACAGCAAGAACAATACTTGAAGGAGACACAGGTATGTTAAAATGGAGCAGCAATTTCAGACAAATCAACACTTTTTCTCTACAAATGCAAAGATTTCTACAATGAAACTTTAAACATTTCGCTGACAACTACACGACAAAGTTTTATTTAACAATCTAGAGTCTTGGGGTCTGATCTGTACGGTTTGTGTATAAATAAGGATGCAAACAAGATTCTAATATGATCTACTGACTGGACGCACCGATTGTTTCTGACAGACACAAAATGACACAAACATTCAATTTAGCAGTTTTTCCCTCATGAATCTAGAAGATCAGACTTGTGTACCGAATGGAAAATACAGTGAGGCGTTAATGTGACGCTGTTTATGCGAAGGGGGTGTGGTCAAACTGTTTTCATTGAGGGGCAAATTTGATGATACGAAATTGTTCTATTATTATCTACAGTCATTATTTTATATGCACAATATTATATATGTGCTAACACCAGTTATAGCAATGTATTTTAAACAAAATATTACCGATGTAATCCAGAGTCAATCTGCACGTCAAAGTCATGTGTCCACAGGATCCTTCAGTTTCCTGCTTCCCATTCATTGTCTATGTGAGATGCACTGCTAAAACATCCCGGGTGAGTTTCACTCTGCGTCGCGCCTGATCTGTCCTCGGCTCACTGGAATAAAGTTGTTTCCAGCCAACTTTATGCAAAGCAGGCGCCGGGATGCGGAGGTCAGACGCATCGTGAACCTTTTGGAACCAAAACGAGGAGAGATTCAGCAGCCGCGCAGCTTATTTCTCGTCTCCAATGTTTCCAGAGATACTTTTCGCTGAACTGTTTTAGGAACAAAAGAGAACGTTTGTGACCGAGCCAGTTGGCCCTTGACATAAAGTCTCGGCCTGCTTGGCTCACGCTGGAAAAAAATGCTAAGTTAAAATGTGTGATATGATTCATAAGGTCGAATTTGTTGGACTGCAAAAAAGAGTGTATCCCAAATATAAGGTATAAACACGAAAATCGAGAAGAAGAAAAGACTTAATTACGTACTAAATGCAGCAAGTCAATTTTACTTGATATGAAATATAGGAAAGATTTTTAAATGTAGATTTAAGATTACACTGTAAAATCAAGGGCTATATATAAGTAAATAACTTTTAAAACAAGACAAATTATCTGATGATCTCGGATTTTTACTTGCAGATTTTTGGGTGGATCCACTTTTTTGGTCTTGCCAACTTTTCGGAATCTCTTCTGTGTTTACCACAGCTATAACTTTTTAAATCTCGATATAATTACATTCCATTTTGTGCTGACAAGTAAATGAAGGTGGAAACGTTCGTGGCATGCATTACCATAATTGTAATAAACTCTATTATCATGATAAACTATTATTGTTTGTTTATCCTACAAAATGAGGGAAAACTGAAAGTCCGATCAGGTCATGTTGCAAGTTAGCAGAATGTATACAAGATCTCAGTACATGAGATTCCTTAAAGCATCTTAATAAATCATTCAAACTCTCCTTCTTCCCCCGATGTGAAGGGAAAACTTCTTCTTTGACACCAGACCTGGAGAAAAAACATCAAGACAAATAAAAATATAAATACAATTGGGGAACCAGGGGGGAAAGAGCGTTCTTTTCAGAAATGGCTAAAAATATATCCATGTCATTTTGATTTGATTGGAACGCAGCCGTCTCGGCCGTCTTCCTTCCCGAGTTCTCGCTAACAAGCATGGCGGCGTCTGCCAACGACTCCGAAGCACTTATTATCCTCTTCGATAACGCTTACCTCCTGGCCCGAGCAATAATGGGCGCCGTTTGTCGACCAGGTAACAGCCAGAGAAGCCCAGACGTTTCTTTATTTGCAGAGCGCTATAGGTTCTGCTCTGCTTTTCAACCTCAGGGACATTTTGAGTCAAAGGTTCAGGCACTTCTTTTGATTTATACCTAGCTCTACTGTTTAGGACAAACTTAAGACTCTCAGATTGGCCAATAACAGATAGATTATAAATTGAAAACCAGCCAAATCCGCCACTGTCCATTCTACAAATGCCAGGACAGAGAAGAGAAAACAGGTGATATTGGCTTAGCTATGTATATAAGAGACGTTAATAGTTGGTATTGTATGTATATATATATATATATATATATATATATATGACTAATTTACATAGGAAATGTAAGACTCATAATAAAGTCATGAAAGAAATTAAGACGCATATGTAAAATAAAATAGGCCGATTTTGAAAGTGATTAGTGAGAAAATACAAATAATTAAAAAAAAAAACATAAATCAAATAATAAAATAGCCTAAAGCTAACCAAATTAGCAGGAAGACAAATCTAAAATAGTGAGTTCAATCGTAAAATAACACAAATCAAAAATAGCTATATTAATTGTTAAATTCATAAACTAGAGCTACCCTCGGTAGAGCGCACCTTCGCGAACGCTACATTTGTTTTCGGAACCGAGTTGGCACTGCTAGCATGTTAGCCATTAGCTCTGATCAATGCTAACTAGGAAGGTCAGGTAGATCCATCACTGTGTGAAACACTGAGCAAGGAGCGTCTCCATGGCAACAGACGCCTGTGTCCAAAATCTAATCAGTTGGACTTTGGATGATGACAAATCATCTCTGAAAATTTCATGCAATTTGAGTGAGTAGTTTATGGGAAAATTCGGTAATACAAACAAACCAATAAATAAATAAATAAATAAACACACACAGAAGAAAATATAACTTTCTTGGCCAACTCCAAGTTGTTGAAGGTAACAATAACAAGTATATTGAATCAGACCAACTTAGAGTAGAAATAAATATATTGAGATTTTTTAAATGGTAATAAATAAGTGTTTATGTTCAATGTCGTCCTCCTGAAAGAAGAACAAATGACATATTTAGGTTCATACTTACATATGACAAAGAACAGAAATAAAGGCTGTCTGTCATTGTCTCTCAGCTCTGTAGCAAGGCATTCACCCCACCAGTCACACAGATTTCAGCGTTTGAGCTAGCGGCGCGCCTCAGGAGGCTCAGACTAAAATGATAACGCGCAATGCCTCTGTGACATGATGAGCTCATGGGATCTTCCTCATGTGAAAGCTCAGAAAAATTGATCTGGGGGGCAAAATAATAAAAAAAAAACTTGGGTAAAAGTACTCAAAGCAGACAGAATGTTTTTGATTAGTATTAGCAGGAGATTTTGGTAAGTTAGGAAAGTGTCTCATTTGGAATTATATCTGATTGTGACCCTCACCTAAAGTCATACAAGAACTAAAACCTTCAAAATAAAAGCACTGGGGAGACTCTCACGTCTAGATTAGGTAGAGCTAGCTTTTCCCCCATCATATTTCACATATTTAACATCGTGGATTCATGATCTATTTTCATGCTTTTTAAAGTCATAAATTCTCGCATCGCCTGAGCATTTTAGGCTTAATTCTTTTTTGAAAAGCATTATTTACATAATAGAATTACAATAAAATGAATACTTGTAAAGCACACTTCTGTGGAGAACCTTATTGTGGATAATCTTCCTATATGTCGTTTTAAGAAGAAACGCCTTTGCTATACCTTTTCTTCTATTTAAAATGCGGCCAGGTGACTTTCTCCCAATCGGAAGGTTGCAGGTTCAAATCCCATCTCCACCTGCCTGCATGCTGAAGTGTCCTTGGGGCAAGACACTGAACCCCCCCCCCCCCCATTTGGAGTGACAGCGCCTTGCATGCCTGCAGCCTCCACTGGTGTGTGAGTGTGTGTGTGACTGGGTGAATGTGATGAACGGTGTAAAGCGCTTTGGGGCTGTAAGACGCTATACAAGTTACCATTTCTCATTTACACACACACGCACACATACTGTTTAACTTTACATACTTTCCACTTCCTGCCTATATGTTCTTTTTGAAGAAGATTACGGTTGATTACAGTTACATGTGATGACCGTCAATGGATTCACTTGATTGGAAGGTTTGAGAGAAAAATCCCAGACTGAATGGTGCTGCCCGGACGTTAATTCAATTTGACTTTTGAGCTCCTTCCTGTAGAAATCCATGGTGTTTATTGACACTTTCCCTTCTGATGCTCCTCCGCCGGAGGTCATAGTCTGCCTTGAGTTTTATTGAGCACTGCACCTCGTAAACACACAACCAGTTTGTTCCTGGCTGAGTCACTGTTGCCACAAGAAGACCTATCTAACAGCAAGACAAACCAAAGCCTTTCTGCTCCTGTTGAAGGCTGCAGGACGTCGGTAGGGCCTGTTATATATAACAACGACTTAGATATAATTTAATCAAACTTGAAATGTAATAACTGGTTGATAATGTAACAAAAGTTCTGAGTCTAAAATTAAAGAAAAAGAATATACATATTGTTCATTTATTATGTCCAATGTCTTTCTTTTGGGCCACAGAAAATATAAGAAATGAGCAAAGGAGGTGGAATATTTCCCTCAATTTGTTTCTCTTCAAACTTCTTACTCATATATATATCTATATCTATAGATATATATATCACATTCTTTCAGTACTATTCAAATTGAAGCAGTTCAAGTTCAAATCCCAACCATAAATCATTGACTCACTTTACGATTTATTACTATGGATATATATGTGTGTGTGTGTGTGTGTGTGTGTGTGTGTGTGTGTGTGTGTGTGTGTGTGTGTTCATATATATATATATGTGTTCTAACAGTTTGGACTACTTGTTTCTACGTATATCTGTATACAGTTAATGGTAATCATGTATTATTGCTGTTGCCATATGTTCTCTATAATCTGTTCCTCCAATCATCGGTACAAAATAATGTACAAACATTAAACATATTAAACTCACATTTAAATTCTTATTAAATGTTTTTACATTATTGACCAGTTACTACGTTTCAGGTTTAATTCCATTATATTTTATGACGATTCAGGTCGTTTTAACATTTTGGGTCGTCGTTACATATCGGGCTCGAACAGGAACGTGGCGGTTTGAGCCTCAGTGAGTCACAGAACACAGGGGTTTCTCGTTTCACACACGCATGATGCACACGTTGACTCAGGCGTGTAAATTCACGACGCTGCTGTGAGCGAAGCCCTGCGGGCTTCCTGAAGCTCCAGTGCTCATACAGATTGCACAAAACACATGCTCACGTCTGTTTTTGTCGATTTAGAGACACTTTATACAGACATGTAAACCTTGGTGTCGTCTGCAAAGAAACAAAACATATTCAGTCATATCTTTTTAACTACTTATGCTCGTTGTGTCAAAATGGCAGCAATTGTTGAGAAGTACAGCATCTTTTATATTCCTGAAATTAAACTGCTTTGGATCATTGTATAATTAAGGCAAAGAGCCATATGTCTATCATATATTTAAATTATGGAACTGCCGAAAGGATGAAATAAAACAAAGAACCAACATGATACAGTTTAAAAAGGTTTTTTAATCATATATCATCAGTTAGTATAAGAAAGAAGAGCAACAATTTTACTTAGGACAGCAATAATATATTATATATATATATATATATATATATATATATATATATATATATATATATATATATATATATATATATATATATATATATATATATATATATATATATATATATATATATATATATATATATATATATATATATATATAATGGTATAAAATATATTAATACTTGATCAACATAATCAAAGGTATATATTGTAATAGAGAATATTATACATTTAAATATTGCTGTATTTTGTATTTACAATGTAATTGATGGAATTTAAATTGTACATTAATAATATCATTATTTATTTCATGTACGTCATGTACATTCATGCATATGTGTATATGTGTGTACGCATGTATCTATGTTTGATGTGCATGCATAAACTGTGCATATATAACTTGTGTATAGTAATATTGAATGTGTATTGTAAAAATAGTAATATTAGTTAAAAAAAAATTGTGTGACTTCATCGAGAGGGCCTTGTTTAGTTTTCTTCTGTTGTTTCTTCTCTTATGTTTTCTGAAGACTGCCAAATTCAAATAAAAAAATTAAAATAAAATTAAGATAATCAAAAGTACATCATTGATCATCTTAGTATTTACTTTTCATTAACTTTTTTTTATAATTTATTTTTTTTATTATTATTTCTATAAAACTTGCTGTTCAGAGGTCTATGGTGTGTAAAAAGGTTTTTTGCTCTCTTAAACTGAAATGGACTTCACTCATATAGCCCCAAAGCGCTATACCTAGCTCATCACATTCACCCATTGACATACACATTCACACACCATTGGAGGCTGCAGCCATGCAAGGCGCTGTCTCTCCAATGGGAGCAGTTTGGGCTTCAGTTTTTTGCCCAAGGACACTTCGGCACGTAGACAGGCAGAGATGGAAATCGAATCTGCAACCTTCCGATTGGGAGGCAACCGCTCTACCATTTTAAATGGAAACACTGAAAATGGCGGTTTTTGATTCCCGTCCCTCACCAGCAGAGCAAACAACTGTTGCCTCGCAAATTCGGTGGAAATATTTACTCTATTCACTTGATTTACATCTTTAATGAACTCAGAATTTAGAAAAAATCACTATTACAAGACCAAGACTGGGAAAGACGCTGAGAAAAACTAAAGCAGAACAACAGTAGGTAGTGAAACTTGATAAAAAAAATTATTTTAATCAAGAGATAATGCTTTTATTGAGCATAACTGAGGTGAACTGAAGTCTCAACTAAATGCTCAGTGTCTAAAATAGATGTTTGCATAATAGTGACAGTATTTGTGTAAAAAATGAAGCAGATCCACAAAGGTCACGCAGCGAAACGGCCTGAAATCCGCTGATTTGACAATAACAACAGGACTTTGCTCCACCAAGACTGCTGCTGGCAACAGCTGAGGGTTTCAAGGGGTGGAAATGAGCCGCTTCCGTGTCTGATGCACATCAGCCTCCATGTGTGACGTAGTGTCCACGGGCCGCAGGCGTGCTGTTTACCACCGCTGCTGCGAGAAGACGACAACAAGGCAACGTGACGCTCTGTGTGTGTGCGTGTGTGTGTGTGTGTGTGTGTGTGTGTGTGTGTGTGTGTGTGTGTGTGTGTGTGTGTGTGTGTGTGTGTGTGTGTAGGCGGGGAAAGTTTCTGCGAGGGGAAGAAGACTTGGTTCAGTTGATGGACACTAAACTCACAGCTGCTGTATGTTACGCTCCAGTTCAGTCGCACCGATCCAACATGTGAGATGAAATTTAAAAAATATAAAATAAAAAAAACATAAAGAAAAAAGACAACAACCTCCCTGAGATGTTTTTTTTCTTTTAATTTAAAAAATTTTTTTGTAGCAGAAACAGAACCGGATATGTGACATGAAACCAAAATGAGGAAGCGCGACACGTCGGGTGCAGGTGTTGAAACTCTCCAGTCTTTGCATGAAAGAGAGGACGTGATGGCGGCGGCGGGGTTTTGCACAAAGTTTGAATGGAGATCGTCCAGTAGGCACTGTTGAAAGACGCAGATTGGTATTCAGTGGCCGGAGTGTGTTGACGTGACCCCCCCCCCACACACACACACACACACACACCTCCGCCAGGACAGCAGGCAGATTCATGGCCAGACAGCAGAGATCTGTCAGCCTCCTGGCAACGTGAGAGGACACCTGGAGGTAATGTAAGCAGCCCCGCCTCCCACCCCAACCCACACCTCCTACCCCTCCCCTCCCTGTATCACTCTCTCTCTCTCTCTCTCTCTCTCTCTCTCTCTCTCTCTCTCTCTCTCTCTCTCTCACTCTTTAAACCCCCCCCCCCAACGCGGGCCCCCCTCCCACCCGCTCCTCGTGACTCATCACCAGAACCTTATTCACCAGAGAGTGGGCACTGCCTCCACCTTCCACCAGACGAGACGAAGCAGAGCGCTGGCCGGTGCGCTGTTGCCCCCTGCTGGCTTCTACCCGCTATTACAAGCAGAGCCACATGACCTGGAACAAAGGCTTTTCTTTTTTTTTTAATGAATACACTTTAGAGAGACACTGAAGCAATCAATGACATATTTAAATGACCGATAATGTATCATCTGCAAAAAGAAAGGTAATTATGTAAAGATTCTTATGACTATTATTGAGAGAGCACTGCAGTTTGTATTCCTAATAATGCCATCTACTATACTTGTTATTGAAAAGCACACACTGCAAAAATCTTTACTTTTCCAAGAAATTCAGGTTGTTTTCTAAAAGTATTGTCACGTTTGAATTAAAACATTTCTTTTTTTTTTACTCCTCTTTCAATTATGTAGCAGCTTATTAAATAAATTGAATTATATTGAGAAAATTTAAAAATAAAATCCTGCAGAACCAGACTCAGAGGTTGGCCATTCTCACATTTCTATAAGTATCACTTGAAAGTCTTTGACCAGGGCCAAACAGTACATTTGAGATTTCCAGGTAATCAAAACACTTTCTGTACTGCAACACAATATTTCTGTGTTCTGTCCTTTTATAAAAGAAGTGTCAACCTCTTCAAACCAATCAGATGCAGCGCTGCAGCACTGCTGAAGAAGGAGCACTGCTATTTCAACAGAGACATGAACATCGTCTGCGTAAGTGTTCATATGTATGAACTGTAGTATTCTGGGTTCAGGGGAAATATATAACAGTTTTATCTTCATGTTTAGGCTTTGACTTGCTGTCTGATAGTTATGGTAACATCGACACCAACAAGAAGCGCAGCTAACAGCGGTTAACAGCGGTTAACAGCAAGTAACAGCGGCTAACATTTGCTAACAGCGGCTAACAGCAAGTAGCAGCAGCTAACAGTGGCTAACAGCAAGTAACAGCGGCTAACATTTGCTAACAGCGGCTAACAGCAAGTAGCAGCGGCTAACAGTGGCTAACAACACCTAACAGGGGTTAACAGCGGCGAACAGCAAGTAAAAGCGGCTATCAGCGGCTAAATATAAATGTATAACTTAAATATATATCTATAATAAGTTTTTTGAGTATACATGATAAAAATGGTTTCAAAAACCAAATAGAAAATGACGACAATCTCAACATAAAGTCAATTCTAATGAGACCTTCTGGTGCAAAATCCAGTTAAATGTCCCCAAAATGTCTCCTGCTGCTGTTGCATTGTGGGTGATTTTACACCCTGACAGCGTCACTGTGAGGCGAGTATGATAGCAACGAGCTTTCACGTCAGCGTCACTAATTTCTCTATATATTCTTAGAAATTCTTTCTATTTTCTCAGTGGTTTGGCCGGATTGGAGCCAAATGTGGGCGGGGCCTTTTGTTTGATTCCCCTGTTCTAAGAGGTAGTTCTCCTGTTGGTCCACTAGTTGGTGCTGTTGTTAGTTTTAGTAGTGAAAGCACACACACACACATGCAGCAGAGAACAATACGCTCTAAACATTAACAACGGGAGAACACGGACATTCTAGTGAACAGACCACAAAGTTTGATCGTTATTACAGTGACTGTCAAAATAAAAGCCCCATTAGAATATAGACTGGGAGTCCTGACACCTCGGAGGAATCTTCTGATTATCTCTACTGAGCACGTGCAGAACTACACTCATGGTGCGCATGTGCAGTAACGGCGATTCAGAAAAGTTAAATTTATTAAATAGTAGAAATATTGTAAATAGTAAAGTGGATAAAGTTTCATGCACATTTTCCGCCGCAGCAGAACAGAAGCTCACGCGAGTGTGTGTGTGGTGTTTTTACAGGTCGGCGCGAGTGTTTGCACACACACTCGGGCCGGCTGTCTGGAAAGCTGATTGCGTGTGATTCAGCACCAGATACACAGTGTGAAACGATAATAAGGGGGCGTCGGCGCGCTAAATAGATAAATGAACGCGGGGAGGCTTGATAAATCGCTGAGTCGGGGCCGATCAAAACAGTGATCAATCAAAGCCAGGGAGCATGGCGAGGGAGCCGCACTGATGGAGACGGAGCCCGCCACTGTGTGTGTGTGTGTGTGTGTGTGTGTGTGTGTGTGTGTGTGTGTGTGTGTGTGTGTGTGTGTGTGTGTGTGTGTGTGTGTGTGTGTGTGTGTGTGTGTTTGTGATTTGTGAAGGTGTCTGTCGAAGCAGCAGATGAACTTTAACACATATCTTTTTTTTTTTTGATGCATTGCGCCCTTTTTTTGTTACCGTGACAATGTTGCCCAGATGAAACTGGACCGAAATCGTCTCGTCTCTTACCTTTATTTTCTTCAACAGTGACCTTTATGTTAATGACCATTACAGATTTACACATTTTGACGGTGAAATTGTATATTTTAATACGGAGGTCTTCAACCTGCGGCTCTCTATCGCCCCCTGTGGCGGCTCCCTGACCTTTTCAGAAGATTATTTGTGAATAAACAGTTTGCTCACGTTTTTTATTGTAGTTGCAGACCGCTGTGGTTTTCAAAAAATGGTTCAGTCGCCGCTAAAAACAGCTAAATAAAGTAGAACAGCTAAAACAGACAGTATAGCTGGGGTTGCACAAACAAAACAGCTGAAACTGCTCAAATATTAATGATTTTCTTTTAAAATACAGTAAAAATGCTGAGACAAAAACGAATGCATTTGCAAATATTAAAAAAAAATCTGTAGGTAAAAGAAAAAGAGAAAAAACAAAGAGAATGAAGAAGAAAGAAGAACTGGAAAAAAGAATGGGAATGGTGGGGAAAAAGGAATAGTTTTGAAATGTTTCTGTTTTTGAACTTTCTCGGTTCTTCCTAAATACTTTATTATTTGGAGACTTTCCCAGAGTTCTTTAGGACTTTCCTGATCATTTGGGGACATTTGTGATGATTGTCACCCTGAATCCGTTCCATGGATCAGCAGTGAAAACTGCCATCAGAGTGAAGAATTTAACAAATGTGGAGAAACTGCAGCTCAATGTTGACGCTCCTCCGACATAAAATAAATCACTGCACTTCTAACATTAATTAAACAGGACAAAAGGGAATCGTGTAATGTGCTTAGTGTGTGTTCAGCGTGTGTTAAGTGTTTGTTTATTGTGTTTAGTGTGTGTTTAGCCACTAAACACACACTGAACACACACTAAACCTTTACTGTGTGTTCAGTGTGTGTTTCATGTATGATTAGTGTGTGTTCAGTTTGTGTTTACTGTGTTTAGTGTGTGTCCAGTGTGTGTTTACTGTGTCTTTAGTGTGTGTTTAGTGTGTGTTTAGTCACTAAACGCACACTGAACACACACTAAACTGTATTGTGTGTTCAGTGTGTGTTTCATGTATGATTAGTGTGTGTTCAGCTTGTGTTTAGTGGGTCTTTAGTGTGTGTTTAGTTAATGTTCAGTTTGTGTTTAGTGTGTGTTCATTGTGTGTTTAGTGTGTGTTCATTGTGTGTATACTGTGTGTGCTCAGTTTGTGTTTAGTGTGTGCTTACTGTGTTCAGTGTGTGTTCATTGTGTGTTTAGTGTGTGTTCATTGTGTGTTTAGTGTGTGTTCATTGTGTGTATACGGTGTGTTTAGTGTGTGCTCAGTTTGTGTTTAGTGTGTGCTTACTGTGTTCAGTGTGTGTTCAGTGTGTGTTTACTGTGTGTTCAGTAGGTGTTACCTGAAGTTGTTTTTTTAAACTTGTTGTTTTGTTGAAGTGCCTTTGAGCAAGACGCTGATCTCTAGAGTTGTTCCCAGTGGACGGACTGACGGGGACTCTGCTGCCTGCGATGCTGTCAAACCACCACTGGAGGTCAGTGTTGTTCCAAGCTTGAAGCCGAGTTTCCTGTCTTCACTGAGCCCGTGTCCTGAATCCCAGGTCACCGCACCGGAGCCCTTCCAGTGACCTCGACCCCGGAGAGGCCACACGCAGCCCAGGCCGACAGGACGAGGCCGGTTCAACAGACGGGTGGAGCCGGACCAGGACGGAGGAATTCAGAGCTGCTGGAGGACAAAAACTAATTAGAACAATGATTCATGTTGCTTTTAGTGGTTTCATCACATTGTACCCACGGATGGAGATTTTCCTCGTTTGTACAATGAGTGATGCGAACATGGGAGAAATTAAAATCTCTGATTGAAGGATGAATTCTGAGGAACACACACACACACACACACACACACACACACACACACACACACACACACACACACACACACACACACACACACACACACACACACACCACACACACCACACACACCACACACACGTTATATACACAAATTGTCATTATTTTGACCGTTTTAACTCTTCTAACTTTAACCCTTGAATTGACATTTTGATTGTTTTTACTTTTCTATTAGCCGTTATTAGCACTTTAACTTTCAAACATTTTCTTACAGCCATTTCTGCAATTTTACTGTGAAATTATTGGGGAATTTATTCAAAAATTACTTTATGTATTTATATTTTGATTAATTTCTGTTAGCAATCGAAAAGATTTTCTTTGTAAAATTGCTTTGTTTTTTGTTTGTTTTGTTGTTGTTTTTTTTTCCAATTTTGTGCCTTTTTACCATTTTAGCTGCTGTTCCCTGACTCTCAGACATTTTGCTGTTGTTTATTTATTTCTGTACGTTAGCAATTGTAGCCATTTTAGCTGTTTTGTGTTTTTTTTTCCTTATTTTGATTTAGCTAACCTTTTTTCAACAATCTCAGTTGTTTTTGCAGTTTTAATATTTTTGTTGTTTTACTTTAATATAGCACTTTTTTTAAATTCAGCACACTTTTTTTCTTTCTTTTTTTTTGGCAGTTTTGGCTGTTTTAAGCATTTTCACTGTCTTCTGGCGGTTTTAACTAATCGAGCCGAAATGAGCCAAGTGGAAAGTCTTGATGGTGTTTTATTTTGGTTCCTGGTGTTTTGCAGTGTTTGTGGTCGTCGGCCTTAATAAAGACGTGGGTCCGACTGAAACATGTTCCTGTAGTGTAACACTGTTCCTATGAGACGAGTGTTTAACAGCAGACTGTAGGCGGCTGTGGATTTAAGGGACTCTTGTGTAGTTTTAAGCCTGCTAGACACATTACTCACTTTTTCAAAGATCCACGCCGGGAGAATCTTTTAGAGTTCCTCTTATAGCCGCGTCCGTGGTTCTGAACACTTTGGCTATTTGTGCCAGCTAAACCACAGAAAAGTTCTGTGAGAGAAATACCACATGTTCCTATCGTCAAATCCTCTGCTATTATGGAACCTGTGTCATATTTGAAGAGACTGTAGCATAAAATCAATGGTACTTTACTATGATGTACCGTAATGTACCACGCTGTGGTCGTATGGAATCTTTGTGGGAGTCTGAGATGTTTAGAGCTGGACTGGATTTACAGTTTATGAGGCTTGGAGGTGATAAAGCATCAGATAATAACAGATGTCCTCCGTCTGGCTTAGTTTCTCATCCATGTACACGGTGCTGCTTAAGTGTAATGCACCCACCGGCCACTAGTCGGAGCCCCAGAGCCGTCTACTTTCAAACAGCACGGCGGGAAATTGAGTCGACAAATTCTAGAAAAATATAAGATTAAAATTGAAAAGAAGGCAGCATGTAGGCTATGCTAATAAAAAACAACATTTATATCACTGTACTGTCATTTCTATATATTAGCTAGCCAACCACGCTAATATCTCCTCTCAAGGATTTATGGTTTTAAACGTTTTGACGGGAAAGCGGAAAAACTTTCATTGTGTTTTGGGTGTCTGCTTATCTGCTTATACGACAACGGTGCTCGGAGACACTGACAGCGCAACTTTCGAAAACGCTTCATCCCCGTGTCAACGAGTGGAAAACGCAACTTTTCTGGATTGCTGCTACTGTGCATGTGCGCCACAGCTGTAAATAGTCCTTCTGCACATGCTCAGTAGAGACAATCAGAGCAAAGTTTCTTCCGTTGTGTCACCACTGCCAGTCCATATTCTCCTGGGACTTGGTGCTTTTATTTTGACAGTCACCGTAATAACAATCCAACTTGGTGGTCTGTCCACTAGAAGGTCTGTGTTCTCCTGTTGTTAATGTTTAGAGCCCGTTGTTCTCTGCTGTGTGTGTGTGTGTGTGTGTGTGTGTGTGTGTGTGTGTGTGTGTGTGTGTGTGTGTGTGTGTGTGTGTGTGTGTGTGTGTGGTTTTATTACAAAAAGTAACAACAGCACCACCTTGTGGTCCAACACACTAACTACATCATTTTTGGCATTTCCGCTGTTTCCGTGGAAACCGACATCCTTTACAAAATGTAGCCATATTAAACGTGACTATTTTAACTTGAAGTGTTTTTAACAACCAAAATTTCCTCATAAGAGATTAATAACGTTTCAAAATCTCCAGGAAGATAATCGAATACGTCGTCGTTCATTCGGAAGGTCATAGGTTGAATTCCTCAGTCTCCACTGTCCAAGTGTTCTTGAGCAAAACACCGAATCCCAAACTGCTCCCAGGATGGCTCCGGCGCCCTACATGTAGCACGTAGCATGTACATGTATTGGCTCAAGTATTTCCCTCTAAAAAGTATTTCTGTTCTATTCTTCACTCAATGCTAACTGCTAAATGCTAACCTCGTACAGACCAAAGAGCCACATCAGCAGGATTTAAAATTTACTTCTTGTAGATATTAGTTGACGGCTTTGAATATCTCTTTTTAGACCTTGTCTTCTTCCAAAAAGTTCTCCAGGCACCCCAGTAAAGCATGATTCCATGCATGGACGACCAGATGCTGCGGTACGTTTGTAATAATGGTATTTAATTGACCTTCTTTATATAAAATCTTGTTGGGTATTTTGGGACATTCTGTGACGGAGACCGCTCGGCCTTCGTGGTATAAGTACTTCATGTTCCTGTGGTAAATTCCTGTGGCACCGCGAAGCATGTGTGATATTTTGGAACGCTCGGTACCAGACTGTCAAAACGTAGTTAGTGCCACTTCACAGCAGGTCCTGTAACATCTGATTAGAATTGCGGTTTAGTCAGTGACTTTAAACACGAACATGAAGGTAGTATGGACTCGTGTTACACAGTATCGTAGTACATTTCATACTTTAAGGCTGTTTGAAGTGACAAACGAGTACCAGTAATTCATGTTCTTGTGGTAAAATCTTTGGATAATTGTCTTTATTTGTGACATTTGAGTTTCCAACAATTCATAACCAGCCGTTGTTGTAAAAATCCTCAGTGAGAATCAACTCTGAATAAATAATGGCTTTTAGGTGCGACTGTTGCTCTTCTTCACTTTTTCTCATTTCAAGTATTTGTCTGGAAATCACGATTCAAAATTTAGAGTTGAGCAAATATAGAAATCAAAACTAGATTTGTTTGTTAACTTTATTTATTTTTTTTTCTACTGTGAAACACAAATTCTATGTCAATGGCTCCCCCAGCCAAGGTGCGAGACACAAGCAGTGATGTAATAACGGCCCAAAAAGGTGAATAATGGGACCATTTTAAATGTGATACAGCCAATAATAACTAATTTTTCTTTCTCAGGCACAGCTGAAGGGCTTCATGTGGCCCCTGAACCCTACGATGGTCAGGTCTGGTTACAACAGAGACATTTTATTGTTTTTTTTTAACCTGTTTAGAGTCATTTTGAGCTGTTTTACTTTTCGCTTTTTTCGCCATTTTAGTTTGCAATTTTAGCTTGTTGTTCGGCTCGTTGCTTGGTTCGTGTAGTTAGTTCATCTAGTTTAGTTGAGTTTACTGGTAAGTTGGCAACCAGGAGTGAAAAAGGGTTTGTGTGTCATGTCCTCCTGCTATGATGTCCCTATTTGGTAGGAGTATCAAAATAAAGGCATCTGTTACCCACAGCTGAATTAAAAGAAAAGTTTAATCTCTCCAGTTCTTCTAATGCATTGCTTGCCATGAAATATATATATTACCTTCGTATCTCTGTTTTTTTAATCTTTTAGATTTTTATTATAGTAACTTTTTGCCATTTACGGGTTTTTTTTGCCATTTTTCTTCTGTCTTGCCTTTTCTTTTTCCAGTTTAGTTAGTAATTATAGCTGTTTTGCTTTTTTCTACTCATTCAAGCTCTGTTAGGTATTTTTGACTGTGAGTCAATACGGTAGTACTGGAGGTTTTCCAGTGGTACTGTAGCAGCTTTCTGCTGTCAGACAGTGACATCTAGTGGTCCAAGGTGGTACGTACCGCTATATTTCGGAATATGTTGCTTTTTGATATTGGAATTGGACAACATGTCCTAAAGGAACCCAAAGAACTAAACAAAACTTCATTTTCAGTGTGTTCAATTAAGCAAACGGTTGCTCAGCAGTGCTCCAATTTAACAATGTGCCGTTATGTTTTTATGTACGTAGAGCAGTGCATTACAACAGATGTTTTTCACCAGGAACAAATGTTGTAAAAAAAAAAACCTGAACACACAGTCTCCCTGCTCTCTGACAGTTTTACTAAAGACGAGTCAGTTAATGAGCTGCTCTGTTCATACGTTCTGTGATAGATCTGCCACTTCCCGCGCGCTTCCTCCGCCGGCCCGAGTACTTCGTGTTCCCGCGGTGAGATGGAAATGGCTGGTGTGGCGTCCCTGCCCGCGGTAACACACTTCACATCCTGAGACACAACTGCTTTGTGTTAGCGGGGGGCTCGTCGATCCCACAGCGAAATCCTGTGGCGGTACGAACCCTGTGTGGTGTTTCGAGACGATTGGCCACAGCAAAGAGCCGCGATCTCTGCGGTACTGCTTCGGCAGGTCCGTGTGGTACCCAGGCTACGTGTTCCCGTTGTAAATTCCTGAGGTACTCACTCGCGTGGTTGAACTGGGAATGGAACAGTGAACCCAAACCCGAAAGTTCTTTTCTCCCCAGATTAAACCCCCAGCTGCAGGATCCTCCGAGGGCCTCGGTTATACAACCGTGTTTTCAAGAGGAACGAATTCTTTGGGTTTTGGACGTTCGAATACATGACAACGGTTCTCAGAGCGACTGGAAAGGTAACTTTTCCAAAACAATCCCGTCTCCATCCAGACCAGAGGCTCTGGAGCCACATGAGGCTCTTTACCCCCTGGGGTGTCTCGGATTAAGCTTTTTAGAAAATATATACATAATTAAACATTTCATCATAGTTAATAATTGTTTGTATTATTTCATAATACAACACTAAAAAGTGAACACACACAGAACAGATCAGAACAAGGCAAGACAAAAAAAAAGGACCAAAAAAGTATCATTACGGCAAAATCCTGCTTTTAAACGTGTTTTGCGGCTCGATTTCAATGTGATTGAGTGGAAAGTGACAGAAACGTCTCTTCTGCCCATGAAGTTACAGACTCTCGATGTGGACGGAGAAAAGAAATGTAATGCCGCCAGCAGGGGTTCGGGAGCTCAAAACGTTTGCCGAAACCAAAACTCGAAAACGATGCGTTTTCACTCCACGCGTTGTCGTGGCAACGCGGCCTCGTGTGATTAAAACGGAGACATAAATAGCCCTTTTTCGGCGGTAGGAGAGTAAGCTGACTCGGTGTCTGCCCCCTGGGGAGAGCGGGTGGGGGGGGTGGGGGCAGTCGTTGACCCGTGGCCAGTCTTTCCTGCGGCGGCGCCGCAACTCGCATATTATCACCCGAGTGAGTCATCAATGGCACGTCAACATCGCTGAGGTTCTTCCTGCCAATCTTCCTCTTGCTTTTTTTTTTTTTTTTAATCCCCGCCGTGCCTCGTTTGAGCGATTGCCTCTCTCCCTTCCTTTCTTCTCTCTCTCTCTCTTTTTGCTTTTTATCGTCCCCCCCACCACCACCACCACACACACACACACACACACACACACACACACACACACACACACACACACACACACACACACACACACACACACACACACACACACACAGCCGCCGCCTTCCATCACATTCTGCTGGAACATTTTTGGAGGCCTGCCAACAGCGTGAATGTGGTGAGAGCGTGCGACACAGTGTGTGTACGTGCAGATGCGAGGTGTGGGCGTATATGTGTGTGTAAATGTGTGTGTGTGTGTGTGTGTGTGTGTGTGTGTGTGTGTGTGTGTGTGTGTGCGCTTTCACTGCTTTTAAGGCCGCAGTGACTTAATTCTTTCATTTCTCGCAAACATGTGAATTGAATTGATGACTGAAGCTTGGACCGGAGCGGCGGAGGAGCGAGGCTCGGAGTCTGGGCGCCGGCAGGCCCCCGTTCCTTCGTACGGCGGCGTCCACGGCGGGGGGTTGAGGGTTGGGGGTGGCGGAGACGAGCCGTCGGATGGGTGTTGTCTTTACAAGCAACATTGCAGAAAGAGGCTTTTTTTTCTCTTTTTTTTTTTCCGACCAATTTATTAATCCTTTTAGGCAATGTTCCCTGTTCAGAAATGCAAATTGAATCAATCTGAGTCTGACTTTTAAGACTTTCAAGTGGGATTTAATTAGAAGCCGCGGCGCACAGTTTTAATGAGAGAGGGGGTGGAGAGGCGGGGGGGAGGAGGGAGGGGGTGGGGAGGCCAGGGAGGGAAGGTGGTGTTTTAATGCTATTCCTATGGGATCAGGGTGAAGGACGCAACAAACCCCTCGCTGACGGCTTTCTTAAAAAGAGGAGAATCGGGCGGTTTGGTTCGGCCATCTGTCCGTCCGTCCTCGGCGCCCTTCACCTTCGACTCTGGCTGTTTACGCCCAGGGAGGGGTGGGGTGTGTGTGTGTGTGGGGGGGGGGGGGGGGGGTTGTGTTGTTGGTTGCACTCGGGGGTTTGATTGGTGACACTGAAAAACGCGATCCACTCCAACCACCGCCACATCGCCCTCAGCAGACCCACTTCCACTTCCGCGGTGGTTCTGCAATCTCCATCTCTGAATCCTTTGTCCTTCTGTGTTGCTGTTATTTACTCCAATGCCATTTCTCTTTCCTCCTCCTCCTCCTCCTCCTCCTGTTCCTCGCTGAGGTTTTCTAACCCTCCTCATCATCCTCCCATCATTTTCTGAGCCCTAAGCTGACTGAGCCTCCCAAAGCCATCAGGTCTGATTGTCTGATCTCGAGGCATCCAGTCCGCCGGCTGAAATGAAAAATGAGGATTCCTCTCAGCCTCTATTTTTATTCTGTTTTCATTCTCTCTTTCATTCGTCTCTCCTCGGCCTCCCTCTTTTTTTTCCTCTCACACACACATACACAAACACACACACACACACACATACACACACACAATCACTCATCTCCCTGTTGGCTCTCTCACTCATGCTTCTTCACCTCTCGTGGCCTTCCTCGCGCCTGCCAATCTCGCCGCCGTCCCTCCCCTCCCTCGCTCTCATTCCTGCCCTCCGTCCTCTGTTGGGTCGACTGGCAGCTGCTTTGGCACCGTGAGGAGAGAAGAGGAGGGAAATAAATCTGTGAGGAAGGCTCCAGATGACGTTATGCAGAGCTGGGACTCCAGAAGCTTCGTTTTTACGAGAATTGATAAGATGTTTATGATTTCCATTCCGGTTTTTTGATTCTGCTTAATGTTTCAGTTCTTTATCGACTCTCTCATCGATTCTCATAAGCCACACCGGCATTCCAAGAAGGCCAGAGATCTTGTTCGCTCCGGTTCAGAGTTGGTGGGATCGTTCTCGTCGCCCCAAAACAAACGGTTTGTTCCCGAAGAGACTCTGGTCCGGATCGAACAGGCGAACGAGAACACGACTTCAGAAAGCTTTCAGTCTGATTTTAAATAAACTCTGGAAAAGCCTCTAATAGAGACACTTTGATTTGTTTCCCGCCGACGCCGCACCACTTTGTCAGCAGTGTGTCGCTAAGAACTGGAGTCACCGTTGTTTTCACCACGAGAGCAACTTATTTATTTCAAGGAGTCTCCGCAGGGCTGATCACATTCACATGAATGTCGGCTGAGCTTTTCCTCAATGGAAGGATTCTGATTTCCTAATAAGAGGACATTGCGGCGGTCAAACACTGATCTGTTTGGGTATGTTCCAAGTTTTATGTAAGGAATTCCAGGTTTCTTTGACCTGGTGGCAGTACTTTACAGTGGTCTCGGTTTTTAGAAGTGATAAATACAGTAAGACCCTCATGACACTGATTTTTTACACAAATCCAACCTCAGCAGTGTCTCGTTTTGGTCATAAAGTGAAATCATAGAGTTGATTATAATCCGTACTACCTGAGCAGAGGCCTGGACTACGAAGCAGGATTAACATTTCCCGGATTTCCCTCCGGATATCTGGATTGACAAACTCAGTCAACAGGGAGCAGGTTATCAACTCGGTAATTCACCCCGGGGTTTTCCTGCCGGGATCGCGTTCACATAAAAGGGGCGGAGTTTGGAGCTTCTGGCCAATTGCAAACACTGCAGAGGAAATTCCGTAAAGCAGGAGCGGACGATCATTCTCTAAAAATAAGAATTCAAACGCCTCATCCGGGACAAAAGAAAGACCTTCTGCAACAAAAATCAGGAAGGAATGCTGCAGAAAATTGCTGACTCTGTGATTTTACGCTCCGGTTTTTGTTTTTGTTGTTGGCTTTCACGTTTGTGTTGTTGCCTTTCATTTCCATTTCTGCATTCACGTTGTTACTTTTGCGTCTGTCCTTTTTTCTTTTTGCATTTATTTGTGGCTTTTACATTCGAGTTGGCTTTCAAAGCTGAGTTGTGCTTTTTGTGTTGTGCCTGTTGTATTGGTGTCGTGACCTCTGTATTTGTGTTTTGACTGGTAACTCTTCCTGAATAAAACTGTAATAATTCTCTAATATGAAAGTGAAAACGCGTAATAATTAGCGTTCTATGTGTTGAGACTGTTGAAAAGGTCTTTATTAATTAAAAACATAAAACAAAGCGCATTTTATATTGGCTTTTCTCAAGTAGTTTTTTTTGTTCGTTTTTGTTTAATAAAACGGATCTATTGATAACCTAAATGCACTAATCAATGCTCTATCCACCGTTTAGTTACAGGGGTCGGCAGATTTTCTTCCTTGAGACTTTCTTTAGTAGTTAAGATGTCTTTCAGTTGAGTGTGACCTTGGCGATGATAATTAGAGCTGATGCCCTCTGAAATCAGTGATGCTTTATGGTAATGTTATTATTTCGCCGCAGGAAGCACTGGAACAAATTTACTTTTTGATCCCTTCTAAATATCTACTGAATTATACCCCAAACTAAATCCCCAAACTGATCCGTCGCCTTGTTTGGTTTGTCCTCTCACTGAACGCGACTCACTGCTACGGAGGTCACTTCATTTTAGCCTCGATGAGGCCGGCCATCAATCAGACATCCAGTTCATGAGGACTTGTTGCAGAGCAGAGGACGTGGTGATTAACTGTACTGCGTCATTGAATAATATTTAGTGTTATGAGTTACTTGTGGAAAAACATGAGTAATGATCCACTGGGACATTTTAGAGTTGAGAGAGTCTTAATTATGCTCTAAAAAAAAAACCTTTCACATCGTGATTTTTTATGTCTGTGCTCTTTGGAAAACTTCTCAAAGCAATGCAAAAACCTTGAGGAGTCACGCTTCCAGTTACAATACAGGAAGACAGGATTTCCCTTTCATTCCTTTCTTTCAAAAAGTTTTTTTTTTCTCATAAATGGAACGCACACCTGCAAAAGTAACAATGAAAATGAGCCTGGAATTTACAAATACAACAATTAAAACCAATAATAAACCTGAAAATGTAACATTCACATCTGTAAACACCTTACCAAAATACAAGATGGACAAAACGGTGTGCGAAATAACGACAAACAGCCAACAACAACCAAAAGAGACAAAGACACTATAAACATAAGACAAAACAGACACAAAACACTGGACATGAGATGAAGACAGGAAGCACAAAACAACTACTAATAGAAACAAAAACAAAAAGATTGGTGGCAGACACTAAACAACAATAAGAATACACGTGAAACCTTGAACAGACACAAAACCACTTCAGACACACCGGAATTAAAGAAAGAATACAACCTCAATCAGACAAAACACCCAAACAAACACAACACAGGAACAAACAAGAAACAAAGGACTCAAAACAACAAGACCCAGAAAATCTGAACAGACACAAAGCAACAGATACAAAACATATAGACCTAATAGACAAATAACCCAAATCAGACAAAATACCAACAAATGGACAAAAGCACTATCCAAATTCAAAACAATCACAAAACGACACAAAACAATCACAATGTGACAGAATTGATCACAAACACACACAAAATGACCACAAATGTACAGAAAACAATGACAAACTGACACAAAACACTACCAACACAAGATAATCACAGAAAGATGAGACTCCTAGACTTTCACAGTATAATTCTGAATAGCTATAAAATGGTTAGCAGAGACGACAATAAATTTAAACGTACAACAAGCGGTGGCAAAGCAAGAACAATCAGACTCAAAGACACAACCTGAGACCATAAAACATGCAAACAACATACCGAATCAAAACAACAGAGAGCTGTAAAGTAAAACTCAAAAACAGAAAAAGAAACTGCAACAGGGACAAAACACAAAGAGGCAACGAAGAGAACCAAAACAAAGAGGAAACAAAGTGAAAGAACCTCAAACAAACGCATTCAGGCACCAAACACCTGCAACTAAAAACAACACAAAACAAAACACAGAGTAAAATACCACAAGCATATAAGTATATGCAAACACAAAACCACTGATACACTATAGAAGCCAACACAACACAAATGAACTGATACGACGGCGTAAACAACCACAGACAGACACGAAAACCTAACATGCTTCCAAACAGAAAGACGCACAAAACAATCTTTGTCTCTTTCAGTCGAGTGTTTTGGTCTTTTGCAGGAGGGTGTGGGGAAGCTTTTGTACGTGTGAGCCGAGGGCCCCAAACTCTCATAATCAGTCTTCACATTCAACATCGTCGTTGTTTCAAGTGTATTAAATCTTTACCCTGTGAATGCCGCTTCAGTGCAACAACCGTTGGCGCGATCATTCATCAAACAACCACCACAAACACATAAAAAGCAAAGAAGAAGTCTGGATTACCGCATGACGTTGCACGAAATACAGAGAGCCCTTCAACAACTCGATCAGAAGAGCCGCAAAATGACCCGAAACACAATGATTAACCACAAAGACAAGAAGAAAAAAAAAAAGCTTATTTAAATCAGGACTATCAACAGAAACCAACACAATTAGATGAGAAAGAATCATTAACAGATAGAAAACAATCAAGTGACTAAAATGATTTTTTAAAAAATGACAAAAAGATGCAAACTTCTGATATACCGGATCCGAAGCAGCTGCAAAACCACACGCAGACACACAAAACAACCAAATATCTGTTTATAAGATCAGTAACATGGGTAACGACACGAAACAACCACAAACTGAACAACCTGAGACACAAAACACGATACAAACACCAAGCAACAACAACAACCACAGACAGGAAAATACAAAACAACTTTTTTTTTAATGTATTGACAATTTTCTTAAATGTTTTATGTGTTTTATGTATGTATTTTTTCTGGGAAAATAAAGGTTAAATTATAAAAAAAAAAAAACTGTAAACAGTAGCAGAACAACTTCAGATGCTCAGCAACATAGAAACACATAAAGGAAAAGTGACAGCAAACAAACAAAGCGATGCTATTTAACTTTAGACGGACTAAAACAAGACTATGAAAAAATAATAAAAGTTAAAACAAATGCAAAGGAAATATATAAACTACAATAAACAGGTGCAAGACGACATCAGAAACGAGACAAGAGTAAAAACAGATGGACAGAAAAAACGAAAATTTGAAAAAGATAGAAAAAAAATGTACATGGACAAAAAGAACCGACCAAAAAACAATGAGAACAACCAAAACAACAAATATTTCAAGAAATACAGACAGGAAACATCCAGAATTTGACCACAAATTGACCATTAAAACGATTCAGAACCATTAAAAAACAGCACATAGATAAATGAGCCCAAAACAACCGTAGTTTGTTTAAAGAGTTCGGATCATGACTAAAAAGTTTTGACCCTTGTTTTGTTGTAACGTGGTTTAACATCACAATTTCTTGTAATGATGTTGTTATTTCGAGGGTGCAACTAGAGGCTAAAGTGTTGCCGCCCCATAATGCATTGCTGCTGTCCTGGCGCTGGTGGGAGGGGGGGGAGGGGGGAGGGCGGGGGGGTGTGGGTGGGTGTCAGTGTGGTAGATGAGCTGGCGGTGTGTAAAGCACAAGGTGATGGAGTGTGTGAGGTCCGGCCTATCGCTGCCATTAATAACCCAGACAGGCCCCGGGAGCACCTAAGAGCACCGCCAACCCCCCCCCCCCTCACACACACACACACACACACACACACACACACACACACACACACACACACACACACACACACTAGGCATTACCAGTGTGACTACTGATGTTAACATGATAGAGGGGCGTCATGCATAGTAAAACCGAAACGTGTCGCACCTGCTGAGAAAAAAGATAAAAAAAATTATATGTATACTGTATATATATATAAAATTGTCGGCGTACCGCGAGGCTACGCTATCGGATACGTGACATCCCGACATATTTTTCCTTCCCATCACCGGGTCCGTTCACCCGCGACAGACGAAAGGAGAAGATATGTGAAGGAGTTGTCTGCGCTCGTCTTCATCACAAAGCGCCGGGTAACTTTAACATCAGAGATGTGCCGCTTCGCACGGCGTCCTGCGTCGAGTCGCCGCTCGCCTCGCTCGGGTCTCCTGACAGTTAAATCTTATTTCACGCATCCGCTCTGAGTGTTTGAGTGCTTGGGAACCATTCAGGTCGGCCTGAACTTGAATGACCCGGCCTTTGGAAGTTGTAAAAGCCCTTGTTTACCGGGAGGGGGAGGATAAGTAGATGGCGAGAGGATGAGATGGACGTGCAGGGGAGAAAGACGGATCTACTTTTCGTTGTTAAGTTGCTCAATGGAGGCAGTGAAGGGACTCAAAAAGCACATTATACCTGCTTTAGTCATCTCAACGTGATTCACGCTCACCAGTTCTCACACACACACACAACAATGGACCACAGCACTTCAATATATGGCTGGGATTTGTGTTCCACCAACTAGTAATGAAGACCTAAACCTTGTATATCTGAACTACTACCCCATAGGGTACTCTTGCTTTTGAGTATTTCACAGTCTGCCTACCCGTCTGGATTTCCTCGTGATTTTCTCGTGTCCAAACGATTGAAAAGTCTCGGTGGCATCAGAGGAGTAGAACCGTCAGACTTGTGTTGGATGGTAGAAAGGAAACGCAACAAATTATCCCAGCATACAAGCAAGGACGACGCCTCCTGTGAAAATACAACACATCAATTGAAAGTCTAGTTCGGCTAAGGAGACACCGTCGCTTAAGTTTGAGAAAAACTGGAAAATCCAAAAGAGACGTGGAACACAGGCAGCCACGGGAGCGTTATCCACGAGGAACACCAATGACGCCTAATATAAAACACGGCCACCAGGTGACGACAGTCGCACACAGGCGAAACACATCAGGGCGGGAAACAGCAATCAGACCCGAGGAGGGGAAGTCCAATAGAAGAGACGAAACATTAACCATAACATTTATCAATTTTGTCGCTGCCTCATGACCTCTCACATTCAAATAAAATAGAATAAACCTGGAACGTCACCCGGGTCACACAGGAGCAACAGAATACTACTTCCTGCTCTCTGTTCGCTACAGTTGTTCGGCCAAACGAAAGATGATTGTCTTTTCAGTTGCTACTTGCGCCACTTTGACACAAGTTTTACTCCAGATGCTTTTCCTGAAGCCAGAGAGGAAAGGTTTAGATGGTAGAGATGGAGACTATGAAGGGATGGAACCCATCAAACCCTGAATCACATGTTCTGCGGCGGCAGAAGACCACCAGCTGAGAGCAGGAAACCAAGGCAACAATTCAGCTTGAAAAAATGTCTCTGGGTGGTTTTGATGAGTGCAGCTGCATTCATCCATCTGGATCCTGGATCCATCCCAGCTTGTGTCACCGGTTCAGGCTCTTCATGTGTGTTTTCACTCACTTGAGACTCCTTAATACCAAACTGAGTCTGTTTTAAACCCCCGAGCTTACCTGCTGCTGACCAGTGTACCACCATCCAAAGCTCCGACCCATCTGAAACTGGTTTCCTCAACATGGCCCACTGGCCTCTCAAGGCCAACCAACGATTCACATTGTTAATGCTGATGAATCTGCAGCAACTGTGTGACGTTGTCATAATGTAAAGCAAAAATCTTACAAGGAGGTTTCCAGTCTAATCAAGCACAATGTTAACGTTTCAGTTCTAAGAGGAGGGTCATTATAAAGCCTAATTTATCCTGGTTGGAATAAGGAGCACCATTATGTTGGGTTTCATAATTATCACAGATAGTTTTTATTTATTAACAAAAACTAGATTCTGATATGCATCAGATAATTTCAAGGCATCACTGGTTTAACAAGAAATGATCGCCAATTTGTTTATGTCAGTCTCATAGGATACACTAAACTATTGATTTCAAATTATCATTAATAGTTAAATCAATAACAATGACCAGAATCAATAGGAAACGTTGAAGGATTTCAGAGTTCTTGACATTTCATTCGCCTTTGTTTACATTAATAAGACAGCAAGTATGATTTCCCCAAAATATATTTCTATACAAAGAAACGAAAACACAAAAGTACAAAGGTCTTGGTTGTTTCATAACGGATGGATTGAATGAAACCACATGAAATACTGTAAACTGAGCAGAACGTACAGCTCATCTTCAGGAGTGTGTTCTTTGAGAACATACTCCCTGAACGTCTTCATGACGACGACGTGACGAGACATTGCCCAGTTCCCCGGTTCACCTGCTTTCAACGTTCATGTCAATGTATCAGTCCGTCGGCGAGAAGCGACTCCTAAGCGACGGAACCGTCATCCTCTTCGCTCACGTCTTTAAGAACCACTTTGACCTTTCCTGACACCACTTGACCTGGACCGGAGGAAACCTGAGCCCACGACACAAATCCTCCGGGTCTACCTGTTGAGATGTAAAAAAGGAGGGATGGCGGAGTGAGAAGGAGACGTGGGCAGGAGGAGTGTGGGTCGTCGCTCAGAGACATGAAGATGGAGATTGATAGGAGGCGAGAGCGGCGGAGAAAGGGAGCGGCTTTAATGAATTAATGACTGTTCTCACAAGTAGATGCCTCCTCTCTCGCGGCTCAGACGAAATAATAAATAAACACATGAATAAGTGAAGAGGCCTGGATGAGATGGCGCTCCGGAGGGGAAGAGGGGCGAGGCGGCGGCGGCGGTCGGAGCTGGTAAGGCGGATCGGCACGCGGTGAGCCTCTCTGGTGATTTGATCCAACATCAAGCAGCTGGAGGTTACTGAAAAATTTAGCGGTGCGCGGGGAGCCGGTGAATGCTAATAGAGCAGGCCAAACCCACCCCACACACACACACACACACACACACACACACACACACACACACACACACACACACACACACACACACACACACACACACACACACACACATACCTCCACCCCCCACCCGCCACAGCATCCTCGTCCCACGTCGGCTCAATCCAGGCCGACCACCTTCAGGTCTCCGGTGACCTTGCTTGGCGGGCGGGATGGCGCGGGCCACCGTGCATGCTAACAAGGCGCCGGGCGCCGGGCTTGCCGTGGTTCGCCAGACGCCGCGGGGCGCCGGGAGGGCGAGCAGGGGCACCTTCCTGACATGTTAGCATGGCTGCAGGCCCAGACAGAGACGGGCAGGGTGCCACTCGTCCACCGCCAGATCAATTCTTATTTGGGTAGAGAAAAGCATGGCGCTACGGTGGCGGCGGCGTCAGAAGCGTCGAAACCAAAAGATCAAGTGAACATGAGGGAACAACTCACAAGACCACGTCACAGAATGGTCTTCACTGAGCGTCCGGATTCTCCCCGAATGACCACAACGAGGAAGAGCAAAGTCATGAAAACCAGTTTATCCCAACATAACCGAAGACAATTTAAAAGGGGCGTCAATGTTTACAGTGTAATGTTCTGTGTTTTCATTTCATAAAATCAAACAGGAAAACCTACATTGCTTTATGTTCTTTTTTTTTTTTAATGGAAAGAAATGCAAAAATCCTGCGTTTTTGTTTGAAGTGTGCCTTAAACTGTCAACAAAAATTCTATGAAAGAATTATTTTAAATATAGAGCATGTGGCTAAGATAGGCTGAGTAAAATGGACAATCTCAAAAAAAAAAAAAAAGACTTAAAAATTGTACACATAGCAAAATGTGTGTGTGTGTTATTTTAATTTTCAACACAGAACATGCTTTGGGGAAAAAAACCTGCTGTTTTGGTCACAAAGCTGCTTCTAAGTACTTTTTTGTGATTTTACAAAGTTGATTCGTTGTAGAGGACAGAGGAGTATTTAAAAGTATGTTGAAAGTGTCTCAAATATATATATATATATATATATATATATAGCTGCTATAAACAACCTGTGTTGTTATGCTGAAAGCATTTTAACAATGATTGGCTGATTGGCTATGTTATTGATTAAATTCATTTTAAATTTTAAATTCAATACATGCTTCTAGACGTTTCCGGGTAGATTTGTATTGCACCACATGTTATTGTGCTATTCTCAGTTAGTAGTCTATGAATTGAGTGAGTTTTCTTACTACAGTATCTTCCGTGTGCGTGACTTCCTGTCAATACATTGAGCTGATGAAGATGAATCTAGTAAATGACTGAATAACCGGAGTTCCTATTGATTAACAAGAGATTCTGTAAATCTCTCATGATATCAACCATTACGTTATCCACTAGTAATCTGCTTATCCCGATATCAACTTTATTAAGAAGATAATCCCAACATATCCACATTAAATAGTATTATCCGTTATGCTACACAATAACGTTTCAAGTCAAAACACGCTGTTTTTGTGTTTTTGTTTGAGAAAAGTTTCACGTTCACATGGCAACATTTTCAAAATGTTTTCATGCTGGGCCACTCGTGGGTGCGGCTGTTTGTTTTGGTAATGGAACCACACACACATGCTCAGAGAGAACAATACGACATAAACAACAATACGTCCCACAAGAGGACATTTGTCAGCTGTGAGAAATTGTGACGTGAACTGCAATACATCTATTTGACCACTAGAGGCGCACTTTACTCTGTATTAAGTGTTGAGTCAGTTCAGGTGATCAGGATTTCTACCCAGATGTAGAAATGTGTCGACATTAAAGATATTTTCGAGGATTATTCAGTTATTCTGATCATATATCAGAAATAAAGGTGAAAACAACTAAACTCACAAACATATTTGCATTTGAAGCATTTGTGTTAATGTATCTCATCATTTCTTTCACGTGTATTTAAATTACTATGTGATCTTTCTCTCATATTGTTCTGTCCAAGGTCTGTAGTACTTTCGAGCACGTTTGACTTTTAAGGTGTGTGTTGTACAGTGTGTTGTGACATTTCTAAAACCTTCCCAAAGACAATTAAGTATCAGCGGAAGCCTGAAGGGCCATTTCTGAACTGCTTTTCTCTTTTTTCCTCCTGCCAGTGTGGGATTATCGGAGGGTAAGCAGCCGTTACGAGGCACTAATGTGTCTGGGCCAGTAAGCCCTCATCAGAGCCGCCAAACGCTGCTGACCCTTTGTGAGCCGCGTCCTCTACACTCAACCCTCCGCCGAGCAAATAATCTGTCATTCTCCCTCCTATTGTGTCGGATGTGAGGCAGTTTGCTGGAAATCAATTCCTTGTTTCATCAAAAAGGAGCAAAGTGTGGCTTTTTATGACGGAGACGGAGAAGGGCTCGCTGGAAGGGGTTTTTTTTTCTGTGTGTGTCCCGGTTTGACACAGATGTTTTCCCAGAGATCAGGCAGCAAACTCGTCAAGGTGGACGATTTGAGTTTTCTTTCTGGATTCAGGAAAAAGCAGGTAAAACTGTTTCGTTTTGCCCTAAAATCCACAGAAACTGGACGGGTCAGGAGCCCATCGGCGCCCAAAGACAGAAAGTTTGACGACGACACTCACTGAGCAGCTTCCAGTCACCGAATGAACCTCGAGTTCAATGAGCACAAGTTTTTTGTACAGTGGAAAGAAACCGAAGAAAACCCACACAGAACGGCCTGGCCCGGACTTGAACCCACACCCTTCTGGCTATGAGGTGAGAACGCTAACCGCGGCAATAATTTTATAATTCAATAATTCTTGGATTACCAGGCCACAGTTTCCCTTTAGAAAGAAAAAATAATTTGGGATCATATTTTAGTAAATTACTTCTGTCAATTTATTCCGTCCTGTTGCTGTGCAGGGTGGGGTGGGGTCAAAGGTCAAGCTCAGGGACCCGCGGTCGTCACAGTTACAAAACAAAAGCTGAAAAAACACATTTATTTGTTGTATTCTGTAATAATGAGTTATTTTTCTCTGAAGAGGGCCTGATACTTGATATTGGTATCGGTATCTGTGAAAACTGGTATCGGTAACTGTGAAAATTGTCCCTTCTTTTAACAATTGTCTAATCCCACGACTATCAGTCCCAGGTTTAATAAATAAAGCCACGATTGGCCATGTCTTTTATGTGTTTTATGTTTTTGTTTCTGTCTGTTGTCGGTCAAATACGTACAGTACTGTGAAAAAATACAAATCCGCTGAGGGACACTAAAAGTCGAAGTGCACTTCAGGGCCTGGAAAGCCTGGAAGTGCCCCTGGTCCTCCATCGTGCCCCTGGTCCTCCATCGTGCCCCGGGTCTGGGGCAGCTGACAGAGGATGGTAGTCCGCTCGTGGCGCAGCCGAGGAGCCCTGCTGACATGATTTACGGGCAGCGCCGCCGCCGCCGTCCCCCGCCGCTATAATCACAGCCGCACGTCCGGCTCCTGTGGGTCTGCCCGGGCTCCAGTCACCCCCCCTTCCTCCTGGTCCTGGGAGGGAGGGGGGGGGGGGGGGGGGGGGGGGGGGGGGAGCTGAGTGTGACGAGGCTGCGCTCCTCTGAGGTGGACGCACGGAAAACATAAAACACAATGGCTGTGCCTCGTCCTGCCCTCCACTGCGGTGAGGACTTACAGGCTCGCCGAGTGGCGTGCCCGTTCATCCCTCTTGTAAAAACACAGTCTGAGGCCAATCAGAGCAGCAGCCCCCTCGTCTCCGAGCTCTGACACCTCCCCCGCCGTCGCCCTCCGCCCCGGCCAACCGGCCGCCGGATGCCTCTCGGAGGCTGGCCGGCCGCGAGCGAGGTCATCGCTCCAGAGCGAGCGAGTCTCCCGAGAGAAGAGACGAGCTATTTGTGGAGTGATGGAGGAGAAAGAACGCCCTGTCTGTAAAAACTCGCTTAATTAACTTTCTCTTCAAGCCGTCAAATCGCTTGCTTCATTACAGTCTCTTACACAGTTTTTACACAAACGGCTGACAGTTTTTTTTTTTCTCTCGTACCGTCGGAGGACTTTTTACTGCGTAACACCAACGCAACTTTCGAAAGTAAAGACAGATTTTAAAAAAAGAAAAAAAAACTCTATCTCACCTCATTTTCTGCTTCGGCCACGCCCTCTTGTCTCCCACCATCTGGCTCCAATTTGGGAAATTAATCAATTTTTGGTCACTCATGCGCAATGTGAGCTGGCATGGGAGGAACGCTGTGCTGTCAGTGAGGGGGAAAAAAAACTAAAACAAGCTTTTTTAAAAACGGAGTGGAAATGTCAAGAGATAAGTCACGACACGGTTTGACGCCAGGCGCTGCCCGGTTCAGAGAAACGTCCTTTATCCCATCCGGTGACCGCGATGCAACTGCTGCTGTCAGAGTCTGTGGGAAGCAGATCCAGAGCTGCTTCATTAACTTTTCACCTGATAAAACCAAATATCTACTGCGTTGAATAATACACGTATTATAATAATAGCGGAGTTATTAATATTATTATTATTATTATTATTATTATTATTATTATTATTATTACTACTACTACTATTATTTATTTATTTATTTATTTATTTATTTATTTATTTTTTCTTCTTTTTTTTCTTGATATTTTTGGTTCAATGAAACTAAATTCTGCTCCATTTACATGACAACCGTTAAGTTTCACAATAATTAAATCCAAAATGTCATTAGTGGCTGAAGATATTCAGATTGGATTCGTGGATTGAAGTCTCTGTGCTTGTTGATCTCTGTCTCTGTCCTTTTCTCTGTTTCAAAATTAAGGATAACAAAAATAATGATCTGCCAAAGCGTGATAGTTTCATGAAGATAATGAAAGACGGCTTCAGGTTGCCTTTTCTCACTTTAAAAACACCAAAATTCGCAAAAACATTTCAAGTTTGTTTTCAAGCGACTCAGTGTTACAACATTTTGACTTTTTCTAATCAGGATTTAGACTTTATTGTCATGTCAGGACATATTAAGGTCACGTTCAGAAACAAAACGTGGAAAGGAAGTTTGTTTTTTTTTCCCCCTCATGTGGCTTTGAGGAAAATAAACACAGAGTACAAGGACAGAGTTGAAACACTGAGGATAACCTCAAAATGTCAAGAATAAAGACCAGAGAGTCACATTCATACTGCAACCTGAACACTGTGAAGGAGATCGGGACTTTCTGAAATAAATATATATATATGACGTACCTCGCCCATGTGGAATAAAACCTTTGTTTTATTCATCCGGATCCAATGTGTTGGAGAAGTTTTATGTTCTCTGCACCTGAAGGACCAAATACAGACTTTTTCAACCTTGTTGGGTCTGTATCGATGAGCTCAGCCGATACGTTGAATTAGTCAGAGGTCGGTCGGGAACAAAGGTTCAGAAGGACGAGCGGGTATTTTCACAATAATGTGCAGAACGATCGTGATGATCCATGACAAGTCTTTTCAGTTTAAAAGACCAAGTTTTCAATTGAGGGCGTGACGCGTTTGTCGCGTTTGGGTGTTCAGAGGTCGGTGTGCGCTGAAAATACGCAGCTTTAAAAAAAGTCTCTGATTAAAGGAAAAGTCAACTTTCCGCCACTGCGCATGCGCGGCCACGGCCATGGTGGACAGTTCTTCTGCACATGCTCAGTAGAGCCAGTCAGAGCAGTCTATTCCTCCGCGGTGTCATGACTAACAGTCCATATTCTCCTAGGGCTTGGGACTTTTATTTTGACAGTCACCATAATAATCCAAATTGTGCACTAGAATGTCCGCGTCCTCTCGTTGTTAATGTTTAGAGCATTTTGTTCTCTGCCGCATGTGTTTAAATACAAAAACTGACAACACCGCCCACTAGTGGCCCAATGTAAAAACCACGTCACACTCAGCATTTTTTCTCTCCATTCTTTCTCTTCCTCTTGTCTTCTTCAGTCTACTTTATCCTGTTCCTCCCTTTCTTCATTTTTCTCTCTCCTCCTCTTCATCTCCTTCTTCCTCTTGTTTTCTTTCACATCTTTATCTCCTCTGTATCCTTCTCTCCTTCATTCTTCCTCTCTTTGTCCTACAGTGTTCCTCTCCTTTCCTTCACATTTTCTTCTTCCTTCTCCTCCTGTTTTCATCTTCCTCTTCCATCAGTTTCTTCCACATATTCATCATCTTCCTCTTTCTCCCTCCCCCCTTTTTCCTCCTCCGTTTTATTCAGATTCTTTCTCTTCTTGTTCTCCTCCTTTCTTTTCCTCTAATTTTCTGTTCTACTTGTCCTCTACCACTTCATCCTCTCATTCATTGGATTTCTTCTCCTACTTCCTCTTCTTTCACTCATTCTTTCCCTTGTTTATCCAATTCCTCTCCTTCTTCCCTCTTTCCTTCACTCCTTCCTCTTCTTGTCCTCTTCCTCCGTCCTCTACCTTTTCATCTTCCTCTTCAATCTTTTTCTTCCACAACTTCATCTTCCTCCTCATCTTCTTCCTCTCCTTCTTCCTCTAATGTGTTTGGACTACTTTCTTTTTTTTTTTTTTTGCTTCCTCCTCTTCTTCATCTTCCTCATCCTTCTCCTCCACTGATGTACCTTCTTCCTCTTCTTCCACATTTAATCTTCTTTCTCTTCATCATTCTCTAGTTCTGATTCTTTTTTGGATTCATCCTCTTCTTCCTCTTCTTCCTCCAATGTTTTTGGTCCACTTCCTTTCTCTTCCTCCTCTTCTTCATCTTCCTCTTCTTTCTCCTACACTATTGTACCTTTGTACTGTTTGTCTTCCTCTTATTCTTTTTTGCTCTTCTTCCTCATGTTGTCCTTTTACATCTTTATTTCCTTCCCTTTCTCCCACTTCCTCGCACTCATTTACTCTCTTTTCCTGTTCTTTCTCTCATTCTGCCTCTCTTCTATCCTTTTCCTCTCCTTCTTTCTATCCTTCCTTCAACCCTTCCTTCTTTTGCTACCTTTTCTTCTTCCTCTTCTCCCCTCCACTCCCTTCTTCCTCTTCTTCCTCCTGTTGTCCTCCCAAATGTTCATCTTCTTCCTATTCTTCAATTCTTTTTCTTCCTCTTCCTCTCATTCAGTCACTCTCTTTCCCTACATCCTCATACTTCTTTTGTCCTATTCCTCTCCTTCATCCCATCCTTCCTTCACTTCCTGCACTCCACCTTTTCATCTTCCTCCCCCATCTTTTTCTCCCTCATCTTCATCGTTCTCTTCCTCTGATTCTTTTTCTGATTCACCCTCTTCTTCCTCTCCTTCCTCCTCCTCCTCCAATGAGTTTGGTCTGCTTTTTTTCATTTCTCTTCCTCCTTTTCTTTGTCTTCCTCTTCTTTCTCCTCCACAAATGTGCCTTCTTTCTCATCTTCTTCCTCTTCTTTGTTCTGTCACTCTTTTGTCCGGTTCCTCTCCTTCTTCCTGTCCATCCTTCACTCCTCCTTTCTTATGCCCCCCCCCCCCCCCCGGAGTGTGTGAGTCAGCCGTTGAGGCCGTTCAGACCTGTGATCTGTGAAGCAGTGAACGACGGCAGAGAAGAGGAGCCGTCGAGGCCTTCAACACCGTCAACAACACTCTGATGGAACCAGGCCGAGCGTGTGTGTGTGTGTGTGTGTGTGTGTGTGTGTGTGTGTGTGTGTGTGTGTGTGTGTGTGTGTGTGAGCGTGCTTGTGTAAGCAAAGAAAGCTTTTTTTTTAAAGTTTTGATGGAAGGTTTGTCACCATCCAGCCTCTCATCACTTTTCAAAGGAGAGCAGACGCCTCTCTGAGCTATAAACCATCTTTCTGCATGTTTAGAGCTTCATCACACGAGAGAGAAACCCCCAACCCCCCCCCCCCCCCCCCCCCCCCCACACACACACACACACAGACACGCGCACACACATCTTTTTTTTTTCACCCTAGTCCTCCCCTTTATCATCAATCATGTGTTTCCCTCACACACACACACACACACACACACACACACACACACACACACACACACACACACACACACACACACACACACACACACACACACACACACACACACACACACACACACACACACGTTGCACGCTGGCCTGTACTGGAGCCCAAAGTGTGGAGGTAATGACTTACACATGTCCCTATTAAGGATCTGGCGCACGGCGGGGGGAACTTTCCCACCCGTCCATAATTGATATTAATCCCTGCTCTTTGGAGTGGCTCGGGGGAACGGTCGGAGGAGTTAATGCACATACAATAGCACAGTCCAAGACCTTGTTAGAAGAAGAAAAAAAAAAGAAAAGGAAAAAAAAAAAAAGAAAAAAAAGAAAAGAGGAGGCAATAAATGAGATTAAGCCCTGCCGGGCAGCAAGAGTGGATGAGACAGTCTGACACAAGAGGGAGAACTAAACAAGTGGCATTAAGGGCATTGAAGCGATGTCAAGATATGAATGAATGGAAATGTAGATTAGTGCGAACAGAGCCAAATGACGCCGAAGTCATACACTTGGAAGTCAAGATACGTGAAGTGAGTCACAAATTTCCCCGTCGAAGACGGACAATCCTCCACCTTTCAGTTAAAATACCTCCTGGAATGAAATTGTGATTAAAGCCCGAGGGAGATTAATGTAAAGGAAGGCAAATCGTCTCGCGATTAGGAGCTAAAGCAAAGGAAATACCATTAATTAAAAATTTAAAGACAATTAGTGGTGAAGTCCTCGTCCTCGTCCACGAAAGGTTGTGGATCATCCGGGAATGTTGCGGTTCAGCTGGCGGACAGACTCACCCTCACTGTCACAAGCAGGAGAATTCAAATTAAAGCACTTTAAGGTTTTAAGGAAACACACAACACAACACTGAGACCCGAGCGGAGATATCGCTGACGCTGCCGAGACAGTGAACTCGCATTAACCCTTAAAGCCGTGCTGTCGGGGTGAGTTTGTAAAAAAACACCCATAATGCAACAGCTCCAGGAGGATTGAGACGTTTCTCTGTATTTTGCACCGTATGTTGCAGTCATTTTCAGTCGTGATCGTTTTTTCTAGTTTTTTTACATTCTCTATTTGCTTTGCGTTTGCAGAGCCACGGCGCTCCGATATGTTAGAACCCAAACTGAACGTTGACCATGGCAGTCAACCTGAGCTCCACTCTGAAGTGTCAGGTCACGCTGGGGGAAGGAAGGAAGTTGGACTTTAAGGATTTCCACTTGAAGGGCTTGGGCGACCTCCACCTGCGACCTTCCCGCGGCCCCGAGGCCAGGCAGCCGGGGCAGATGTCCATCCAGGCAGAACCCCGGGGTGAGTTCCACACCCAGCTGGGCTCTCAGACCCCCGGGGAAATCCTGCTGCGTCAGCAGTTTGGGAGGAACGAGGGAGGGAAACCTGCAGCTGCTGACTTCCCCTCTCCTTTAGGTAAACACTACATGACCATGATTACTGTAGGAACCTGATGTTCCGGCGACCTCTGACCTCTGCCCCGTGGCCACCAGGGCGACACGCTCAAGGTTAACAATGTATTAACATTATATTGAACCAGTCATCATGAATCTCACTTCATTCCCATCTGAAATTTGCTTCACTGTGAATCTGCGGAGCGCCTCATCACAGTTCAGTCCTTAGTCACTGCATATTATTATTTTGTGATCATTAAATTATGTGATAAACTGAGAAACCCTATTATCTACCTCCTAACCACGTAAGACACGAGAGAACAGCCACTTCACGAGTCACACGCCCGCCTACTGATCTGTGTCGTTCAGCTTCGGCTTCATTTCCACAAGTGTGGAAGTGTCTGTTTTTCTATACGTGTTATTTTGGGAATATGAGATGTTAAACAGCGTTTATGAGGTTCAGTTTTTAATAGTGCTGTCAATCGATTAAAAAAAAAAAAAAATCTACGAATTAATTACACACTTTTCTGTTATTAATAGCAATTAATTGCATTGTTTTTCTACTAAAGACTGAAGCTTATTTGATATCTATTCAAGGAAAACCACGGAATTAATGTCGACTCAGCACACAGAGACTATATTCAAAATGAAAGACTATCTTTATAACGTCCTTTTAGCTTTAAGTGAAGTGAAGTGAAGTAAAGGACGATGTGGCTCCACTTTACTGGGAACTCACACATCTTACCCTTAATCCCGTTGTTGTCTGTCCAACGAATCTTTACATCTGGTTTTAAACGCATCCATCTTCTATAGCACTTCGTCCAAGTCAGAGTGGAGCCCAACAATCCCCACCCCCCTACCCCCTACCCCAACCAGGGGTTCAATCCCTACCCCAAACAGGGGTTCAATGCCTACCCCCTTACCCCAACTAGTGTTTCAATCCCTACCCCTTACCCCCACCAGGGTTTTAATCCTTACCCACAATCTGTCCGTCTGGCTGATCCTTTTCTCTCCTTCTTTCCTCGAACCTCAACCAGAGCAGTAAAAAACCTCCTCCTCTGAACCTGAGTTCAGCAGGTTTCTTCCTGTTAAGAAGCACTTGTTCTTCCCTGAATGCTCTTGAGAAATCGTCTGTTTTTTCTCCGTAAAAGTGTCTTGAACTGACTGTTGTATTTGGCGTTATGGACAGAAAACTGAATTAAATCTAAGATTTTGGCTTCGAGACTGACGGATTCACTAAAACGAATACATGAGTTTGTTGGATGCCTCTTGTATACGGGGGGAAACACAGTCATAAGAAGTGAGTTTGTTCATTCAATTCAGTTCAACTCAATTCAGCTTTATTTATATAGCAGCAAATACTACACAGTCATCTCTAGGTGCTTTTAACAGGGAGAACCCCAACAAATCCACACGAGCAGCAGAGCGACGGTGGGAAGAAAAAACTCCCTCGAACAGGAAGAAACCTGCAGAACCAGACCCCGAGAAGGAGAAACCAGCAGAACCCGACTAAGATGAGGAGAAACCAGCAGAACCCGACTCAGAGGTGGCGGCTTTGTTTTCAGGGGCTTCACCATCTCCGCTGCCTCGCTGCTCTTTGTTTCTTCGCTTCCCGTCGAGTAAATTCTTTGTGTTCATTCATCGCGTCTCAACATAAAGACTCTGGCGCTGCGTTCCCACCTCTCCCAGCAACCAGCCGGAGTTATCGCCGAGGCCTATTGGCTGGAATCACAGAACTTACTGAATATAACGCAGATGGTGAAGGAAGACGGATGCAGTGAACTGAGTCCTCAGGCAGGGTGGGGCGTGCAGCCGCCGGCTCGCCAACAGTTTGGCTGCTTCAAGAAGTTGCGATAAGTTTCTCCACATTTGGGTGAGTCGATAATGATGGAGATTCTCTGTATTAGTCCAAATGTTTCCCTTCTGACTTTTTTTTTTTCATCATTTCGTCCAGCCTTGAAGGCAGACGCGCTTGCTGGGACCCACGCTGCTTCTCGCCGCCGCCGCCGCGCTCGGCGGTCAGCCAGCATCCAGCAACGACGCCTCAACCCCCTCCGCTAAAAACACCACAAACAAAGTTCTGCTTCGGCTTTTCGTCAAGAAAAAAAAAAAAAAAAAAAGTCCCCAAATGAGGGATTGAGATGAAGACGTTGGAATGTTTGTGCCGATGTTGTGTTTCTCGCCAGAAGTTGAACAGAAGTGTGTCCGAGGTGGGTGTCCGTGCATAAATACGGGAACCAAAACACATTCAGAAATATGTATTTCTATGTATTTTGTCGATTCACACACAAATCCTGTAAGAAGTTTGGAATTTTGATCAGTTGATGTAATGGAGCGTAAACTCACCTCGCCTCAGCGCCGCCACGTTTTCTGGCTGATGTAAATGTTCATGAACTGTACAACATGCTAAGCACTGATGTAAGTTATGTGAAAGAGCTTTTAAAAAAAAAAAAGAAATTAAATCAAAAACAAAGAGGAGACGGAAACGTAACGCCGGTGAAAGATTATCCTTCATTTTAGATTCATCTGCTTGAATGTTAAAAGAAAATCTCCATTGAAATGAGATGCATGTTTGTTTTTTTCCTCTCCTGGTTACATACAGACAGAAAGTCTTGTGCATGAGGGGTTTTTTTTTCGTTAAGTTTGTTTTTTTTTCAGCCACGGTGAAACGGCTCCCTCGCTGGGTTTGAAGCAAAGATCTATGAAAAAATTCATGAAAATACCATTATTGACTATTCTTGTTCGGTTGGGGGTGGCATCTATAGAAAAATCTTGTTTTCTCACTCTGGAAACTGTATTAAAATTGATATATATATATTTTTTAATTTCGTGTGGATGATCGATCAGTAGTAGATCAAGCAGGGCCTTTAAGGGAATCTACGTTCTCCTGCGGGTGGCCTCTAAACCTGCATGGGAACTGAGTGAAACTTTCTTTATGGAAAAGTGGATCATCAGTTGATTGCCATATTTTCCGGACTATAGAACGCCCTGGAATATAAGCAGCACCCACCAAATTTTAAAAAAAAGAAAAAGAAGAAAAAAAAAGAAAATCAGAGTTACGTGATGCACCTGAACGCATCACCCATGTCATCGTTTAAGCTTCAGGGTTCAGAGAGTGTGAAGAAAGTAGCGGCTTATAGTCCAGAAATTACGGTAATCACTGGAATTGCTGCTGCTTTATGAAGGATTTGCATGTTTGAACCTCACCTGCTTGTAATTTATCCTCGTAAATTGTTAATTAAAATTATAAACTGTTACCAGGGTCAAAAGTGCTCCAAGTAAAACCAGTCAGGAATGGGAAGTCTTTGTGGACTACATGAGAGGGGGGGTAACTCCTTAAAGGGGTGTAAGGCATTGTGGGAAGGATCGGTATTGTCATACATGTTATTGTTTATACGTGCACTCTGAATATGTATGAATCATGAGGGGGTTGCCGGGGGTGAGGGCTGCCTTTAAGTTGTAGGATGAATGTCTTATCTTTATTTATATGACTGTTTTTTTCTCCCTTTTCTTTTCTTTCTTTCTTCATGTCGTATCTCTTTGTTTCTTCCTTTTACTCTCTTAGACAGGCTAATAATATGCTTATTCTACATCTGTGACATGTGAAAATGTTTGTTATTATGTTAAAACAAATAAAAATTTGAATGACAAAAAAAAAATAAATAAAATAAAATAGTTGTTGACACGTCGTAGACCTGGTCTATGTGCTCGATAGTCCCGACACTTCCCCGGCTGCTGGATCGGTTGCAGACCCCCCTGAGGTCGTCCAGGATGTGTCGTTACGGTTTATTCCTTAAGTGAAGGCTTGAGGCCGAATCCTCCCTCTGACACTCCTCTTCCTCCTCTCTCCTTCCTCCCCTGCAGCCCCGGCTGTTACAGGTCTCGCTGTCGGGACCACCAGTCAGGGGCGAACAGCTGCAGTCCGGGAGAGGATCAGGATGAAGACCAGACCCGACGACCGGCAGTCTTCTTCACCTCCAGCGAGTGGCTGCACCGAAAGTCCAGGAGAGTCTGAGGGAAACCTCGGCCTCTGTCACAGTCAAGCAGATGAACGGTTGACTTGTTGGTTCATATTAATCGTCTCCGGTTTGAACCCAAAACTCTGAAATACAACCAGTCAACAATGTCAAACCTCAAACACGAAATAAATAAAGTAGAGCTACACTCGGTAGAGCACGGATCTTCGCCAACGCCACATTGAGGAACCGGCAGGACGGTGCGTGAAAAGGCCTCAGCAACGTATGAAAAGCAAAAACTGTCAGAATAAAGCGCTGGAAAGAAGCTCCGATGGAAGTGAAGCATTTTTTCCAAACTAAAACTTAATTTAAACGTACATTTTCAAAACAAAACCATCCGATTCTGACTTTGACTTGGTGTTCAGCTCAACCTGAGGGATGTTTGCCTCGTCTCGTACGGAGAAGCAAGAAGCTGCTCGGGACTGAAGTTGTAATTCAACCTGCGGCTTCTCGATGAAGTTTTGATCTTTGTCAGGCTGACGGAGCCACCAAGGACTCTGCAAACTGTGCAAGAGGGATTTTCTGTTGGAATATCTTAGTATTCGACATTTCAAATCAGATGCCAATCACACTGAGATGTGACATTGTTCCGTTGGAAAAAAAAAAAAAAAAAAACTTGACTTGTAAAGTATAAATGCCACTTCAATAGAACGGAGCGTCTCATTTTGTTCCTGATGGATGTATATAATAAACAGCTTGCAGTAAAGAGCCCAGTGACTCATGTTTTATAAGAAAACGCGCTCTTTGTTGCCGCGCAGCTTCCAAACACTTGCTCCAATATTTTTATGGCCTCTGCTCTCCATCGGGATAATTAAAACTGCTGAGATCAATTTGGCTCGGCGCTGCGAGGAGTTTCACACCTCTCCACACTCGGCGTATTTATGCGATCGCTTCCCACAGACCGCTCTCACGACGCCCCCCCCCCCCCCCCCCACACACACACACACACACACACACACACACACACACACACACACACACACACCCCTCCCACCTGTGGCACTTTTCTTTTTTTCTTTTTTTTTTTTTCCCTTCTCATCCTGGCACCTTCTCCTCCAGAACTATCTTGGCTGCAGCGAGCGGCTCGCTCGCTCGCCCGCTAATTGCTAATCAGAGCTCGCGGCCCTGCTGGTCTGCAGTTAACCTCCAGGCTTCTGGGAGATGTTCCTCCGCCTCCTCTGCATATGGCCGCTTTGTGGGTTTTGGGTGGCGGCCAGGTTGCCCCCTTTGCGCGCCCGCCTTGCCCATCGCTTGCCCCCGCCCCCCTCTCGAAGGCCATCCCACGGGAGGCATTTGTATTCCAGTGGCGCTTCAAGAGGGGCCGGCTGGCTCTTTAAGACTGTGGGAAAGACGGCATTTCTGCACTGAAACGGGCCTGTTTTCACACATTCCTGAGGAGGGCATATTGAGCTCATTATCATAGCCCAACTACAATGGCTCTTTGTGCAGGATACGGCCTTTGGGACGGTGCCAAACATCCCCGGGTGAATGTGTGGATGGCTGCACACATGTGTGCATCTTTCTTCATGCTTTCTTTTTTTTTTTGGGGGGGGGGGGGGCAGAGTGGATGAATTCACTAAACCCTGACGTGAATTATACGATGATAATAATGCTGTTTAATGACAAAAAGGATTCTTTTTTTGACGCCGACAAAGCGCTTTCCTGAAGAGTGCAAATGAAATGGTGAAATTACACAAACAATTTGAGAATTTTACGGAATTTCAAAAAGAAGGCATCGTGCCAATGTCTTGGAGAAACAAACAAATCAGTAATCTGAAACATTTTTGCTGATATATTAAAGATGACCGACTACTCTTGCAGGAATGTGTGACGGCTGTGGCGTCTAATGTAATGAGAAATTAATCTGTAAACTGTGAACTTGCTCTACATTTTTAAATTTAATTTAGTAACCCAGTTCATGGAACTTGTTCAAGTACTATATAAACATTTTGGATGCACCGATACCTCTTTTATAAAAGACGAGTATCAGTATCAACTTCTTTGTCTTCTTTGTATCAGAGGCCAGGTTACAGCAGCAGAGCTCCAGCGGAACTAATCAGACGTTCGGGGACAGTAATTAAAATATTAGTTATTCTAACTATGGAGGAACTCAATCAACCTTAATCACAATCAAAAGCGTTACTATCAACAACTAGAGCTACACTCGGTAGAGCGCAGACCGTCGCCAACGCCAGATTGTGGGACCGAGTTAGCATCACGAGCATGATAGCCGTTAGCTCATATCGATGCTAACTAGCGTGTCGGGTAGCTACATCACTGCGTGAAACACTGAGCAGGGAGCGTCTCCATGGCAACAGACGTGGGTCTCCTTCGAGAGGTTCAATCCCCAAGTAAGAATAGATTGGTTTAAGCTGCTTTAAATGTAACAAGTCTGACTTGTACATACGTTAGGTTTGTTAATACTGAAGATAAGGTAACTTGAGCTGCATTTCGAGGACTGTGTTGAGTTGTACTGATCCACATTTGGCGCTTTTGGAAGCGTCTCTTCTCTCTGCATTGAGTTAAAACCATGTGTGCGAGCCAATGCAGCCGTCATACTGATGTGTTTTTAATGGTTTGCACAAGGTGTGAGGAATGTTGCAAACACCGCTCATCAATAATTAAAACAGAAAATACAGAATAGCAGCTTTGAGACTTTTGGCCTGACCTGGCCAGCCGTGATCGATCAAAGACAACCTGACCTTCCAGCCACCTCGTACGTGCATCCTCGGAGATAAACAGGAATCCAAACCGCCTCACAAAGCATTGCTGTAAAACTGTATGTTTTGCTCTGATTAATTCTAAAACAAGCGAGAGCATCCAGTGTTTGTGGGAGAAAGACACCGAGGAGGCAGACGATGAATGATTGATCCAACGAGTGTTGAATAAAATGGAAACTCACTAAGTTTAAAAGAAATAGAAGCGTTAAAAACTCCTGAGACGAATCCTCGGAAACAAGTGGGCATCATGAGAGTGCAAGAGAGAGAGAAAGCGACTGTCGGTCTGATGAATGGATGATTGGATGATCAGTCTGTTTCTGTCAGAAGAAGGAAGGTGGTTCTCCGACCGGACGTCCACGACGGGCACCACCGACCTGGAAGAAACGAACAACGCCAAGTATAGCCTCACTATCAGCGTATTCAAGAATAATGATGTTGTTAAATAAAATTACAAGACGAGCTTGTTCCCGGAGCAACATTTATTTAAAGTGAATCGGTTCAGTCACTTACAATTTGCTAATTTAAGACTTAGAACGGTGGTTTCCAACTTTTCTCTTGAGGGATCCAAAGTTTCACCTCTGTAAACTCAGTCGGCTCCCCCAGCGACAGAACAGTGTGTGAAATCCAGGTTTTGTTTGTTATATTCTTATAATGATGACTTTGTTTTCTTGGAGGATGAACTCTTTGGTTTCTTGGTAATCTGCTTCAGCTTGTTCAGCTTCAAACTTTCGGTCACCAGTTTTTCACCATAAAAGAAAAATAGAAATGGATTTCACTTATACAACCAGAAGTGCTTCACACTATGAATTACACTCACACACCAATGCTGCCATGCACGGTGCTCAGTCCGTCCGTTGGAGGCAGCTTGGGGTTCGGTGTCTTGCTCAAGGACACATGTGGACAGAGGGAATCAAACCTGCAACCTGCCGATTGGAAGACAACCAGGGTTTAAACCTGAGTCTGGTTCTGCAGGTTAAATACGGCTTTTGTTTTGTTTCTTTCCTGTAAAACTGCCTTGAAATGACTGAGTTGTGTTTGGTGCTACATAAATAGAATTAATGGAATTGAACAAGACAGTAGAGCAGATGGAGGTTTGTGGTATCTCACAAGGTATTTTACAGTGTCATCATTAATATTAAAAATATTGGATATTTTTTGATATATCTAAAATAAACTCTTAACTAAAATACATAGAAAAAGCCTTATAAAGTTGATTATTGTGCAATAATAAACACAGAAATAGCAAGGAACGGCTACAGGAAATAGCTTAAAACCTTGGTTTTGTTTTATTCTTTTTTCTGTATCTCTATAACCTCAAAAACTCTATTTCCATGATAAGTATGACTTCCGAAAAATATTCCAGTTTACTTTAACTTATTATGTTACCATCCCATCTTTCAGTTTCATGCGTCGTCATCTGCTCTCATCAGACGTACTTGTTTTGCTTTTTTGGCGAACCCTAACCCTAACCACTACACCATCTGGTGGTACAAACTGGTATTGCAAGACTTAGCTAGCCATTTTTAACTATGCTGGTGTTTGACTGTTGTTATTTAGTGATTTAGACCCCAAAAAAATGGAATATTGTACTTTTAATGAAGCACACAAGCCTGAAATTTAACGGAAAAAGAAAATGAACGTGAGCAGTTCTGCCCCGGCGAGCCAGACGGACAGTCCCACTCTGAAGTGAAGTGTTGGATCTTTTATGTTCACCGAATCAATACTGCCGACATCCGAAACCCCGGTGTGACTGTGTGTGTGCAATGCTGCAGGTATGTTTGAGTCAAGGAGGATGTGTGTGTGTGTGTGTGTGTGTGTGTGTGTGTGTGTGTGTGTGTGTGTGTGTGTGTGTGTGTGTGTGTGTGTGTGTGTGTGTGTGTGTGTGTGTGTGTGTGTGTGTGTGTGTGTGTGTATTGTGTTACACAAGAAAACATTAGCAGCTAGCCACTTTTGAGGGCGCGCTTGTTTCCTATTGGGATGCTCCCAGCAGCCACAATGATCGAAGCTGACAACAGATTTTCTTCACAGATACACACACACACAGACAGACAGACAGACAGACAGACAGACAGACAGACAGACACACACACACACACGAGCGAAGAAAAAAAACACAGCGTCTGCAGCTAAATCAATTGGAACCTTCCTTCTCTAGGGGGCGCCGCTGAAATCGAGAAGACGCTTCTGTAGCAGCCAGACCGAAAATAGAGACCAGCACTGACCCCCCCACCCCCCACCCCCCCAACCCGCCCAGTCGCCCGCATCGTCTGGACCCGCGGCTCCGACTGTCACCCGTCCAAACGGAGAGGGGAGGGCGACTTTCCCTGTGCTGGGAAATCAAGTTTATGAGGGACCGTCTTTCATCAGCTCGTCGTCCTCAGCGTTTCCCCTTGCATAATTTATGGGCTTGTTACTGTAATCAAAAATTCTTCTTTATTTATTTACATCCATGCACTTTTATTTTATTATTTATTTATTTATTTATTTTTCTTTCGGGTGTAAGGGTGGGAGGAAGAGCCCCCCCACCCCCACCACTGTACAAACACTTCCATGCGAGCCCAAGCCTTTTCATGTGAAATGAGATACTGCTGTGATGTCCCTCGGGTAACAAGGCGCACACACACACACACACACACACACACACACACACACACACACACACACACACACACACACACACACCCACGCACACACACACACACGCACACACACAAAGTTATGGAGGAAAACTCCTGTGTACACATGCGGCACAATAACTCAAACTTCCCTCTGCTCATGAATGTTAATGAGGGGAGAACAGACAGAATCAGTGGCTGACGCTGGTTTACAGCCTGTTGTGGGCCAGACTAATTGATCGCGAGGTCGTGGCGTGTTTTTTTTTTTTTTTTTTTTAAGCCGACGTTATCTCTCTCCAGCTACACGGTTACATCATGGATCCCTCGCCATGTCAAGTCGTGCAGGTTAAAAGAGTAAAAAAATAGCAAGGTGAGGCTGTTAAAATGAATGGAGTTAAGAGCTCAACTGTATCTCAGCTTAAAGAAACCAACCAAAACACAGACGTGTCGTCGTTCTTGTTTGTTAGTTTCAACCAGTTAGATTTTCGTTTTCGAAACCAGTTTGAGATGGTTTGATGTTGGCGAAGCTGCGACCAGTTCTGGTCCAGTTCCGGACCCGTCGGACCGGCAGTTTGTCACGTACTCAGACCAACAACAAAGTTCAAACCCACTTAAATCACCTTTCTTCATCATTTCCATGCTCGCTTTGATCTCCAGTCTTTGTCGTGTTTACACGAATACGCACATGGAGTTGCCGCCACGTGATTGGCTGATCATTTTCAGTGGCTCCAAACGCCGCTGTCGTGTAAACAGACCAGACAGTGGGAGAGTGTTTCAGCTTCCCCCTCGCCGTGTGAACGAGGCCTCAGCTCCTGCAGCCAATCACAACGTCGACTCGGAAATCAAATCAGCAAACTGAACTCTGACGAACTAAGCACCTTCAGAGCCGACCTGATCCAGGTAATTTATGTGCGCGCGAACAGCCAAACACCCTAAAACTGAATGTGCCGCTTTCATGTACGGAAAGATAACAACGAGCGGAGCCCCTTTTTTCACTCCAAACACAAACTGTTGCTTCCTCTGTTTCACCAGAGAGCTCTGCTGTACGCCACATTATCTTCCGCCGTATGCCGTCTCAGGACTCGCTCTGTCACTGCCGCCGTGTGATAGCGAGTCTCCCTGTGCTTCAAACTGTCGTGTCTGTGGCGGCGAGATCCCCTGCAGAGGCGAAGCAGGGCGGGAAGCTGCCATCATTACAGCCGAATTAGTGTGTGTTGCGTGTGAGCGTGCGACATGAAAACAGGCATGCGGGGAGGAATGCTGGTACACTGTGTTTATCGCGTGTGTGTGTGTATGTGTATGTGTGTGTGTGTGTGTAGGGGGGTTTGGAAGCAGCCTAACGAGCGCACAGCCATCTCACACTATCGGAATCTAACCGCAGCCTGAACACACTGTCCTGACAGTCACCGCCGAGGGGATATAAAAAGAAAAAAAGGAAGTTCCTGCGGCAGAAACCTGCAATTTGACGTGATTCAAGCGCCGTCATCCGCCTCATCAAACTCCAGCTCTTGATAATTCAGCCTCTCTTCCCGGAGGGCTTACCGGCAGTCCGACCTGAGAGGCCGGGCGGTGAGTGTCGGTCTGGCCAAACGCATTCCTGCACAGCCACGCGACTCTCCGGCGCTGGAGACATTCCGCCCATTCGCCAGTTCACAGCTCGCCATGCTGTACCACACCACCCTCATGAACCCAATCTCACAACCTGCAGCGGCGTGAGTCGAGCTGATTGGGCAAGAATTACACGTCACAAACGTAAACATGAGCCTCGCCTCGCCGTCGTGGCGTTTAGAGAGAAGCTTTATTGTCATTGTTCAAGTACAACGAAATTCCGTTTGTTGCATCACTAATAGCAGCAGCAGCATGTCACATTCACATTTAAATAAAGAAATAGTCTTTGGTAAGGTGCGGTATTGAAGTGCAAGTTCTTTTGGGGGGGGGGGGGGGGGGGTGGTCATGATCCCTGCAGCAGTCTCTTCACAGCCATGGGGAAGAAGCTATTCTTCAGTCTGTTGGTGCGAGCTCTCATGACTCTGAGTCTTCCAGAGGGGAGGGTGGAGAACAGAATGTGTCCTGGATGAGCGGGGTCATTTCGGATCTTTGTGGCCCGTCGGAGGAGCCGGCTCGAGTAGATCTCCTCTAGGCGTGGTAATGAGGATCCAATGATCCACTGAGCAGTCTTGATGACCCGCTGCAGTTGTTTTTTTTTCATTTGCAGTGCAGCTGGCGTACCACACCGTACAACCGTAGGTGAGGACACTCGTTTATGTGTTTGGAGAGAAGTAGGAGAAGATGGATGCCGGAGGGAGGCCGACTTGTGATGCCAATTTTGCATCCACCAGCACTTTATGTTAGCATGTACGGTGGCGGTCTTTCGTTTTCCAACAAAACACGCTAGAACGTAAAGGTAACAACCAGGCCGCAGCAGCAGCTCGTCCTTGACGTAAGACCAGCGATTTAGGCCCCGCCCACACGACTGAGGTTTGTTTTGAAAACAGCTTCCAGAGTGGAGAAATTTGATAAAGCTGGCTCGGCTCTGACGTGCGGACAGACAAGACCAGATTTGCTGAAAACGATGATGTCATAGCCTGTAACCCCGCCTCCCTCGCCGTGACGTCACTCAACAACAACATGGCGGACGACCTGCTCCTGGTGAAGCTGATTGCTTGTCACTTTAATAAGACCAGATGTCGAAATTCTACTCTTTGTCAACCGTTTTTGGTGAATTCGTTTCAGCGTTACAACACCACCTAGAGGCCTGGCATATGTACTGCCTCATTTCGAGTCATTTCCATGGACGTCGATGTTTCCCGTGTGAGCCGGAAACTCTTTTAGTACGACTCGGTGAAGAAAGACGGTTTTGGGTCATGCGAACGGACCCTTAGACCAAAGACTCTCCCACGATCTGTGTCTTTCATCTGGGACGGACAAACGTCGCAGTGTGTGGCGGCCTCAAGCTTACCGGAGCAAAGTATCACAGTTCCAGGCACTAAGGCTCACACTAGTAAAGCACAATACCAGTGGAAACCCGACTTGGCATCATGAATAACGAAGCAACACATTGAGGAAACTCTCAGTACGACAAAGAAGTTCAAAACATCCGTCGGTGGAATTAAACCGACAACCAGTATCTGGTCTTATCAGTATTTTCCCTTTTCTTCTCCTCGGGCTTCTGCAACATAGCTTTTTTTTTTAGTAAGTTCCCACCCGCCGGTGTTCCTTTGAGCCACATTCTACACTCTGGCAGGCCGGTTTTGGCCCCCGATGGAACTTTTCCAGATTTTTGGCACAACTTCGACAAATATCGCAGTCATGCTGCCCTCGTGCAAAACAAGCTATTTCCTGTGGTCGTCAGTCATTCTGAGTGGCAGACGAGAGCATCAGTCCAGGCTGAGCTCCCTCATGGAACAACTCCTCATGTTACACTGCGTCCCGGCGGACGCTCTAAAGTTTGGATGGTTTTCTGCCGCATTGATCCCCAATTTACTTATTCTTTCTTTAGAAATGAAATCATACTTTTCCTGATTTTGTGGACTCAAACCATCGTCTTCGGTACTTGATAGGTGGAGTTTCAGCAGAACATATTCTAAGATGTCGTGATGAGTTTCAGATTATTTTGAAAACCTTCCTGAAACTCTGGAAAGCACTGATGTTCGCTCTGAGACGTTGGTACCTGTTGATCTCTGAGGCTGAAAGTCCCATCACAGCGTTTCAGGAAGAAACTTAAGAATATAAAGAAATTTCTACTTCTTTGAACCGGCTGACCTTCAAATCTGAATGAGGTCTTCGCTCTTCTTTCTTGTCATATTATGATTAAACGTAAAACTACAACACTGCTACTGAGAATAACAACTTAGAAAACAAAAAAATAAAGTCAAGAAATGACCGTAACTACTTCTGAAAGGTTTTTATAGGACAGTTGTGTTTTTAGTTAGTAAATATGATATTTTTTTATCATTATTATGTAATAAAATCAATTTTAAAGTTTGAAATGAACCAAAACCACATTTATTTAGAGCAACAACTTAACTTTTTTATTTTTGCACAGAAAAGAGCCAAACTAACTTCACTTTGAATTATTTTATGAATTTATATTTGTTTCCATTTTTTAATTAAGAAATTCTGCTGTGCTTTGCTCCTTTTTGTGAATTGAAGCAAAAATGTGTTCTAGTTTTCCTAATTTCCTAATATCCTACAAAAGCTTTACTGGTTTTGATGTATAACTCAAATATTTTCAGCGTTGTGTATTTTGTGGTTGGCTGGAGTGAATGTGAAGAAAAAATGTGTGAATTGTTGTCCAGACGGTCACTGGATCTAACGAGAAAAGCAATTAAAAATTAGAAACAGGATAAAAAAAACTAATTGAGCGATCAACTTTTATTTTTAAAATGTTTATCGAAATGTGAAATATAGATAAAATTCTATTTTTAAAAAAATGATGGTCGAATATAAGAGTTTTAAGGTTTCAAGAAACTGCTTTGTTGTATTTTGTTTAAAAAATTCACGAGGCAACACTTTGTATACAATGTCTAGTTACACAGAATCAGCAGAAACACTGAAAACGAGGCAGTTTTCATGGTCGTCCACTAGTGGGTGCTGTTGTTTGTTTTAGTAATGAAAGCAAAAACACATGCAGCAGAGAACAAAATGCTCTGAACATTAACAACGGGAGAACACGGACGTTCTAGTGGACAGACCACCATCTTGGATCGTTACCACGGTGACTGTCAAAATAAAAGTACAGAGTCCCAGGATAATATTTACTGGGAGTCATGACACCATGGAGGCGGCTGTGTTCTGATTGGCTCGACTGAGCATGTGCAGAACGACTATTGACTATGGACGGAGTGCACATGCTCAGTAGCAGCGTTTCAGAAAGGTTGCGTTTTCGGAGTCTGAGTGTTTTTAAAAAGTTGTGTTTTCAGTGGCTCTGAGCGCAGTTGTGTAAACAGACGCCATGAACACAACAAAAGTTATATTTTTGTTCTTACTCGATTAGTTTGTGTTAGAATGTTGCTGTTCACATGTACTTAAAAAGCTTCAGGGGATGTTTTATATACAACACAAAATGTTGACACTGATATTTCCTCTTTATGCAATGCGTTTAAAAGTTTTTATTCGCATTGTTTAATAATAGACATTATGCATATTAATTTCTTAAACTTCCTATTGATTAAAAATTGAAATATTTGTTGTTGTTTCAGTCTTCACTGAGTGTTACACTAAAAAAAATGTCTGTTTAAATATTTGAGCCTCTCAAATATGTGCAACATGTTTAAAAGAATCGAGTAAAAGCATTGAACATGAATAAATTACCTTATGTAAAATATCAGAATCAGAATCAGAAAAAACTTTATTTATCCCCGAGGAGCAATTTAGTTATATTTTATAACTGTGTTGTGAATAACAGGAAAAAATACCTTCAACCAGAACCTGCCCCGCTGACCTTCATCAGCTCATCTTCATCACGTCTCCATCCAGACAACCATCGACTGTATTATTAGTAGTATTAAACGGATTTGCTTTGATATAATAGTTCCTAGGTAAGTGGCTTGTGAATTTATGAAAGCTCCAATACATGTAGAAATGCATATTTTAGAATAAATTGATATTTATGGAGCTGATCACATATTTGTACACAAAGATAAAGTAGATAAAGATTAGAGGGAAAGAAGCACGTTTCAAACCAGAGCTCTTCCCATCTCCCTTAAAGGCATTCAAACCATTGTGATTTGATTAAATTCTAATTTACTTTGCTCATTGTTTTGTTAATTCGTCCCGAGGGGCTTCAGTCTGAGTTTTAAAACAAATCTATCAATCCAAAGTGGTTATTTACCTCAAACTAGACAACTTCAGATTTCATGAAACGTGGCCGTTGTCGAGGTTCAGTGAGAGAAAAGAGAAGAAAATGTACGTTTTGCTTGTGGCTTTTCGCCCCCGTGACCCGGTCCGGCTGCCGCCGCTGACCCGTGACGACACCACAGGAACTTCTCTGTCCTCCTCAGAACAGGTGCCATCAGTAAGGAAAGGTAGGCGCTCGCTCGAGAGGGAAGAAGGCTGCGCGGAGATAAAGAGAGTGAAGGGGCCCTTTGAGTAACGGCTCATCTTTTATTTGGCAACGCTTCAAATGTCGGCCGTTTACCGCGTCTAGACGAGACGGCTTTCAAAGCTCGGCTCGGGGTTTTTTTTTCTTTTTTTTTCTTCTTCTTCTTCTTTCGCTGGAGAATATAAAAGCTCTTTACTGTACCAGCAGAAGACACACATCCCTTTTAGTTTTCCGACCGCAGACGCTCTGCCTCTCCTCCACGCTGAAGACGACTTCGTCAGATGCCTTCTCCGTCCACCTCTCCTCCTCTTCCTCCAGCCCTCCTCCTCTTCCTCCAGCCCTCCTCCTCTTCCTCCATCCCTTCCCCCTCTTCCTCCATCCCTTCCCCCTCTTCCTCCATCCCTCCCCCTCTTCCTCCAGGTCTCCGTTTGAAGGATCTGATGTGCGCTTTGAAGAGCGAGGGAGTGAGATGAGGTGGGACTCGGGCGGCGTTTGGTCTCTTGGCTTCAGATAACAGGTCCGTCTCCACCGCTTTGATGGGAGCGGTCACTGCGTGGAGACGAGCTCCGACCGCTTCATGTTCTGCTTGTGATGGCTGGGGGGGGGGGGGAAGCAGAATGGATCTAACATCAGGAACATGGAGGTCCTCTCACCTCCTGTGTGATTGTTCCACCGCAAAATCCAACGGAAATGACGAATCGCTGAAAAACCTTCCAGTAAAATTCTTCCTCTCATTATTTCACAAAAACACGGCATCTCATTAAAACTAACAATCAGTCCGACACGTCGTCGTCACAACAAGTCCTTCTTCAGAATGATGTAAAACACGGAGCTGCGTGTATACGTAACTACATAGAGGCTGTAGAAAAACAAAGATAATCCAAAGCCTTGGTTTTGCTTTGTACATGGCAGCATTTTCAAAACCTGCCATTTCCATGTACAGCGACATGAACAATGGGATCTAAATTTAACATTCTCAAGCTATAAATGGTTGTAAATTTGATTGGACATAAATGGCATATAAGGGTGTTTGAGTTCCAAAAGTAAAAAAAAAAAAAAAAATACCAACAACAACAGTTGAGTGTTGAAATTACCAATAAGTACCCAGTTTGGGGAAATACAATTGAGGGCCGCAATGAATGCAACGTCGGCCTCATGTGGCCAATCTTTGTTCTACACTTATGTTTTTTTCTGGTCAAAAACAAAAGACAAAAACAGTTTCAATAGAGGGGCAAAGAGTTAGAAAAAAGGTGAACGTGGCCATTCTCCGGCCCGGTTTACACGACAAACGATGTTTGTTTCCACGGAAACAAGAAAGAAACACTGAAAACAGTGTAGTTAGCCTGCCAGACCACCAGTGGGAGCTGTTGTTTGTTTTTGTAATGAAAGCACACACATGCAATATCCAACAATCCGCTCTAAACATTAACAATGGGAGAACACGGACGTGGACAGACCACCAAGTTGGATTGTTATCACGGTGACTGTCAAAATAAAAGTACCAAGTCCAGGAGAATATGGACTGGAAATCATGACACCACGCAGAAGAACTATTCACTACAGCTGTGGTACACATGCACAGTAGCAGTATTTCAGAAATGTCACATTTCCTCTAATGTCGGTCAAGGGTCATGTCCAGAGATCAGCAGTGGTCCACTGTGGGATTTGAACCTGCACGCTTTTTCTTTTGGATTCACTTCGTTTTGCACTAAATTGTATTATTTTGGCATCTTCCACAATGTCGACCATCAACACCTCCTCTTTAAAAAACATCACTACTGAACATCTTTTATTAACAGACACGTGTTTTGATGCAACTGTTGAAGTTTAGATATATTTAAAGACCAAAACTACTCGCTGAGCTTTAAGTAAAGCGGTTTTACACTGAAATAAGAAAGTATCTAGAAAAATCATCGACTTCAACTTTGACCATGTCCTCTGTTGTTACTGTCATACTCAACGTGGCCACCAGAGGTCACCAAACCAGTCCTGACATTCTACAAAATCCAAACATATTTTTTGTTAAAATGCAAATATTTAATCGTGACTTTTTTATGGTTAATAGCTAAACTAGTGTTTTTGCAAGTATATTCAAAATCATTCTGTTAATTCTGAAAATGGCAAAACCGAGCTAGTCTTGTTTTGTGTAATTTTTATCATATAAGAATGTATTCTTCAGAATTTCTGTCTTTCACGTTAGTTTTATGAAGAAATATTTTGTAAGCACATGAAATAAGTTTCAGCCAAAATGTCCCTTCATTCAAACTCAATCTCAAGATGAAAAGTCACAATGTGGAAAATCTGTTTAAAGTCAATAAATTGGTCACTAACCACTGGGATACTTGTTGAACAATAACTGTTATTACAGGGTGGCAAATCTGAATGGATTGGAGAAACTTTAAAAAAAGAAAAATTCAAATTGTTTCCGTTCAAGGTCAAAGTCTTGATCCTTATCCGTGGAAAAATGATATCTTTATAAAAGGACGACAATGCAGCTACGCTATACTAGACTGCAGGGGCTGAAATCAAATGTAAACGCCCTCGGATATTCAGGCTGGACTAATTTGATCAAATCTGGACTCAATCTGGATTCAATGTGGATTTATTCTGGACTCAACCTGCACTCAACCGGGATTCAATGTAGATTCAATCTGGACTCAACCTGGACTCAATCTGGATTTAACCTGGACTCAATCTGGACTCAATCTGGACTCAACCTGGATTCAATCTGGACTCAACCTAGACACAATCTGGATTTATTCTTGACTGAATGTGGACTCAATCTGGATTCAATCTGGAATCAAACTGGATTTAATCTGGACTCAATCTGGATGCACCACAGTCTGTCTGAAAGGTCTCTAAGTGGATCGATCTGTTGTATCATTCTGGGTCACCAGCAGCCCAGTGATTCTGGAGCCTCTTCTAAAAGCTGCACCACGCATGCTGGGGAGGAACTTTATGTCTCCAATCCGCAGGCAGTCGTCCCGCCATCGCTCTGCGCTGCACCACGCCGCGCCATGCCGTGCCACGCCATGCCGCGCCACGCTACGCCACGCCGCGCCACGCTACGCCACGTCGCGCCACGCTACGCCGCGCCACGCCACGCCACGCCACGCCACGCCACGCCACGCCCCGCTGCGCCACGCCACGCCGCGCCTGGGATCCTGAGCCTCCCTGATGACAGCGTGCGACTGTGGCTTCTGGGGAGCGTCTGGATTGGGTGCCATCTCTCTGCGGCGCTCCACAAGAGGCCTGATGACGGGAAGAGCGAGGACAAGTCTCTGCTTTCGAACCATCCGAGGATGAGGAGGAGGAAGAGGAAGATGGAGGGCGCACGGCAATGGCTCATTCTCTCCTCTAACGCCCCGGCAGCTCTGGCACATCACCAACGTTATGGCGGTAATTGATTCTCTGTGTGCCATTAGTCTCCGAGACAAAGATGCGCCAACGAGAGGGGGTGCTGTCACTTAGAGGCTGGCATGGCGCCCAGCCACACACACACACACACACACACACACACACACACACACACACACACACACACACACACAAAACTGATACACGCTAAGATACCCTCAATTTACAGGCATGCGTGTGCACTTAGCTCCTCACACAGATGCAAAGTAGCGTTGGTATAATGTCAGCTGTCAAAGTCTGTTGAGGCAAGAGCACTGCTCATTTGCAAATAAGCCAAACATCAACAGCATACAGCTCGAACACGGCTAATGCCGGAGCTACACGCCGGCGAATCAAAGGGAATACAAATGACTGGTGATCAGGTTTGACATTATTCTGTCTGTGCCTCTGTTTGTGAGGTTACCGCGGTCGCGGCACGACAGCGATCCTCCGGCTCACCAACACATCGCCTGAATATAAAGAAAGGGAGAGAACTCCCCAGACAAAGAGCGCGGCTTGTCTTTATCTCGTTAAACTTAACGAGAGGCTGCTGTCTTCCTGCCTGCGAGTCCGGTGGCGGTAGCGGCGGCGGTGGCGGCTTCGCGGAGGGGAGACGCATGGGGCCCCGGGAGAGCCGGCGCCCAACCTCAATGCATTTTGACGAAATCCGACAGTCGTCGTCACAATGCGTCATCACGCGTCGTACACCACGTCGTCACCATGGCGATCGCCTTTTTGTCACACTCGGCGATGCCGTCTCCCGTCGCCATGGCTACAGCAGGCGGTCGTCTCACACACACAGTGTGGGGAAACAGGCAGAACAAAAGCAAGGTAACACACACACACACACACACACACTCACACGCAGCAGAATGCATGCACAGAATGCCAATTAGCCAAATGAAGGATAAGCCGGCGGAGACGACGGCCTCTCAAAAGTCCGTTTACGAGCTAATTAAAGAACATAGAGTGTAACGTACGACGTGAGATCAGTCAGATCGGGTCGCCCCGGGCGTTCCGAGCCGCTGGAGGAGCGTCTCCAGAGCGAGATCGGCCCACAAACAAACACCAACAGAAGAAAGAGTTGTGGAGAAGCCGTGGCAGTCCTCCATCACTCCAGCAGAGTCGAACCAAACCCTGGCTGACTCTCTTCCTCCCGCCTCTCAAGGCCTGCTTGCTTCCATTTGGATGCTCATTTGGAGCCTGTAATTAATTGGGGCCTCTAACACTTTTTTTTTTTTTTTCCTTTCCCTTCTTTTTTTTTTCATCTATTTTTGTTTGGCTGTTGACCGACGTGTGGTCCTCTCACGCGCTCGTCTTCAGGTCGACGTGGCTCCCTAATTAAGACTCCAGAGGACGGCTAATTGCCGTTGCGTGCCTCTCGGCGGAGCGAGGGAGCCTTCTCCCGGCGCTGCCCGGAAAGAGCGCCCGAGCGCCGAATTAAAGAGGGGCTTATGTAAGCTTGCGGTGAAACTATTAAACACCAACCAACTTTTCCTTGTGAGGAGCTGCCACTTGATTTAATGGGCCTCATTAAAAAGTGCACATCACAGAGATCCAAACCACTCGCGCCGGCTTCACACGACAATGGGATAATGGTGCCTCCTCCACGCTGTCAGGGCCCTAATCCTAAATATTGAACGGCGCTGGAACCGTCCCAAAAAATAAGAAAAGAAATTAAAAAGGGAAGGATTCACGTCGTTTGTCTTTTTTGACAAGGGGGCAGAGAGGAGGGATGGACGGCGCTGGGCAGCCTGGGGTTTGTTTATTAGGGGAGGTAAATGGAGAAATCTGGAGCTGAATGAAAATAGATCTGGTTAAAAGCTGGAATGGTTGGGTTTCGCCACGACGTCCAATCAGCCTCCGTGATTGGGCGGCATCTCACACACACACACACACACACACACACACACACACACACACACACACACACACACACACTCGTCGCATCACAAACATAACGGGATTGTCTTATCAAGGAGGCTGCATGAGATCTGAATACACGACGCCCCGGGGAATCTTCTATCAACCAGTCCAGACACGTTAGTAGTTTTCGACACACTGAAACTTTCCTGGAGGTTTCGGATGAGTTCAGCCGCGTATCGATCACTCGGCTGGCTCCGTTCGTCCCAATCACAAATTTATTCTCATCGTTTGAGGAGAAGCCGTTTCGTGAGCAGTTCAGGAATGAGGATGAATAATCATGGAAATACAAACTGATGAATGTGACGGTTATCGCCTCTTAAATTTTCAGCAGAACGTTAAATGGATTTCACTTGGGCAGGAAATTTAGTAACGCGTCAAGATGTTTCGAGTGGAAACGAGTTGTGGATGAACTGGCTTCCTCCAGCGTCCCCTTTTTCACAGCAGATGTTAAGAACCCGACCGAAATCCGTAGGTGTAGTGGCGAATGCCATTTAAGCCCATTTCCATTAAAGTTTAAAGTATCGGAGCGTTTGTTTGTCTTATTTAAACATCAGCTGCTGCTAACGGCTGGCGGCAGAAGTCACCAGTTAACAGGGGCACCAGTGAAACCGAAACACCGGACAGTGAAGCACGATCGTAACGATCCACATTTTGCAATATTAGGAATAAACATCTAAAAATATCTACTATTTATTTTATTAGAATTGCTCACTCCCCATCATATCGGGGATGACTACTTGTACACGACGGGGAAAAGCTCTGTTGACTCCGCCCTCGCCGTGGTGGTACTATATTGTGATAGAAAATGACCGAGGCTGAGTCAAGTAGAGGCTGAGTAGGAACTAGTGGAATAGTGCCATATTTGTTGACGTTTTGAAGAGTCTATTTCAATAGGACAGCATGAAGAACCAGTGATTTCTGGAGTTTTTTTAACCCCTCGACTGTGTTATGTTTACTAATGTCTATTCATTGTCAAAGGACTGATGATCATCTGACTTCCACACTGATATTGTTCCTACTTGTTGCTTTCTGTTTACCTTTAGATTTATTGTCAATAAATATCAAAAGCACCAAGAAATCGGATATATTGAATTTTCCGGTTCATATTGAGGAGATGTGTTGGAATTTAAAGGGCTCAGACGAAGCTGATTGGCTGCAGATACGAGCAGGAAGATCACCTTATGAAAGGAGAGACAACAAAATGGACTTTGAGCTGATTTTGACTTTGGAAATAGGAAATGACTTGGAAGAGAACACATCCCTTACTGACCTCACACTCTGAGGCTGGTTTAACTCGTTTCTTTTGAATGAGTTTTCTTTTTTTTCTTTCTATGCGGAATTTATGTTTCTTACTCCACATACTTCAGGAAATCAATCTGTGAATTCTAAGGATATTTTGATGTGGAATTGAAGAAACATAATTGATTCAGTATCCATTTTTTCTCTTTTCATAAAATGACATTATCTTCATGTCAAGTTCACGTTGGAGTCAGAACTTTTTCCTCCACGTCAATCTCAGCATGTATAATTTAAACAAGGGTTATTTATTATTTTGCAAGTATGTGAATAGTGTGAAAATAAGCAGTTTCTGTCAAACAGTGAGGAATTACTCATTTAAATGATATAACTTTCTTCTATGATGATAACAAAATGTTGAGTCTAGATTGAAGGAAAGAATATTTTTCTGTTTCTCTGCATCCATACTTTTTTTATTTATATATTTCTTTTACCTTTGAAATGTCTTCACCATTGAATTAAATCAAAATATTTTAGTATCTGTTATTTATGTTTTACATTGTGAGTGTAACTGATGAAAATGACAATTTCCTAAGTTTTGTGGAGGTTTTGCTTTTCTCTGACATTGATTCTTTCTCAGCTTCAGTAATAAAATTAACCAAAGTCTGAGGTGAAGAGAAAGTAGTGTTACTGTGTCGCATAAACAGCTTCTAATAAGCATTAGCTGTGTGTTGCTGTGTGCATGTGGGTCGTTTATTAATTTTTTTTCTTGTTGCTTGTTGTCATTGTCATTTGTACATAGAGCATCTTCCTCCAAATTAATTTCTTCCTTATATAATTATCAATACGCTCAATGTCACATCTTTTCCAAATCAGACCTTAAAAGTGGAATAGTGCAGGACCAATATCGCCTCACACAGAAAACTTGGCTCTCGGTAGAACGCAGACCTTCGCCAACACCACATTTGTTTGTGGAACTAAGTTGGCATCGCTAGCATGTTAGCCGTTAGCCGAGATCGATGTTAACTCGCATGTCAGGGAGCAACATCACTGCGTGTGAACACTGAGCGGGAACGCAGATAAACCACGAGTCACCGCGCTCACACTGCTGTTTCTGGATACGTGACGAACTGAGATGTTAGCCGCGAGCTCCATAGCAGAGTTAGCAGTGTGCTAGCAGACGGATGACGGAGTGGAGTTAGCAGTGTGCTGGCAGACGGTTAAAGGCCCCTGCATACTCCCTTTTTGAACCCATAAGAACTAGAAGAAAATTCGGCAGTGACGTCAGCCAGCTGCTGAAAAAAAAGCTTTTTCGGCGCGACAGTTCATACTCCGATAAGAAGCTGCCGAACTCGCAGGCCACGCCCCCTCGCAGCAGCCACACGTCTGTGAAGCGGCGTTTAAACTTTTCAACTGCAGTTTATTTCTCGCCTCCAGTGCTTTCAGAAATACATTTCTCTGAACTTTATCAGTAATAAAAGAGAGTTTTTGTCCGAGCGCCATGTTGGTCCGGTTTTAACTACAGGAGCTGACAGCTGTTCGTGATGCGTTCAGGTGCACCATGTAAAAGCCTGGACATTTTAACGAGCTGCGGCGCTCGTACAGTAGCGATGTTACAAGCTAAATATGATTAAAATATGACTGATAGTCTTGAGCGAACTGGAACACGCATGCGCAGTGCAGATGTTTCGGCAGTGCGGCACCCACATAGTTCGGCCAGGGTGGTTGGCACAGCCGAAACAAATGTCTTCGGCCAGAGGGAGCTGAGCGAAGGAAATGACGTCATTTTGTTCGGCTTGACCCCGCACTGGCGAACTTTCGTCTTGTTCTTATGGAGTATGAAGAGGCCTTAACAGAGCGCAGTTAGCAAACGTAGACAGAGCCAGGCCATGTTTACCAATTTAGTTATTCAATCATTTAAATTCACATCATTTTGTTAAACGGTGAAGAAACTATTTCTACCATCAACACTGAGTTGTGCGTATTTCCAATGTGTGACGCCGATTACTGTTCTTTATTTCTGGGGGGGGGGCCTTCAAAATGTTTGGTTTGAAGTGAACTATTTGAGTACCGCATGAATTGACTTTTTCACTTGGAATTATGTAATGTACAAAAGCAAATAACGGCAAAAGCAAACTCATGAGCACCGCCTCATGACTGACCCCGACACTTTGAAATCTTCTGAGTGTCCCACAAGTGACGAGAGTCTCAGGAGAGAGACGGCCGTGTGGGAGAGACGCTGGCAATTACTTTAAGAGATATAATTAAGTGCAGGAGGACTGTGAAGACCACTACCACAATGGACGCTTCACTAGATACCCTTGAAACATTCCTCCACATCAAACACACAACTTGTGCTTCTCTTGGAAAAAAAAAAAAAAGAACTTGAAAAGAAGAAAGAGATGTTGGGGGGGAGGGGTGGGAAAAAACAAAAACAAATCAGGAAGAAGCTAGGAAATGAGTGCAATTCATGCATAACTTCAAACACTCCATCTTCAAAGTTGCATAGCATTAAAAACCAAGCCCAGTCCCGAGTCCTCAACATCAAAACCCATCCAGCATCGAGGGGACGCTGCTGAGCCATGCCCCCGCTCTGACGCACAGCGGGCACCCACCCTCCTCTTCATCTTCATCCTTTGTCGTCCCTTCGCTATCGTCCTCGGGGTGTTTGTTACCGCCGAGCTGTGAGGCGTTGTGGGTAAGAGGAAGGCCAGGTGGTAGCGAGCTGACACACTCTTTCTGAATCCGTCTCCTGCGGGATGCGCTTCAGGACCGCATGCATGCATTTTTCTGTTTGTGTGCCAAAGCCTCTGATGACAAACATGGAGGGCGGAGGAGGAGGTCCACAATATCGACATCTTCTGTCCACATCCACCGTGCTCCCGGAGTGAATCAGACGGATTTCCATGGTAAAATGGATTAGATTAAAAAGAGTACAATTTCAAAGTTTGGCAGGACGGATTAGCGAAGGTTCCTATCGTAGTGGGGAAAGTCTGGAAGCCTCGGAACCAAAGGCCGCCTCCCCGGGCCTGCTGACACCCAGACTGAAGCTGCAGACGTTGACCAATTTAATCAGATTACATCAATATTGTTCAAATGTCAAGACTTCCCGTTTCTGTCTAATTTCAAATGATTAAACTGCAGTAGCCGTACTGGCAAACGTAGCAGAGGTTCAATTACCAACAGTAATGGTGTGTAATTATTTATATGCTTGACTCTATTTTAAGTCCTCCACCTTTTTACTTGTACTTAAGTAACGTAGTTGAATCAAGAGCTTCACTTTCACTTTGCAAGCCTTTTTTTCTAGAGTGTACTTCTACTTAGTTTAGTTTAGATTATTTCATTCATTGTAAAAAGAAAACAAACAAAAAAACAATTCGATACAATACAGCACAAACATTTGGGAATTGTTGATTGAAAGTGAGCAGATAGAAGATTAATAAGTGCACGTTGCCCCGTTATCTCAATTAATCGTCTTCCATTTAAAATTAGAAGCAAATTTTGGGCAAAGTGATTATGATTATTAAGTCCAGGGTGGCCTACATGGCCACTCTTACTTATATCGGGCTTACATATTTAAAAAAAATAAATAAATAATGATATAAAGATAAACAAACAAGCAATAAGTAAATAAATACAAATATTGGGTCTCCTATGTTGTTGTCTATTTTTAATCAACACGTCAATGCAACCAAATATCTTGTATCTTTGGAAAACAAACAAGTGCGTCAAGGTGTTACATTATTGATCCGTTTGATCGTTTTACTTGAAGATCAGCTTGGTGACACGCCGCCTGGCTAAACGAGGTACTACACTCCCTCCTGGTTCACTCCTGCTTTTTAATTACAATCCAGTCGTTTTTCTTTCTTCTCTTCACATTACGACACTAAGTTCGTGGAATGCACTCGCACAGCACATCTGATCAAATATTTCTCTTCCTACGTAAAATCAAGGCTTAAAACTGCTTACTTTACCATTACTTTATCTTACAGTCAGGAATACAAGTCTGTTTTCTTTTTTATATGTTGACAGTGTATGTGATGCACAGTGACCTTGGCATCTTTGACGGTCTGTACTGAATGTGTTAGTATTATTAAAAACACACACAAATAAATAAATAAATAAAAAAATACAGACAAGCTTTACAAATTTTTTTTAAGTATTTTAATGAAAGAAAAACTTTCTGATCATATGGTCCACTTTGGGACCACAAAGAACAGGTTAAGATGGATGGATGGATTAATGGATGGATGGATGGAAGTTTACCTGAAACGTCTTAAATGTCCCTGTGACCTCCTGCAGCTGGATCACCAGATGGTAGGTCAACCTTCATCACGACGCCAAGCAAGCAATGCGAACGCCTCTGCTGTTGTACGAGCGGAGAACAGAGACAAACAAAGTTGTCATCGCATATGTCAGCCGATAGAGCGACGACATGAAGCTCAGGAGGTACAATTAACCTTCGCACTTCATCTATGAACGTTTGCTTCACGGCTGGTGGAGCCGATCGACAACTCTGAAGCTCTACGTTGCTCTGAAGCAACAAACTGCAAGTCTACTTCTATCAATTTGTCAGCGTGTAATGTTCATGGACTTCTGCAGATAATGCGAGCCTTCATGATACCGGTCATGCTTGCGTTGGTCTTTGTGTTGTCTTCGGTCCAGGTCTTCGCTGTGGCCCGTTCATCTACTTTCTCTCCTCTGCTGACGCAACATCTGTTGGAGGCTTTCTCCGAGAAAACAAAGCCTTTTTTGGTTTGTTTTATTATGAAGAAATTCTCGTTCTCATGTGAAGATGTTTGGATTCTGACTTCGTTTTTGAGACCATTAGGGAACAAAAAAGCAGAAATCAATTTGAGGACATTCATTCTGCCCAAAACTTCAGACTAACAGGAGCAACATACAAGAACAGTGAAGGTCTGTTCTGTCAGGATTCTAAAAAAGCATACCTCCCTGCATTTACTCAGTCTTCTTCATGGTTAACCTTACCGACCCATTCTAGTAAACGTGAGTTGCCATAAGGTCAAAGGTCTTGTTTGGACACACAGTCTGGTAACCGAACCTGTCAGCTTTCAAACTCGCAAATTCACAATCCCATGTCCACTCCTGTACTAGGGCCCATTTACTTTGAGTGAAAACGCATCGTTTTTGTGTTTTCGTTACGGAAAAGATTCACATTTACACAGCAAAGTTTTGAAAACAACGTCCATTTCCACGGAAATGCCAAAAACGACGGAGTTTGCATGCCTGGTCACAAGTGGGCGCTGTTGGTTGTTATAACAACGGATGACCAAGTTGGATTGTTACCACTACCAAGTCCCAGGAGGGTACGGACTGGGAGTCCTGACACGACGGAGGAAACTTGGCTCTGATTGGCCAGCTGCTGCAGAGGAACTATTTACGACAGCCGTGATGCTCGGTCGTGTCCTTCCATTCATCCATGTTTGTTCCTGCTCCAGCGGCTGTATAGCGAACAACAAAGTCTTTGTTCATCGTTTTACAACCTTGTGGCTGTTGCTCGAGCCACAGATCACTGGTGAAACCTAAAACCAGACCCGGACGAGGGGAAAACAGCAGACGGGGAAACGAGTGTGCAGAGATGGAGACGAGACAAGTGAGTGTCAAAATAAAACAGGAAGAGACGAATCAGGTCAGACACGTGAATTTAACTTCAACACAGGAAGATTAGGTCATTATTTACCTCAGCCACAACCAAGAAGTTCTAATAAGCTCAATCAAAGCCATGACCGCTTGTCAACAGATCAGACAACCTCTCCATGAGTTCTAAATGTCCATCATCTAAGGTCCTCCATTTATTTTCTTTTTGGGTATTATTTTATTTGCTCACGATGGTCAAGCTGAAAAACACCGGTTCTAGTCTGTTTCTAATAGTAGTTAAAAGGAAGGTACAGTATGTATGGCAAGCCAACAATGTAATCAAATAGTCCAAAGTAGCAAAACAACAATACTTCGATTTGATTAAATTTTTTAATGCATCTGTATTTGTTTTTTTTTTGTAACTTTGTAAATTGTTAAAAGTGGCTTGTTTCTTGTTTCAACCTCTCCGGATGACGTTTAGTTTAGATGGAATAGGCAAAAGAGTTAACGCAACATCAACTGCCATATGAATGATAAAAAAGAAAAATTAAATAAAGTATTTTCAACTCCTCATGTTTTGATCTGTCTTGCCTGTTACAATTACAAATGATTTTCTATTTCATAGCTATTACCTTTTTCTCATTCGATTTATTTAATTAAGATTTTATATGCACAAAGAAAGAAACTATATAATAGTTTTGACCTTTTCCAATGACTCAAAAGTCAAGAGTTTGAAAACACTGTTTTTATGCAATTTTTTTTTTATTTCAAAACTTTCTTAATTCAAGTCAATGAATAAAATGAAGTACATTTAATTTATTCACATTAATTTTCCATTAATTTCTGTAATTTCTGACAAGAGATCTGATCAAATGATAAATCAGGTGATTGAGGGTAAAACCTTTTAATAATTTCATTAAAAACTCACATTTATTTGGCTGAATTTAATTTAAGAGTAATTCAAAATGACTTGAAAATATAAAAATATGCTTCACAGTTATTAGTGTGAAAGCGGTAGTAGCCTATATGAAAATACTTACCACTACTGCATCTGGATCTCAACACTTGGTAATATTAAATTCTCAACCTTCGACTCTAGTATAAGACTGCGTCTACAGTCCCGTCGCAAAGTAGTTGACCTCCATGACACTAGGGGGCGCAGAAGCATCGGTCGAAACCACATGAAACTGACGGGTAGTTTTTATTTGCCGGTCTGCGTACTTCCCCCTCTGTTCTGTGTCACTTCGAATGTGTAGGTGGAGGCTGTTGCAGGTAAGCGTAGCGTCAACGTGGCGACGGTTCACGGCGTAGCCTTCACGAATCGTTTACGTCTAGAGGCTCAAGAGTTTTCTGGGTGTGGGGGGGGGGGGGGGGGGGGGGGGGGGGGGGATGGGCGGGTGGACTCATCCTCCCACACTTTGACAACCCCGGTATTTTTGCCACCTCTGCCCCACATGATCTCACAGCCCACGTTATCTCATTCTGATGGCGACGACAATATTCACCACATACTTATTAAACATCTCCCCGTGTCATCAGGTGACATTCCTCAGCTTTAGCGAACGAGAAAAACCGTCCTGTTGTTTGCGTCGCGACGTGGCCTTCCCGGGGCAGAATGTAACCAGCAGCTACACAACAAACGCGCGTTGTCATCCGAGAAAAGACAATCGTATCGGAGGCGACGTGGACGGCGAGGTGCCTCGAAACGCCAAGTGTTCTTTAAGCCTTCACTTGGATTCCCTGCCCCCCTCCCCCACCCCACTCCGCGCACGCCCCCCCCCCCCCCCCCCCCCCCCCCCCCCTTTTTTTTCTTTGTCACTTTTAAACGCTGCTGACAAATTCTCCGCTATACTGATAAACACGTACAAAAATCCCGCCCACGCGTTTAAACAGAGAAAGCTCTTCAGAAGCGCACCTTTCCACCCACACGTGTTGACACGCGCTCATGAACAAACTGGTAATGTTCCATCAAAGCTTATGGCGCCCATTAAAAAACCGCCGCGACACACGGCAAGCCGCGCTCGTATAGTTAACACCCACACACTCTTGGATGGCACGCCTTTTTTTTTTTTTTTTTTTTTTCTTTTTCGAAACCGCAATTGTCGGTGACAATCACGCCGCGCGCTCAATTACACCTGGCTAATTGTCGAGATGGAGCCTGAGCATAGAGAGACATGTAAAGACAAGTCAAACATATACGTTCTCATTATGAGTCTTGTTTATTGAGATTCAGACCTTCGATATTTCTTGAGGGAAAACGTACGGAATCGCAGTCGTGCATGAGCCACGCCGCGACGCCTTCATGTAATCAGATAATGGATTATTTAAGCATCGGCTCCATGGCGCCGGATGAACAGAGTTTCTCTCTTTTTCCTCACAAGCGCGCGCACACACACACACACACACACACACACACACACACACACACACACACACACACACACACACACACACGCACACGCACAAGCACACAGTTTGCCTGAAGGATTTTAATTTGAGATGCAGACTCCAGTGTCATAGTGAATGATATTAAAAGTCGTATCATGAATAAATCAGGAGACAGAGGACTCACCTCAGCAATGTGACAGATAAGCAAAGAAAAACAGCACACAGGAGGAGACGGAGAGAGGGAGGAAGGAGGTCCAGGACTGACGGAGGAGAGGGCGATAAATAAAGCCACTTGCATTTTAACAATGGAGCCCGCAGCAACTGTTTGATGTAGGCCATTAGTTTGTGGCGCCACCCAACAGGGCAGTGATTACTTTACTGCTAAATCCACGCCGCGGCTTCATCTGTAATCCCATCACTGGCAAATATCTGGACAGGTTTTTTTGTTTTGTTTTTTTTTCGGGGGTTTTTTTCTGTTTTTGTGAGTGTTTGCAAACAGGTGACCTGGCGAAGCCTTCATTTGGGAGAAAACCACTCGACTGTAACATCAATCGAAATTGACGATTCGTCAATTTGTCATGCGAACAAGACGGGATCTTGCAAGAAGAGAGAGGTGCAACCAAAACAGATTTTTTATTTATTTTTTTATTTTTTTTAAGGAATTCATTCAGACCTGTCAACAGTCCAGATGAAGTGATGTTCAGACACGGTAAACACTGCGAGACCTTGAAGGCTCCGACTCGCTGCATCTTAACCTCCTTCTGCTCTTGAGCTCGACGAGCTTCTGCAGGAGGATGAAAGAGACGATTGTCGGGTTTTTTTGTTGTTTTTTTTTTTCCCATCAGAGCTTCATCCAATTTTTCCCTCGATAAATGTGTGTGATGCTACTACAGGCTGGATTAAACTTCAGCACCAGTTTGACCTCTGGGATTCAGGTGGTCTTTAGTTGCCACAGAAGCCAGTAAAGACTTTTACATACGTCAAGTGCTGTTTGGTAACGGAGGCTACCTTCTTGTTTTGCTTCATCTGTCAGTCAAACACTCGTCAATCATCGTCGCGGCAACGATTTCAAGAGAAACATGTAAAACATTTCTTTGTGTTCAGGGTTGATGTGGGAATCGATAACCGGTTCTTGTTGAGAAACGGTTCCCAGCGTGTTGATTCCCTGGAATCGTTTGCAAACGATTCCCTTGTCGATTCTTGTCGATGCGAATGACGTCATTCACCAGCGCAGCAGCAGGGAAACAAACGGTCAAAAGTTTGGCTCCATTTGAGGACAAAAGGACGACAGCAGGGCAACTTGTCATAAAGTGGATGATTCATCAAAGGGAGGAAATACGACCCACATGCGGAAACATTTGAACACACAGAAGCGAGAACTTTGTGTGAATGGTTTCAATCGCCTCTGAAATGAATCTCACCTCAGCGGCGGCGGTGGCGGCGGTGGCGGCGGTGGCGGCGGCGGCGGCGGCGGCGTTAGCTCGTCCTCTGCTGTTAATGCTGCAAGTTTCATTTCCACATGAGAATCGGTAAAGAATCAAACCGTTATTCGTCAATGGAATCGGAATCAGAAGAATGTTATCAGTTCTCATCCCGAGTTTTGGGTGTTTTTAAATTTGAAAACCGCCCTCATGGTAAACTTTTTGAATTCCATCGGCAAATAAATATTTCTGGGTTCTTGAAACCCGGTCGTCACCACAGTTCCAACAAATCTGATCAACTCGAGGTGCTTCCAATGCTCTGATTCAGTCCAAGTTAATCTCCCACTGAGTCCGTAACTCATTCATCGCTCCGGCATGTGACTCACACACTCTGTCTATGAATAGAGACTCGTTCTATAGTGTCTTGGCACCTGGTGGAGTTTCTCCAGCCACATTTCTCCAACGTCCAACCGACAGCGACGTGATGCACCAAACCTTAACACAAGATGTTGTGAAGTAACTCAGACTTTTTGGCAGCTACTTCCTCTAGGGGTTTTTTCAGACGTGAGTCAGCGGATGACTCCGAGACAACGCCTGGAGGAAAAGTGTGACTGGTCATCGCGCACACGACTGCAGTTCCTCTAAAATTAGCTCGGATCCTGCTGGTTAGTGTCAGTGGTGCAGAACGATGTGCTCCTATAAACCAACGACAAAGTGGCTGATCTGGTAAAGGTTAATAAATGGATGGATGGATGGATGGATGGATGGATGGATGGATGGATGGATGGATGGATGGATGGATGGATGGATGGATGGAATACATTACAGTCTTCAGCAGAGATGGTGCTGCTGTAAGATATTATCAGTATTTTACCTCGTCTTTTTTATTGATCATATCCCATTTTGCCTGTATTTTCTTTTTTTTTCCCTGATAACTTTGATACCTCCCTCCACCACCATTTACAACTTCATTGTACCAGGTTACATTCTAGGCCCCGCCCACACGAGCCAAAACCAATATTTTTCTCCCCGGCGTTCTTAAAAAAGAAAAATTCACGTCCACGCGTCGCCGTGAACACGGCTCAGCACGATGTAGTGCCTATGCCAGGCGTTTAGGGGGCGCTGTGACTCACCACAAACATCAAAAAAAGAAGAAGAGACGGAGAACACAGAAACAGAGACGACTCCTGCTCCTCCTTGTACTGGAGAAATCCAACATATCGCCTTATTTAACCGACGAGCATCAGCAGCTTCTGCAGCTCCACATTTCTTATGTCAAAACGGCCGAATGAATGCTGACAATCAATTTTCTTAAGCGTGAACGTCAGTCCACGTAATACAGACCCAGAGTGAGCAAATGAATAAGTGGCAACGTGAACTACTGAACTTGAAATTGTGTCCACGAGAGGAACCTTCATGAAGGGTTTTTAATTACACATATTCAATTCAATTCTATTTCTATAGCAGCAAAGGAGCTTTTTCAGAGAAAAACCAACAATTGACCGTGAGCAAGCGGAGAAGGGGCGGTGGAAAGGAAAAACTCCATTATAACAGGAAGAAACCTGCAGAACCAGACTCAGAGGAGGAGAAACCCGCAGAACCGTGCAGACAGATCCACTCACTGCATTATATTTGTCGTTAGAAGTGTCGTCTCCCAGAGTGTCTTGTAACGCGGGGATAGCACACACTGAATCATAAAGATATCCTGTATGTCACCAATGAGACAGCAGCTACCAGAGTATTATTTCTGACACACGGAGGCTGCTCAGGTGCCGGCGGAGCGGCAAAATGGGCCATATTACACCCAGAGAGATTGAAACAAGATCTGGTGGCATTTATTGATGGGGAACGGTGGGACAGCCCAACAGACTCCTCCATGAACAATTTGAGTTTGATATGAAATGCAGGGCGCTGGACAGCAACGTGTAACAGAGACGGTGGGCCGAGGAGACTGAATGCTCATTCCAGCATCTCAGATTGTTCTCACCAGTCAAGCAATTTGACGTAATCTACCTGCCAGGCATCGTTTTTTGTTTTTTTTCTTCACCCCAGCCAATTCGGTCCAGCTCCACTGGGCAGAAAACCAACTGAAGCAGCGTCGCTGGGACTCCGAGAGGAACTACCCAGGCAGCGAGCGCAGTGACAGCGGGGAAGGAGAGGCAACGCGATGGAGATGCAGAAAATGCACTCTGCCTTGTTCCTCTGATGCTGGGATTATCGTGCTGAAAGACCATTCTAATGCTGAGAAATCCGGTGATCCGGCGCTCACTCTGCGATACGTGGCCATTCTGAATGACGGGGAATCGTCTGGCTCCTTGGAAGCTTTTTCATTCAATATTCTGAAAAAATTGTAAAGGTGAAACTTGAGGAGGATTTACTAGGAAGTACCTCAGATTTTTATAATTGAATTCAATCTTTGTGTTGAGGCCCCGTTTCCACGACGACGGTGCACAGAGTCACTGAAAATGCAACTTTTTGAAAATGCTGAACATGCTAGACACACATTTAGTGAAGTTGTTCTGCACATGCTCAGTAGAGCCAATCAGAGCAAATGTCTCCTCCAGAGAGTCATGGCTCCAAGTCCATGTCCTCCTGGGACTTGGTAGTTTTATTTTGACAGTCACCGTAATAACAAACCAACTTGGTCGTCTGTCCACTGGAATGTTTAGAGCGGATTGTTGTGGATTGCATGTGTGTGTGTGGTTTCATCACGAAAACAGCAACCACTTGTGGTCCGACATGCTAACTACATCATTTTCAGTGTTTCTTCTGTTTCCGTGGAAACAAACATTATTTTTGAAACATCGCCGTGTACACACAAAACTTTTCTGAAGCAAAAACTTTTCACTTGAAATGTTGCATTCATTCATTCATTCATTCATTGCAGCCCTCAATTGGATTTCCCCAAAATGTGTTCTTATCGGTAATTGGAACACTTGAGTAGTGTTTTTAGACTTTAGGAACATAAACATCCTTATATGCCATTCAAATCCAATAAAATCTCTTGAAAAGTTTATATTTTACCATTTGAATGTGTGAAAATGTATGATATTTCACTATCTTACTATATGAGTAAATCTAAACTTAAACTTGATTTCACTGAACAGATGCATTGTATTTTTGGATTGTTGAGCATGTAGTTGGATTAGACAAGAATTATTGAAGTTTTCAAATGTCGTCGGTTGCCCGTCAAAGTGACTATAGAGGAAATGTTTTTCGATAAGTCGATCGATGCTTTCACTTGCTTTCAGCTCAACTTGTAAACGCTGTCTGATGCTAAAAGATGGCTGCCTCATCTGCTGGGATGAGGACTTGTCGCTTTACGGGGAAGCCACGAACGGCTCTGACACACACACACACACACACACGGACACACACATGCTACGCTAGGCTAACGGAGCTCAGGCCAAAAACTCAGAATTCAAGGTTACCGGGCCGGCGGGGGCTTTTGCTCGGCTCCAAGAAAGTGTCTCTAAGCGAGCGTCAGCACTTTCACTTATGACTGCCCCACACACACACACACACACACACACACACACACACACACACACACACACACACACATAAACACACGCAGTCGCTGCAGCGTGATCATTTGGTACGGTTATCCGTATAAGCTAATGTTCTGTGTCTGACCGTACGAGGGAGAGAGAGAGACAAAAAAAAAGCTTGTTTGTGTGTTTGTGCGTGAGTGTTTTGCGTTGATCCCACTGAAAGTCACCTCTGATAGCCATTATACACCCACACGCTGAAATATCCCTCAATTTCTCTTACCCCCTACCAGCTCACTCCCCCACAACGCACACCAAACAGACATGGTTTGTTGCTATGTTTCTCTGATTTGCCGGGGATTTGCAGCAGTGCCACGGCCGTATTAATATGGCGGCGCTCGCTTCAAGGACTCGCTGGTGGATCTTAAGCACAGCAGTCGATCTGTGACGCAGGGATGAGTTTAGATGCGGACGTTTGGGAATCAAATGTTGTTCTGACCATCAGTCGCTTCCTTTAAAGCGCACATAGCGCAACGCCTGGTTTAAAGCATCGTATGTGTGGGTGACTCTATGTAGGTGTTCTTTACTTCTGAGCATTATGTGTGCATCCGTGTCGGTGATTTGTGTACCGATGTGCAATTAAGCAAGGAGTCCACCTTTATGCGTACACGTGCGCGAGCGGGATGCGGCGGCGAAGCACCCGTTATGCCTTTGTGGCCTTCGTGCCGCCGCGTGCCTGCCTCCTCAGCCTGTGTTCTGTGATAGATCCCGACAAGCCGCTGTCTGAATTATTGATTGTCTGATCTGAAAGTTTGATGCTTCGCCTGAGGGGTGGATTAACCTGCCGACAGCACCGCCGTCTACCTCCCTCCGAGGTAACCCGCAGCACAGCCAGCGCAATGCATATTCATGGCCGCCTGCACCCAGACACCGGCTGACGAGGCCGAGCGCCGCGCTCGCCCACGCCCGTGACGCTCCAGCACGCACTTCCAAGAAGGTTGATGTTCAAACCGCTTTCTTCATTTGGCATCGTGACCTTCGCCACATGAAGAATGAATAGGCCCTGGTAGTTGATGGTAGTTGAGTCTCACAAGTCCCACGAACTCAACACACGATCAGAATAACAGAGTTTACTGTCATTTCTACACTGTAAGTCAAATTTATTAGGAAATGTATCATAAAGAGGGAAAAGAAAGTTGCATTTAATATTGTTGACCCAGGTCCATCGGCTGCTGTTCTAGAGCATTCTGTCAATTTGTTCCTACCTTCTTTGTTTTCTTCATCAGTAATGGAGGTTTTGCTGTTATTAAAGCAGCTTTCTGTTGTCACACAGTGCCACCTCGTGGTCAAACATAGTATGTGGTCGTGTATTTTCAGATAACAATCACCTATCAATATAAGTGCGTTTTATAGTCCAAAATAAACAGTAATAGTTTATAAACTCCCATTAATGTGTAAAGGTGATTGAACTAGTTAATCTTTTACGTGGCCTAGTTTGTCAGGTTTACAGACTTTTAGTCAAAAAAGTAACAGTAATTGTGAAAAATGTCCAGAAAAATATTCAAATATAATATATTCAAAATATTTATAAAAAGGCAGGAAATGTCAAAAACTGAGTTATTCCGGAACTCTAAGAACCCAAAAAAAGTAATGTTGTGTATTTCTGTTAATGCACGATGATAACTGTAAGCTAAAGTTATGTGAGCTAACTTTAGCATCGTTGCCAATCCTAATTCACTTGTTGAAAATGTAAAACATTCCATAAATGTTGTTGCATTCATTTGTGTGAATTTGAGTTTTTTTAATGCACAATTACTCTCGTCTTCCTTCGCCTCACAGATTAGCTTTTCTGTACTGTTAGTTTGTAATTAGCATCTTTTATCACGATCTAAATAAATCCAGGCCATTAAAGGACTCACAGTTTTCTCCTCTGGCTTCTGGTGAAGAGTTTCATTGCGTCTGAAGTCCTGATGTCCTCAATTGTTCTCTTAGCTTGATGCTAATGCTAATGCCGATGTTACGTTGGTTGCCGTAGAGACGTTAACGTTTCCCCGGACCTATTAAGTTTCTGTGAAAATTACGCTTTTATTTTGGTCACAACTTACCAATATTTCATGAAAACACGTTAGAATGCAATACATACTGGGAGAAATGGTCTCCTCGCCTTGTTCTGGTGATTACTTTAATGCTAGAAAGACACAGCTGTTTGAAATGAATAAAATCATTGATGTTTTCTGTGATTTCATTCATTTCAGACGGCGTCTGTCCGAGCAGGTTATCTCAGGAGAAACAATTAAAGGGTAAATCTGATGCTTAAAATGGTTTAGAACTACTGTTATTTTTATAATAATGTCATTAATCAGGTTTAACTAAACAATCAAAAGTTGTTAAGCTAAAGGGGCAGAGTTTGTATTGGAATTGACTGATAACGGAAGTTGACCGATCAGGAATTCATGACGGGATCAGACTGTTAATGGTGTTTGTACCAATAATTCCCTACAGTAATCTTATTTAACTTCCGAATTCCTTCTTTGATTGTCAATCAGCGTCATGACACACGCCGATCCGACCAGCCAAGCGCAGCAGAGAGGAATGTTTTGCAGATTTTATCGTAAAACTCATCAGTATTTGCAGAGAATCCGCTCTGCAGCTCCAGTGGCCACGGCCCAACAGATCATTAACCAGCAGCCGATGTGGATGCAAATCATTTTAAATCACTTTTGTTTCAAACTGGATTCCTCTGACGTGGCGGCAGCCTTGGCGCCAGGCGCAGTGAATCACTCAGGTGTTTCGCCAGTACAACAAGAGCTCAGGTGAACTGTTTCACATCTGAGGAGATGTTCACTTAAGTAGAAACGGGCATTATGCAACTATTCAGTGAAAGAAAAAGAAAAAACTGCAGTTTTGATAAAACCTCAAAAAAACGTGTTCATGTCTCAATAACTCGTCATGTGACCTTGAGCTTCACGTCCATCGTGATGTTGAGGCCTGGATCTGGTGGTTGGATCATCCTGAAATTTAACCCGGAAGACAAATATCCCTAAGTGAGGAGTGTATACGAAGTACTCATTGGTCGGAGTACCACATCATCGAAATTATCGAGAAAGTGTCTCGAAGTTGCCGTAAACTCTGTACTTCAGTCAGTTTGTGTTTACATGTCAACACCTGTGAATTTACAATTAAAGTACTAATTGAAATATTTGGAAAATCCCAAGTTTCCATACTTTTCGAGGCAAATTCAAAAGTATTTGATGATGTGATTTGTTATTTGCAGTAAAACGTTACCACTTATGACGGAGTACTTGATGCATTGGGTGTATATTTTTAACATCTGTTCAGGTGGCATATTTTGGCTGTTTTTTAGAAATCCTTAAAATCCCTAAAATGGTAACACAAGCAAAAACCCCAAATCTCAAGTTTCTTTATTATTATTTTATCTCCAAGAAATTAAGAAATCATTTATCCTTAAATTATTTGCTGAATTGTTTCATTTTCTTTCTTAAAGAAATGAAAAAACATCCTCCATTTGTCAGTCCTTTACATCTGTGATACTTCATCATGTATTGATTAATGATGAAAAAAAAGAAGTGTATTTTCAGTCATAATACAAAGCGTGTAATTGTAAGCCGACAATCCCTCAACCGTTATTGACTCCTCAAATGAGTTGTGTTGCTCCGTCTATAATATACTAGCTTATTAAATTCTTGGGAAAATTGTAAAAATATTGATTCAAATGTTTTATTACATTATCGGTTGCGAAAGTCCTCGAGCACGACCTTTGACCTCGGTTAGTTTAACGACATGTGAGGTTAACGACAGAAAAGGGATCAATAAAGTACGTTTTCTTTTTGCATACAGGGGATTTCTGATTGGTTTGAGGAAGCGTCTGATGGCGGGTGAGCAGAGGGGGGGGAAGAGAGAGAGAGAGAGAGAGAGAGAGAGAGAGAGAGAGAGAGAGAGAGAGAGAGAGAGAGAGAGAGTGGTCTGACCTCGAGATGAGAGGCAGATAAAGAGATAAAAGGATAAAGAGGGATGAGAGGTGAGGTGGAGGATGCAGGAGAGGAAGGGGAAGGAACAGACCGCTCGCTTCCTGTGTTCATCTATATTTCACAGCACTTTCAATTAGCAGCTGTGTGGCAGCAACACGGTTGAGAGACAGAGAGAGAGAGAGAGAGAGAGAGAGAGAGAGAGAGAGAGAGGTCGCTGCAGTCTTATAATGGCCTCTCTCGTTCTCTCGCCCTTTTTTTTTTTTTTTTAAAGGTGTTTGCAAACATAAAGTCTATTTGCTTTGGCCTCCAGCGAAATACAGGTTCCCGGTTTGTTAAATATCAGGTTATTTCTAATATGGCCAAACTTTCAACACGCTGTAATTTATCAAGACGAGCCACATGGAAGCACCCCCACCCCCCCACCCCCACGTCCACGCCACGCGTCCAGAGAAATTAGCAGAAAGACTCGACCCGTCGCCGCAGACCGTCTTCAAGTTCAAAGTACAAACAAACAAAATTCCCCGGACATGGTTGGAATCCGCTGGTAAATACCCGCGGACGCTGTTTGCGGCTGATAGTCGGCGGATTTTATGCCCCAAATTTCACCTGATGCAGGTGGAAGTTCCGCCTCTTTCAGTTGGAGGCGAGATTTACAAGTTTGAGGAAGGTCAAAGAAAACTTTGGAGGGCGTGTACTGACAGAGGGTTTTAAATGTGGAGATCGCTTCACATAGAAACTATTGAACCGCTCGATTTCCACTCATCACAAATAAGATCAACGTACGTTTCCTTTGAAGGACATCAGGATCATTATTATTATTATTATTATTATTATCCACTGCTCCTAGCATGCGTATATAACGTAAAATTTGTATTTATTTATTTATTTACATTTTTTTCTAATCTTAACCCCTGATGTCACCAGTTAAACGTTTCTTCTCCCAGAAACAAGTGACCTCTGAGGGAGCGACCGTCAGACGTCAGGGGAGAGATTGAGGGAGGAGTTGGAGGGAGTGGGGGGAGGAGTTGGAGGGAGTGGGGGGAGGAGTTTGATAGAGTGGGGGAGGAGTTGGAGGGAGTGGGGGAGGAGTTGGAGGGAGTTCAGGGAGGAGTTGGAGGGAGTGGGGGAGGGGTTGGAGGGTTTTGGGGAGGAGTTGGAGGGATTGGGGAGGACATGGAGGGAGCGAGGAGGAGTTGGAGGGAGTGGGGGAAGGATTGAGGAAGGAGTTGAGGGAGGAGTTGGAGGGAGTTGGGCGTGACCTCTGCTGACCCTGCCTCGAAGCCACGCACCAGGCACCACGACCATCCCGACCACCATGAACGCCTGACTGCAGCCGGCCTCCACTCCGGAGTGACAGAATCCACCAGCAGCCTCCGAGGAGAGAGACGAGACGCCGCCGATGTTTTCGCAGCAACACGACTCCGAGGCGGCTTCGCGGCAAGGATGTCAAGTTGAAAGATGTCCTCCTGTGGAGATGGTTCCGTCAGCGGGAACAGGCCCGGTGAGAGCCCGGGCCCAAACTCCAGGAGGGATGGCGTCCGATCAATTCTCTCCGCTCGGATGAGAGGCTTCACGTTTCACAATCAACCGGCAGGTTTGTGTTCGTGTTTTCACTGAGCTTCCCTCAGTTCATCCTGGGCGAGCAACGCTCCACCCAACCTTCATCTGGCTCTTTGAGTTATATTTAGAGCTCATTTAAATGTGTGTTTTTTTTCAAAATAAAATATGCAAATGTTCCCTTTTTATTAGGCTTATTATAAAACAGGTCATAGTCTTATTGGGGTGAAACAAAAACCCAGACAGGAATCTGTGTTCGGGGGTCACTTCAGACTGAAACTTAATCGTTTCCTATCAGGTTTTTCATGTATTCAGGGACTCTAATAAACACTCTCACAATATCTCAACCGGTGCTATTGTCCTCCCGCTAAGAAATATCAACACTACTGCAAGTACAAGGACTGAGCGATGCAGTGTAATGATAAAGAGACACTAAATTATTTAAAGAAGCAACAACAGAGAGATTTAAATAAATAAAAACAGACCAAAAAAAAAACCTACAAGAGATAAAAACAGGACTAATGTGAGAACAATAACAACCTGGAACTAATGTTTACATGAGAGGAGTAACTACAAAACAAAAGGCGTCAATAGATTAACGGGGGAAACTCCTCTGATGTCAAACAGACATAAAGAAAGAAAACCACTGCGGAATCAAAACTACTCCAAACCGATGAATGGAAGTTACAGCTAACATCAGACTAAAACAACCACAAAAGAAATTTTGATGAAAAAGAATTATGAAGAAATGAAAAACAACTACAAAAGGGTGAAAAAATAATTACAAAGTGGCGAAATGCATCTATGGAGAGATGAAAAGAAAAATGTAGAAATTATGAAAAAACTAAACGGACGCAAAAAAAAAAACATAACAGAGAAATTAAAAACAACTACAAAGATGTTAAAATCAACTACAAAGAATTAAAAAGAGATGAAAATCTACGACAAACAGACAAAACCACTAAAGAGATGAGAAAACAAGTACAAAGAGATAAATAGAAATATCAAGACATGAGAAACAACCCCGATAACATTAAAGAAAACCAGACAAAAACAACTTTGAAGAGATGAAAAACAACTAGAGATGAGAAACTACTACAAATGGATGAAAAACAACAAAGACATAAATAAAACAACTACAAAAAAACAACTTTGAAGAGATGAAAAACAACTACAGAGATGAGAAACTACTACAAATGCATGAAAAACAACAAAGACATAAATAAAACAACTCCAAAAAAAACAACTTTGGAGAGATAAAAAACAACTACAAACCAACCCAATCACTTATTTTCTTGCATAATTGTAGTAAATAAAATAAAGTGACACGTTTCAACCGGCTGATGTTGATGGAGGATCATGGCTCGACCGACAGCTGCCTGATACCACGTGAACATATGATCTGCGATAACGACATGATTTCCACCAAATACAAACGCGTACGCAGATGATGGCGACGTTTTTGTGCTTTTTTCTTCTAATTAACATTTCTCCTTCTCCTGCTCCTCGTTTACACCAGCTGTGACTGGGAGCGACTTATTTTTTTATAGTTTCCATTACGTGTGACTGCAAATCCCACCAGCAGCATTTATCAATCAACAACCGGCAAAAATTGACAGGTAATCTCTGGTTTCAATCAAGTCTTCGAAGATTTTTGTTAATTTATCGTGATTAGTGGAATTTTTCTTTGATGTTTGAAATTCTAGGATTTTGAATTTGTAAATGCTGAATTAGTCTTTTTTTTATAAATCAAAATTTTAAGTGTTGGTATTGTGACAATATATTTTTGATTCCTTTGATTTCTTTATTCCTCCTTTTCTTCGTTTTTTTCCAATTTCCTAATTTTCCCCTTTTTTCCCTTCTTTCTTTCTTTGCTTTTTCTTTCTTTCTTTGCTTTTTCTCTTTTGTTCATTTTTCACTTTTTTTTCTTTCAATTTTTTTTTCCTTTTTTCTTTCTTTTTTAAAATTTTCTTGTTATTTTCTTTTTTCTTTCCTTTTGTTCTTGTTTCCCTACATTTCCTACAGTTAAAATATGAGTTGGGGGTTCTTTGTCCTTTTGAGCAGATTTTCCTGCTTGTTGTTGCCTCTTCGCTCGCCTCTGCCTGGTGGGCGTCGCCCTGGGTGCCGAGGCTCCATCTGATTGGACTAAAGCCTAAACACATGACTGCTCGGCGCAGAAGCGTCGTCCCCTGTTTAGTCAGTGCTTGGATGTTGCACATGTTCCTTTCAAAGCTGTAAAGTTATAAAGATATGCAGCCCAGACGGCATCACAGCAAAATACTTTTTATCAAAGTGGACGGATGAAACATTGGAGAATCTTTGCAGATGTGGCTGAAAACGTCATTTCAGTTTGGATTAGTCCCTCCTCTGAGCCTGGTTCTGCAGGTGTCTCCTCCTCCGACTCTGGTTCTGCAGGTTTCTTCCTGTTTAAAAGGAGGTTTTTTTTCTTTCCACCGTCTCTTCTACTTGCTTGTGTGGAATTGTTGGTTTTTCTCTCGTAAAAGTGCCTTGAAATGTTCTATTTGGCTAAATAGCAACACGATTTTATTAAATTTACATGTGATAATTTACTATCAATAATATTTATGTTACATTACACACCAAACCTACAAACTCAATACTCCACTTTTATATGATTTGCACGCTTTGCATTTACACAGATGAGAAGCAACCAAAATATCCAGTTCGGTTGTTTTGTTGTTTTTAGGAATCAGTTTGATCCTCGGTTTGTCTTCAGACTTTAACTCCGTTTATCTAAATCTAGATATTTCTTGAATGATGTTTAGTTTTCCTTGTTTGATTCACGAGAGCAAAAACTCATTTCTAAACAGTCGACAATCGTCACAGACGCCAGAATCAGTTTGGGATTATTGATACGCGTCGATCAGCGAACCCCGACTGAGCGACTCTCCAGGGAACTTCCTTACAGTTCACCCCCACCACCATCCCCCCAAACCGATCACAATGACTGACAGGTAATCTCTGGGTAATAAAGTGAAGCAACACCACAACAAGCACTTAGCGCCAGCCGTGAAGGTTTTTTTTTTTTTTTTTTTCCTTCACCACGTGTGTCACTACATGTGTTAAGCCAACTGAAGCTTGCGTAAGATATGACAGAAGCGCCGTGCAGAATGTTGATTCCTCCCCAGTCCCGCCGTGATTAAAGCTCCGGGAGAACCAGGCTGGAGTCGGGAGGCGGGAGGATTGGATGGCAGGTAGATTGCATCTCTCACACAGGAATCATCTCCCCTGAAACAGCGGCCCGCCTCCGCACTCTGCTCTCTCATTTCGTCTGTAAAAGGGGCCAATTCCCTGCAATCCCCAAGGTGCCGGCCGGCTGGCGCTATCATGTCGGAGTCTTACGATCCGGCTCCGGTTCCCTTGCTGACGCCGAGACGGCGACAGACGACTCATTACACTCCGAACAGCGGCGGGACGGCCGGGTGGTCGGGCAGAACCCGGATCCACCGCTCTGGCGGCGGCGCCCCGCTCTCCAGTGGTGATTCATTTCCTGCCACGTCACCCTCCCTTCTGTCTTCCCCTCACCTGTTTGACATGCGGAGGTTCCTCCGGGTTCAGCCCGGGTCCTCCCCAAACACTGCAGGCTTTCTTCGCCCCGCCTCCCCGGACCCGGCATATGGCCGACACGCATCGCCCCGGGGTTACGCCTGAGGGCGGGCGGCGCTCCCCTGTAGGCTCGGACTCCCCGGAGAAGCAGGCGGCGCCAGAGAACATCTGCTTGGTGCAGCCGGAGAGATTTTACGCCCACAAGTAACCTGAACCCCCAACCCCCCCAGTTTTAGCCCCAGTCCAACCGGGCCACTGCAGGTCTGGACTCTTTAATTTGATCCTCGCTCATTCAGTCATTTCAAGGAACTTTTACGCGTGAAAAACCAACAATTCTACATGAGGAAGGAGAGGAGACGGTGGAAAGGAAAGACTCATTTTAACAGGAAGAAACCTGCAGAACCAGAGTCAGAGGTGGAGCCTTTCTGCTTTTCCGGTTTAGTTTGGGGGATAAAGAAAGAAAGGACCGATTGTGGGGAGGGAGGGTGGCACAGTAGAACTACATCCTACTAATTTAAGAGAAAACAAATCAAATGTCACGTCCACATTGGTCCTGGTGCTCCTCCGCCCCTTCAGTCTCAGTCTCAAAGAGAGAAATGGCGTGTCGGGTGGTTTGGTCCCTCGCGGGATCAGAAGGGTTAAAACGTTCGCTGGTCCATCACGGAGCTGTTTGAAGGAGGATCATCAGTGAAGCGCCGTCAGACGCGCCGGTCTTTTCATGGCGGTTTGAGGGGTGAGAATGTCACCCTTGTTTGCCGGGTTTGATCTGGGCTCCCCTCCACCAACACGCCTCTCCGGCGCTCTCGCAGCTTTTCCCATCATCTGATATGGTGTTTTCATTGATCTGTTTTCTCTCCTGCTTGTTTTGGCAAACCCACCATGGAGTCAACAAGAAAGCGTCCCAGGGGCAGCAGAGAGAGGCTGCGAGCAGGAGCGCAGGATGAATGCCAACATATTGTACAGCAGCAAGTTCACTGATAAGATGGAATCACAAAGATTATGGTCATTTCATTTTTTGTGATCTAGAAATTGTAAAAAAATTAAAAATAAAAATCTATGGTAGAAATCCTCTAAAATATGAAGCTTCCTCGACAATAAAAAATGCTTCAAAACCCCCAAAATTTAAAGAACTAATTAAAGTAATTTGCTATATTACGTATTCAATTCAATTTAATTTCTATGTCACCAATTACAACTGAATCATTTCAAGGCACTTTCAGGAGATGGTGGAAAGAAAAACTCCCTTTTAAACAGGAAGAAACCTGCAGAACCAAAGTCAGAGGAGGAAACTCCACCGTCTCCACTCCGTCGACACAAACACCCACCACCCGTCCTAAGCTCCAGACCTTTGCTGCAGCCCCTTCTGGAACTCGCTCCCACAACCTCTAATCAACACGGACTCATTGCTAAACTTTGACGCTCCCCTGAAAACCCACCTGTTCAAACTTGCTTTTCCCTAAACTCTTATTTTGTTTTTATTGTTAGTTTTTTTTTTTTTTCTTGCTACGTAAAGCATCTTTGAGTTAATTTATTGTATGCTCAATAGCAATTGAAGATTGTTGAGACTTGTTGTTCTGCTGACAATTAATTTCTTTACCATTTTAGCAGTCAAGGAAAAACGCACAGTGCAGTGGCGGGGGGTGGTGGCCCACCCACCCAGGACCTGACACCATCTGGCCATCCATTTGTATAAAGGGAGGTACAGTGACGGAGGGGATCCAGGGAGGTACGGTGACGGAGGGGATCCAGGGAGGTACGGTGACGGAGGGGATCCAGGGAGGTACACTGACGGAGGGGATCCAGGGAGGTACAGTGACTCGGTCCTTGCTGCTGACAGTTGCTGCTTCTTACAAGGTAGATGCCTGCCAAAATTACACTTCCACTACCGATTAAACACATTCCACACTAGTCTGACTTTGAATTTTCTTGTATCGTCTGGGGACAGAGTTGTACTTTTGAAGGCTCCAGAAGACGATCCAGTCAGTATTGTACATTTTTATTGTAATTACAGGCTTGCCGTGTCCTTTTAAATGTCAATATGAGTTCTTTTAATTCATGTATTTTATATGCAGGGGGAAGCACATCTGCAGCTGTGGCTTGAGGTATCATGTGAAATGTATGGAGATATACTGCTTATTTAGTCCAAATAATATAGAAATTAAATGTAAAAAAAAAATAATAATAATAAAAAATGTGTTGCAGGACCTAGAGACTGCACAGCCTCAAAAGGAAGCTGGTGACATTGTGAGTACGTGCTGAAGTAAATCTATGAGATGAACGAATCCCGTTGTGCTAATTGTCATTTCTTCTACAGAATTCACAAACCATCACAATCCTGTAGCAAAACAGTTGCAGAAACAGATGGAGCAGGATTTGTGTATTTTTAAGAGACCGTTAAAACAAAATGATCTTCTGTCAGTTCCATTGCAGTACAAACGTTTAAGTGTTGATATATAATCAATTTGTTTCCCTTTTTTCCTCCTCTTTCATCATCATGTAGGATTTCCTTTAAACATCTGTATTGTACTGTACCTATTTGAGTGAGGTCCGATTTTGTCTGTATCTTTTTGAACCTTTCAGTGTTGGTGTTGTATTAATAAAGAAAGCATTCCAAATAAACCGTCTGGCTTCTTACTTTTATTGCTCAAATATAGTTTCTTTTTATGTGTATTTGGTCTTTGCTAATGTAACGCTTACTTTAATTAAGTTATAAGGTTAAAGCTCAGTAGTGCAATGGACCCAGATTCGTTTATAGGAGCTTGGGGTGAGTGAAAAGTGGAGACACAGAAATAAGGTTTGTAGGTGAATTATATTGAAAACAAAATAGTTAAACACATTGAACATATAAATATAAATTAACGTTTTAAAGTGTACATGACAATAACAAACACAACAATGACAACAATAACTACACAAAGATACGGTTAACAAAAACCCGTATGACCTTTGGTCAGCGTTTCTTTTAGTGTTTCTGTCAAAAGAACCCTGATCTGAAAACAAGGTCACGAGAAACTCTTATAAGTTTAACAAAATTAACAGTTCATGTTCATAAATAAAAATAATTTCTTTCCGGAATCAATTATCATAACAGTTGCGCAACACAATCAAAAACAATCTGAAATATATACACTTTAAATAGTGATATCCGCGATCGCGGCTCCCGCTAACCCGGAAGTCGCGATTTTCACACAAAATAACTTTTTTTCTCGCTGCGATCAGATATCTAACGTACTGGTTCAGTGGGGACTGGGCTCCGACCACTCACCGTCAAATCTTGTGAACTGTCGTGATGTGGTTTCTAAGTTATGGTAACTTTCTGAAGGTTTGTTTGTAGCTCGAGTCAGTACGTGGTCGCAGCGGAAGCATCGACTTGCCAACCGGAAGTGACGGCTGTCGGCCATTTTTATGCTAGCGCCACTGGCGGAGGACTGGAGTGCATCAGCCGTCTGTAGCAGACATGGGTTACACTAATAAATAAAACTAAAACTAAAAGCAAATAAAATGACTACAGTTATCATACCTGGATGATGTAACGTGTCGAAAAACCATGGAAAATTGTGTAAAACACACTCATTTCTCGCAGTATTGACAGCAGATCCACCACAGGATCAACCTGACCCTGGGTGTTATCCTGGTCTGGAGCAGCTTAGCTGCGGAGAATAAGTCACCTTGGTTACTTGGTTAACTTGGCCTGCTTTCGTGATACCGGCTTGAGGTTAAGTTTATCCAGGATAACCAATATTTCCAGGCCTAATCCCTTATCCTGGTTTTGACCATTACCCCTCAGGTACACAGGGAGGGAAGACATGCAGGGAATGATCAGGAATTCCACCTCAGTATTTAATGTCAACCGCCATTCAGGAATCCATCCATCGCCACTGACCCAGAGATTTAATAAGATAATATGATTATGTTCAAATCGCACCGACTGTAACCTTTGGGAGAGTATCACAGGCAATGACAGGCACACAGAAGTGAGTTTAACTCAGGTTTTACAAATCCGGCTCGGGGTCAGTGGCATTATATCACTCCGCACGGCGACAACAAATCACTGTCAATAACGTCAGTAAACATCTTCATGTGATTCACACTGAAATAAAATGAACATGCTAACCTGTTTATAAAAGGTTCTAATCAGGGTTTCGGACGGTTGTAGGCGTGAGCTTCATCTACTGACGGTTGGCGCATTAAAGCCGAGACACGAAGACGCCGATCTACTAACGAGATGCACTGATGGTCACAGCTGATAGAAGAGCAAATCTATAAACGTTATTGATTTTATGTGGATATCAAACATCAGACGAGGGCTCCATGATACAGAAATGCTAAAAGACTAATGTACAATATGATCGTGTTTTTGGAAAAGGGCATGACAATTGGCTCAACACTTTGCCACAATGATGCTCTTATTGTGGTGACAGACATTTTCCCATCTGGCCCACCAGGACTTTTATTCGTGAACTTTATTATTGGATATTTACCAGTTCTTCTTCTTGGTGTTTTTTTATATTTCAGAACTTTCAGCATCACTATTTTTTGTTGCTGTTGTTGGTTGTTTCTCTGCACGTATCAAACATCCAGGAAAACTGGCAGTGAAAGTAGACGAGCGAAAGTCTATTTTCCTTTGAGTTTTTCATTTAAGATTTGTTCATTGGTAGCTTAACAACAGGGAACTCCTTTACACGACAATGTTCCAAGTAAAAACGCATCATTTATTTCCAAATTCGTTTCGGAAAGGTTTTGCATTCACGCAGAAACGTTTTGATAACAATATCTGTTTCCACAAAAACAGGAGCAGTTACCACGAGTTTCTGCTGACAGACCGCCAAGTTGGATTGTTATTATTATTGTGTGCATTGTTCTTCTGCACATGCTCAGTAGAGCCAATCAGAACAACGTTTCCTCCGTGGTGTCATGACTCCCCAGTCGATATTCTCTTGGGACTTAGTGCTTTTATTTTGACAGTCACCATAATAACAATCCGACTTGGTGATCTGTCCACTAGAATGTCCGTGTTCTCCCGGTGTTAAAGTGTAGAGCCCGTTGTTCTCTTCTGCATGTGTGTGTGCGCGCTTTCATTACTAAAACAACAGCGTCAACGTCGTTGTCGTAAACGAACATCTTACTCAAAACAGTGTTGTTTTAATGTGAAAGATTTCTTGAATGAAAAAAATTAAAGAAACATGCATTTTCACTCAATCTTGTCATTTTTCACTGGGCCGTGGCAAGAATTACAAAGATTTTCTGTTCATATTTTGTGAACTGAATCGTACAGCTACATTTATCTCTAATACATCTACTTTCCATCGATTCCACTGTTCTTCATACGTTATAATTTTCCATATTTACAGTCGGCAGAAAGAAAGATTGTATCTGAAGGCCACGTGTCGAGCTTGTCTGTCTTTTCTCTGTGTTTAAGGCTTTTGATACTGAAATTAAATGTTTTTCTCGTTGTGACCGACCCTGACACATTTCTGAGAGAGGAGAAAGCTAACACACACACACACACACACGACTCACAATCAACTTCCAGATCAATTAGCATTCGGTATCAAATCTCTCACAGTGTGCGCTGAGCTCGAGCTGCCGCGGCATTATTGAGGGGATAATTGTTGCCTTGCGGTGGTTTGAAGTTGCTCGCTGACTGACTGACACTGATACACACACACATACATGAACAGTAATTACCAACAGGCGCGTAAAGACACATAAAGAATGAGTGACACTGATAATTAGCACGCGGGCGACGCGTGCGCTCGTCTTTCTTGTGCCTTTCAGAGGGGACCGTGTACGCCCCAGCCAGAATAATCCATCTCCATCATGTCGACACAGTGCTCCCGTCTCCGGGATTGTCACACTCGCTAATTACTCTTTAAGATAATCAGCCCGTGTGGCTGGAGATGCGGCTCCCCTCCGCGGCTCCGTCTTCCCGGGGAATGAGAGGTTTAATCTGTGGCGAGATCAGAGCTGCTGGGAGCAGCAGCAGGAGGAGAAGGAGGGACGAGGAGGGAGGCGGGCTGAGCAAGGCGGCTGGAAATGAGAAGGAATTTGGGTATCTTAACAAACTCTTAATTACGTTCTCTATCCTCCGCTGGTGGCGGGCGTAAATGGCGGTCCCCGGGGAGCCTCTGATCCACTTTCTGATCTGCAGAATTCACAGTCGAGCTGCTGATCAAAAAGACGGAGCGGCCTAGATGCTTCAAACACATGGGACCTTTTTCCAGCGTGGGACTCGTAGCTTGTCATTGAGCGGAAGTTTGAATTGTTGAAAAATCGTGCTGAAAAAAAAAACAAAAAAAACCCCATCAGTTCTCTTTAAAGACAAGGAAAAAAAAAACGAGGGTTTGAAGAGAGACAGGGAGCATTCGATGGCTCCATGAATTGATAATGAGCGTTCGTGCGGCGCGCTGAAGGCGTTTGTCCCATATATGAGGCAGAATTCATTGGAGATGACCTCCACCCACATTCTCGCTGTTCTAATATGCCAGGCGCCGCTTTGATGTTCGCCATCAGCCGAGTCCCCGGGGAGGCTCTGCTGTAATAAACCGCAGCGCTGCGGCGCGCCGCCAGCAGGAAGTCCCATCGGTCCGGCCCACTAGCTCTCCGGGAGCCGCGTGGGGGTCAGGGGGCCGCCGAGCGAGGCGTGACACGGAGCTGCGCAGTCTGTCCGCTGACGGCTTCTGGCCTCCATCAATGGAAAATCCAATACAAAGCAGAGAAAGACACAGTGAGCAGTCAGATCCTGCTTCTGATCTGTGGTGACAGTTTTCTTTGTGTGTCTAGAGGAGGAGCGTCAAACATGACGCCCGCGGGCTAAAACTGGTCCACAAGAGGCTCCAATTGGGCCAAACCACCCAGGAAATGGTGAAAATATCAAAGAGACACTGAGACCCGAGCAGAGACATCGGTGATGCTGCCATGAAACGAGCCTCAGAGCAACGATGTCAGGGGGAGTTTGTAAAAACACCCATAATGCAACAGCTAAAGTAGAAGTTTCTTGGACATTTCACTGTATTTTGAGTGATTGAAATTGGCTTTATGTTGAGCTGTGCGAGCATCTGTGCCTACATGCTGTACGTTTCTACGTGTCCTGTATATACACGTCTATGCATGTACATTGTACGTACTGTATGTATATTGAAAGTAATATTTGTATGCATATTTTTGATTTGCAGTGAAAAAACCAACAGGAAGTGCCCTCATAGACTTCCTCCTCCTCCTGTCCTGATGTGGACAGGAACTTTAGTTAATGGCCTTCTAGAGAAGAAGCTGCCTTTTTGTTTTATTTAATTAGTCTTTGTATAGTTTTGTTTTATCAGCACCTGTTCGGACTTCCTTTGTTGTTTTAGTTTTGGGTTTCTGAACAGTTTTTTTAAACATTGGAAATCCGAATTAAAGTTTCACTGCACTCAAGTCCACCTGGTTAATGGTTCTTCCCACACGTACACCTTCTAGCATTGACGGGTCGTAACGATCAACAAATCTTATGCAAGCCAGCATAAAAACCTGGTAAAGAGCTGCTATTACCATGTCAAACCAAGAGGGGGCAGTGTAACGAGAAGCATTAAGCCATGGTGGCTAATCAGAATCCTGGAAAAAACACAACACAGGTCACAAACATATGATACGAATGACAACATGCTAATGCTAATATGCAAGTGCCGTTAGCAATGCTATTACACTACTCATATGTTTACACCTTAGTGTTATAACAGATTAAACCAGCTGAACGGCCATCGGGAGTTATTTTGGATCTGTTTAGCTGGTTGGATAGCTAGCTTCAGCAGCTAGCTTGACCTTCACACTGCTAATGACGCTTCTGTTGCATATTGCAACGTTAGTCCCCGTCCCTCTCTGTCGACATGCAAAGGCAGAGTTTATACAGATCTCCACTTTGGCCGGAGTTGTCAGAGACAATGGTTGTCAGTGACTAAAGTAAACTAAAGGCCCAAATATATGGAAATGTCACAGTTTTCAATTGTTTTCATTGTCGGGTAAACAGGGTCTTAAACTCGTCACTTGCAAGAGGTGCCGAGGAAATTCACAAAAATATAAAGACACCAGTCTGAATGATCTTGCCAGTCTAACCCAGTTTGGTCAGTTCCTGTTCTGCTGATCGTTTCCAGCTCAGTTTGTTTCTCTTGCCCCGCAGGTTCACAGATAGTCTCGTCTTGTCACACAGTCCGGAGGTTTCCTGAGCAACTCCTTCCCTGGTTGCTAATCTCCCCTACTAATGACCAAAGGCTGTCGGATCCCGAGGATGGAACCCAGGCACCGGTTAACAAACACCTGGACAGTCTGGGATGTTCTTGGTTCCCCTCCAGGTCTGGAGTTGAGAGACCATCAGAATTATCACACCTAATTTACACCAAGCAAAGAGCCCCCGGTTAGAGGAGATTAGTCCCACATGTCTTCATAATGAACCAATAAAAAAGGTGGATTTCCTCTCAGCTCCTCACAATGACGGGAGTTTAAGTGAATCAAAGACCTCATCATCTACAAGCTCCTCCGGCTGTCTGCTGTCTTTATCTCTTTAAATACCACAACACACAAATGCAAACTTATTTTACTTTAAGTATGCAGTCCAAAAATCCAAACATGTAAGAAATCTTTCAAATTTAAGTATTTGGGGTAAATCAGCTCAAACAGCCTGTCTTCCATGGAGCTTCTCATCTCGGTAAAGTCGGTTAAAACCTGTACTTTCTTAGTTTGAGTGAATTCTAAAGCCTCTAGAAAGCTTGTGTTCACAAACTCACCCTCACCGTGTGGCTTCAATGTTACTGCTACTATGCTAGCAACACGATAGTAAGCTTCTCCTTCTGCTTCCTCTGGGGTTTAATGTTTCATGCGCTTTTCTTTGTGGAACCGAATTAGCATCATGTTATCCGTTAGCCCGTATCGACGCTAACTCGCCTGTCAGATAACAACGTCACTGTGAAACACTGAGCAGGGGCACACGGGTAAACCACTACCTGAGTCACTGCCATCACTACAGTGTTTCCGGATACCTGCCGAACTGAGATATTAGCTCCGTAACGGAGTTAGCAATGTGCTAGCAGGCAGCTAACTGCAGCCCTGATGAACACTCCCTCCTCTCCCAGGAAACTGGTGACTCGCCTCCAAAGAGAGACGCCGATCTCTTTTAATCTCTTCCATGAGGTACCTCTCCCATCTGCTTTGCATAGAACATTTTTAAGCAATTTTGGGGGATTTTTTTTTCGAAAACTGCTACTCAAATAGATCCCAAAATCTACACGACTGGTCCCTGGATGATGACAAATCATCCCTGATTTCATGCAATTTGGGCGAGTAGTTGGTCACATTCATATATACAAACCAATAAATAAATGTGGACAAAAAAAAAACATAACCTGGGCCCAACGTTTGTTGGTGAAGGTAACAATGCTCCATAGTGAATGAATGAATGAGAAACAGCTGTTGCTTCTCTTGAAGTGTTCAGATAATGGCTCCTCCGGGGCTGGATTGGACTGGTTTTGGACCCCGCCCTGGATGTTGGACACCGCTGCAGTCGAACCGCTCCGATGTGCCGATCCGTTTATTCCAGCATGACAATGCGCCTCAACAGCATCTTTCACCTCTTTTGCGTGGTTGGAATTTATTTAACGGCTGCATTCATGTCAGTCAAAGGTCTGTATTGTATCTTCAAGTGCCGATTGATCCTTTCTTGGAATCCAAGGCGAGAAACATGAGGAGATACAATCTTTACCAAGGTCATTATCCATCTTCTATAGCTTTGTCGTCTATACTCTTCTGCAGGTTCAAGAGCCCATCAAATCTGACGATACATGTTGTCAGGTTGGACGCTGCTCAAAACGCCCGTCCAGGACAAACACAGAAAGACGCTCATTTTTACATTTGCAGGCAATTTAGTGTCACCAGTTAACCTGACATGGATGTTTCTGGACTATTAGAGACATTAATGTGAAAATGCCTTTTGATCTGTGGGATTAAACCTCAGTACCGAGGTGAAGTCCTCCCAGCAGAGTACCAAGCTCAAACTAAGACCCACGTGGTGCCGCTTCATGGAACTGCATGGTTTCAACCTCTGTAATCCAGCCTTGAATTGAACCTAGGTATATAGTGATAGATCACTAGTTTATACTAAGATTTATATGATAATTAATGCATAATAACGCTCTGATTTGCGTTTTTATCACATTTCTTGTTGGAGAAGCAGAAATAGTGTGATCGTGCACTGTAAATATTACCGTATTTTCTGGACTATAAGTCAAGACTTTTGAGTTGTTGGGCTGGTCATGCAACTTAAATTAAAAAGTGACATGTATAATATATATCAGAATACGTCATGCATCCTACCTGGGACAACTGCATGACTCAACAAAATGCTGCAACAGTACCACAGAAAAATCTCCATTACCACCATGTTTGACTGACTGAGCAAGAAAAATGCCTCCAAATAGAAAAATCTATATTAGAATTCATAACATTTGGATCAGAAACCACAACATTTACAGCTTTTTTTGTGCTCAAAATTGTGGTACTAATATAATTCCCAAACAGGGCCTGAGATAGACTTCAAATTACAGTATGTTAAAAGCACAAGAAAAATTAAAAAATTTTTAATCACATGTTCGGTGCAACCCGTTGGCATTACTTCTCCCGTGGACTGAGTGATGAAGTGCAGAGAACTGATTAGTAGTCGAAGGCTCTTTCCCGGCTTTAACGTCTCCGGCTAATATCCAGTGACAAACTGCACGTTCTACAGCGGTTTATGCAGATATGGCGCCTCGGCGACGGCGTATCAGCCCGCAACCTTTGTCAGATCACAAAACGCCACATCCTGTGAAATATGGGGACGTCTGTGAACTTGCTGCAGAGGTGCGCCAGAAGATTAGCGAGGGAAAGTGCATTAAGATGCTCGGGTTGTAAATATATACGGCGGGGGGGTTGAGATGGGGTTGGGGGAGGGGGGGTGTAGGTTTTTAAGTTGCTGTCACCGGGCTGTCACTGTGTCTGTCAGAACAGATCCATCAAGGCTCTGACACGTCGGGCGCCACATTTGCATGGAGTGCAGCAGGAGCTCGTCCTCATTACGTATTCTGTCTCACACTAACCTGCCTCCCGCCGCCGCCGCCTAACTAGCATCCGAGAGGCATATTCTAGAGGGCGGCATGCGCCCGGGATGATGGAGAGCTGTTATTGGCTTCTGACAGGGTGTGTTTATGTGTGTGCGTGTGGTGTGTGTGCGTGTTGCCAGGTGCCGCCATCTTCCCAGGTGTACCGCTATCAGCCATCTTGTCAGGTGAGCTGCTGCTGCTAGCTAACTAGCTTTAACTTTGTCTCTGCAGAGAAACAAAATGTGTGTGTGTGTGTGTGTGTGTGTGTGTGTGTGTGTGTGTGTGTGTGTGTGTGTGTGTGTGTGTGTGTGTGTGTGACAAGGCTCGTTAGCGACCCGACGCTGTGCCACAGCTGTGTCTGTCCCAGCGGAGATTCGCTCACTGAGGGACTGACTGCATCTGCAGTGCCAGACTGCGCCCCACACACACACACACACACACACACACGATGAATCTTGTGAGGTTAACCAAACGGCACGTTAGTTTTTAAAGCCTTGTAAAGTCATGTTTGGTCATTTGTAACAAGTTTTATAATAAAGGTCAAGGGTCGTTGCGTCTCTGGTGTTTTTAACACGTTTTTTTCTTTGCAATCAAAACGTGAACTTAACCTGTTTTTATCATCGAGCTATCACTCCACCTGTGTATCTGTCTTCGAAGTATGAATCAGGGGTTTTAAAGTGTGGGAGGGTGAGCCCCTGAGGTTAAACAATGTTGTGACCCCCAAACCCGGGGTATTCAGATTTACACATTGTTAAATATTCATATGAAGCTGTGAAAATAGCCCACTAAAATATCTGGTTTTGTTGTATATTTGAAAGATATTTTAATCATCCTAAATCATCTCCATTGCAACTACAACAAAACTTGTCATAAAAATGTGACATTCTCAATACTTTATCCTCCAGTTAATTACTTCCTGTCTGGATTTCTTCTCAGAAAGTAGTGGGGGAAGCTCTGAGAGGGTAAAGACCTTGCCAAGGCCCAACGTATGCTCTGATACCAGAGGCCGAAAGGGTTTGATCTTAATTTAGATGGACTGAATGGTGAAAGTTGTCCTCAGACTCTGTATCCATGGAAACGGAAGAAACCTCAACTTTTTGAAAACCCTCGACTCTGTGTCCATGGAAACGGTGGACAACTCAAATTTTTTGACAAACCTGCTAATGCTTAAACAGTTCTTCTGCAGTTGCTCAGTAGAGCCAATTAGAACAAAATTTCCTCTGTGGTGTCATGACCCCCAGTCCATATTCTCCCAGGACTTGGTACTTTTATTTTGACAGTCACCGTAATAACAATCCAACTTGATGGTCGGTCCACTAGAATGTTCTCCCATTGTTAATGTTTAGAGTGTGGTGTTCTCTGTTCTCTGATGAGTCTTGGAAAACTTGAGTTCCAACACGCTGTACCCTTGTTTAGCCACCTGCTGAATGTATTTTATATTTTTAATCTGAAGGGTCATCGAAGGCTTCAGGATCATAAGTATAGAAGTATAAAAGTGCTGATTCATTACCATCTTTAAACACTCAGCCTGAAAATCACATGTAATTTTGAACCAACAAATTCAACAACAAAGATGTGGGAACACGCTGTGATCTGTAATTAACGTTTTATAGGGCGGTTAGTAATATTTTAAGACTTTTGCCTCTGTAACTTGTGTTTTTTTTTTCCCAAATGTGTGTCGGAAAGCGTAAAACTGACCAAAATCACAATAATTGCTTAAAATTCTCTTTAAATGGGAAAAATGGCACAGGAAATCACGTAATCCCTTAGCTATGTGGATATATGTCTTTTTCTTCCTACCAAAGAGATGAGAAGTTTGAACAAGTATGTTTGTATGGCGCTAGAATCTGTAATTCTTGTGCTGAATTACACTGTCACCGTGATGTTTTCCATTTAATAGAAGAAGTTGTGCTAAATATGAAGGATTCAGCAGTGACAAAGTGAGAGCTTTTGGCTTTCATACAATGTGGAAAAATCTTTAGGTTTAAAATATCAACACATTATCAGCAAATTGCAAAATACATTCTGTTGTAATTTATTCATTCGGATTCTTTTACCATCTTTCATACAACAGAACTCATACTGCCCTGCACTGGATCGAATTCATTCAAGTATTTTTAAAAATACTGTTTAACTTTTGAATTTCAGTATAAATGACTTAGAGTTTACTTTCATTGCTTGTAATTTGACACCCGCTTCCTTGTCTCCTCAGCTGGTTTATATTGTGTGGATTAAATGACCAGATAAATAAATTGATGGATGGATGGATGGATGGATGGATGGATGGATGGATGGATGGATGGATGGATGGATGGATGGATGGATGGATGGATGGATGGATGGATGGATAGATAGATAGATAGATAGATAGATAGATAGATAGATAGATAGATAGATAGATAGATAGATAGATAGATAGATAGAACTACTTCCTTTTGAAAGTAGTTGGTATTCCCTCAGTCTTTGCCGTTTCAAACTACTGTCAGTATAAACTGGGCGCGGACCAAGGGTTTTCTAAAACTCTCTCTGTGGACTTTCAGCAGACTGTTAAGATTTGTGAGTTTTTTATTTATTTATTTATTTATTTTTTTTTAAGAATTCAAAAGCTAAACCACAAACAACCCGTGACCCTCGTCTGAATAAACCAAGTACGGGAGATGGATTAACAAAGCCCCGAATGGATGAACCAACAAATAAAAAACCTTCCTTCTGTAAGGTTTTCCAAGTAACTATGGTAACGTCTGTTTCTGTGAGCATGGATCTCAGCCATTTACCCCTATTGATCATATGAGTAGTTCACTGGTCTGTTCTGTGGATTTGAACGATTCATATTCGCCATGTTGGTGCCACAAGGTCATTTTTCTGTCCTTTATCCGCCACTTTCTCATTATTCTTCATTTGTTGCTGGATTTTACCCATAAACATATATTTCCTATAACGAGGTGAGATGTATTGGATAACGAGTGAACATTTTGTCTTGAACATTGGATTTGTGGTTAATTTGGCCAAATTATGGTAGAATGATTGGCTCAGAGCATCTTCAGCTTCACAGCGGTGGTGTTCTGCTTCTGGTCCGTCCTGGTCAGTATCTGCTGAGAGTATCGCACCGGCTATGAGGTCAAGGATTATTGATCCCATGGCGGCGTTACCTCACAAAGGTCTGTTGGAGTTCAGGGTTGGCAGCAAAGAGAGCTACAGAACACCAGGCTGGTGGTTGTAATGTTATGGCCGATTGGCGTACAGATAAGAATGATCCGTGGGACTGTATTTGTATGCCTCTATGCCCCCAACACATTCAAATAACAGAGACACAAACATCACCTTCGTTCTTATTTGTTTTTATTTTACGGTCACCAGATGAGCAGATACATCATTTTAGAAAAGAAATTGATATTTGCAAAAAAATTATAATACAATTTTCTCAATATAGATTATGTACAGAATGAAATGTTGTCAAACTGAAATAGCATTCTGCCTCTTCGTCGCGGAGAAGACGAAGCAGTGGGGGTCTGATCGGGCCTCCGCTGGCCCGTCTCCCCAACCAATAAATATAAACTGTATATATTATGTATGCTGCACTCAGCCAGGCATGGACAATACCAGGGCGAGTTACTTCTCAACAAATATTCCCTTAATCAGTTCTTGTACATCGCTGTGCTACACTCACACGCACACGCACACACACACACATGAGAAGCTCGACACACACACAAGTGCTCGCTGGCCAGAAAACAATTGACAGTCGGGGGGGTGGGGGTTACAACAATGGGCCATCTTAACTGGTGAAAGAAAGGAGAGAAGAAATCAAAAGAAATGTGTATGGAAATACCCGTCATTGTCCTTGATCAGGAGGGAGAAGTGGCTTTCTGGTCAAAGCTCACTGGAGCTGGCTGAGTAGCACTTGACATTTGGCCTGATTGAAACAGCCAATTCTACAGAAAGCTAGTGAGCTGGAAAATCTGTAGCAGCCTGGCGTTCTCGCTCCCTCCCTCTCGTTCAGTATCTCGCTCTATCTATCTACCTTTCGTCTCTCGCTTGTTCCTATTCTCTCTAATCGGACAGGTGCCAGAACTTGGCAATTGCACCCTCCCACACACACACACCCCCGACCACCTCGCTTTCAAATAGTTTTCCCGCAATGAAACAAAGGAAGAAGAAGAAGAAGAAGAAAAAGAAGAAAAGAATGCACACAAAAGCTCCAATCCACGCTGTATTGAAACAGGACAGACGACTGCACAACCACAGAACAAGCACAAGAAAAGACGACAGCAAAGTAAAGCGGTGGCCAGGATGGGGGGGGGGACTTGAAGGACAACGTGGGCACACCACTCGCTTTTACCTCGTCGTTGGACACCACATCTCTCTCTCTAACAAAAAGAAAAAAGAAAAAAATGCCCTCCTCGTACTCGGTGCGGGGCGAAGAATTATGACTTTGTGCCAATGAGCGAATACACACACTTGCATAAATCATCCATCTTGTTTGGCGGTTAATTACTCTTGTTTACCCTCCGAGTAACCTCGGGATGGGGCGGCGCGATAGGAGGGAGCCTGGGAAGGGGAGATAGCACCAAATAGTAATCTGCTGACGCTGTTCATCAGCGAGCAATTCGCAGGAGTAAGAAGCACGGAGTGGGCTTGAACCCGGGTGTTAGTGAATCAGACGAGGTTGCCCGGGGTCTGAGGACGGCAGCTTCATCATCATCCTCGGCCAGGCTCGCTAAGCTGTTGTGGGGTCAGCCGGTGAAGGTGCCGCCGCTAAAGCAGTCCGGTGCCGGCCAATCAGGGAGCTCCTGGGGATTGCACAGCCCGGGCTCTGATCGTTGCTTATTTCATTACGGGGAAAGCTACATAAATCCACAAAATGGAGAGAGGAAGCGGCATGGAGGGAATATTTGCATTTCTCCTCTCCTATCATCTCCCCTCTTCCCCTCCCGCAACATCACCCCCTTTCAATCCCTCCCCCATTTAGTGCAGAGTGACTTTAATCATCACTTTCGCCAAAACACATTAAGCCGGTGTGTCCGGAGTTGAAGAGCGAGAGGCGGAGGTTGAAAAAACACAGAGTAGCGCATTAGATTTGCAATAGTGATGCATCACTCTGGCATTACTTTGGAGATTAAAGAAGGGACGCTGCATTTCAATGGAGTGCTGCTGATGGTTGCCTGATGGATGACTGTCCTGCCGTGAAGGAAACGCCACTGCCCACCGGGATGAGGAGGAATCATACTAAACCTGGAGTTCACTTTCCTTTATCCTACCTTCAACCCTTCTCATCTCATCCCCCCCTTCTCCATGGAAAAATTAAAATTTATTATTTCTCCTCATCCTTAAACCTCAAAGCCCCCCCCCCCCCCCCCCCCCCCCCCCCCCCCCCCCAATCTGAAAGCCCCTCACCAGTGAAGATATTTATGCAGCTGTTTGATCATGTTTTAAAGTCAAGAACAACACCTTCTTTGTAGGAGGAGATAATACTGTAAAGTGGATTGCATACATTAAACTTAAGCCAACACGCAACGTGACTCTGCCTGGTCTTTGTTTTACTGCATCTGCATGAAAAGATGGATGTAAAGTGCTTGAGAGCTTAGGACAGGCGGGGAGAGATTGGGAAGAGGGCATCAAAACAACAAAACAGAACTGAAGGGCATGAACGCGGGAGGAGGGGGGGGTGGCGGGATTTCTTTAGCGCTGGGCTCATTGGGGGCAGGTTCAATATGGAGACAGAAGGCTTTATGAACAGGGTGGCAGAGAGAGAGAGAGAGAGAGAGAGAGAGAGAGAGAGAGAGAGAGAGAGAGAAAGCATATAATGTGGTAGTGTAGGGAGTCCCCAGGAAATAAAATGACAATATGCATTGTCTCACAGAAACAGAACCAAAGTCAGTCAGTCCAAGGGTACCGGCCACCGGCAGCCTCGCCCGGCGGCTGGGCTTTCTGGTAAAATTTGTCTCTCCAGACCCTCGGGCCTAAATTCACCCCAGCACCCAGCTCTGGTTGCTGTGTGCTGGTGGAGGGCAAGCGAACGCCCCCAAACTCATGCCCATGCCCATGCCCACTCCTTGGGACAAAGAGCCGTCAAAGTTGAAGTCCATGCTCTCTGTGTCCATGAAGTCATTGAGCAGGATGGAGTCCACGTCGCAGTCCAAACTATGTGAGACATTCTCCATTTCCAAGCCGGCTGCCATTCTACTAAGGGAGTTGTGCTGTTGTTGCCCCTGGTAACCAGCATTGCCTGGCTGGTGGTTGTTGTGGTAGTAGCCGTGCCACGAGTCAGTCATGCCCTGGTGGTGAGCTCCCGGGTAAGGCTGGTGACGGGGGTGAGGCGCGGACGCCAGGCGGCAAGGGTCTTGGGGAACGTCCATGACGCCAGCCGGGTTGGGCGGGAGAGAGGGGGACGTTGGGAGGTGGGGGCGGGGCCCGTAATGGTTAGAGGTCTTGAGAGTGTAGGGCTGAAGAATGTCAGAACTCACCCGGGGGGACAGTGCCTGGTGGGGAGGCCCGCTGTGCATAGGGTTGTGAGGGTTGTGGGGTGTGTGACTGTGCATCTGACTGGAGCGAGGGTTGTGATCATGGCTGTGATTTACTTTGTTACTATGGGCGTGCTCGTGACTCGGGCCATAGTCGTGGGCCGGGTGTGGCTTGTGGCTGTGGCTATAGTCAAGGCTGGCTTGGTGTTTGTGACCCTGATTGTGGTTCTGATGGTGGGTTGCATTCTGGTCGTGGACTGAGCCATGGCCGTTGTGTAGGCTAGGATTGTGAGCGTGCTCTTGGCTGTGATTGTGGTTGCGATTCTGATTGTGGCTGTGCTGGCTGTGAACCCCGTTGGTCCCCTGTGTCATCAGTGTGTGTGGTTCCCGCCCGGGACCAAGCACGGGCTCTTTGTTGCAGTATGGCGGACCTCCGGTAAGCAGACTCTGCAGGGCATTGTTCTCCGAGTAGCCCCTCATCGGGCGCTGGAAGCTGACTGGCTTGTTCTCCTGAATGGTTTCCATGGGAGTGTGGTGCCGGAGCATGCCCATGGAAGCCTGTCCATACATGGGCCCAGTGTAGGAGCCCTCCGCCTTGGGCCCAGGCACGTAGGGATAACCATTGCATTTGATTTGTGGGGACTGGGTGTAGCCACTCTCATCCAGACTAATAGCTCCGGTCAGGTCAGTCAGCTGAGGCAGCTCCACAGAGGGGCAGTGACCTCCAGTGCCCAAGGCTGGGGACCGGGTGCTGGTGGGACTGGGGTAAAGTCGTGGAGATGCCGAACAGGAGAGTCCGCCCTCCTCCGGCTCGTCAGCCTCAGCCTCAGCCAAGATTGGGGACAGACAGCCGCTCAGCGTGGAGGCGGAGGACGAGGTGCGGGAATGGAGGTCCATCCAGGTGTCGTACTCCTCACCACACATGCCCACACCTCCCTTGCCCGCCGGGCTGCCGTGCTCCGGGGAGCCCTGCATCGCTGGTCCAGCTGCCTGACCTTGTCCCCGTCCAAGGCCGATGGCGCCTGCTCTCTTTCGGCTGATGCGACCCTTGGTTTTCAGGTGGCGGGTGCCATTGTCTACAGAGGCGGCGCGTCGTCTGGGTCCCTTCCCCATCTTCCCTCCTTCTGGATTGAGCATCCACCAGGAGCTTTTCCCCGTCCCTTCATTTTGCACCCGGATGAAACGACTGTGCAGGGACAAGTTGTGCCTGATGGAGTTCTGAAATGATAAAGAAGGATGGAGAAAGAAGGTGGTGGGGGAGACAGAGGAAAAGGAGGAGAGAAGAGAAAAGAGATAAATATTAACACCCGTGGGAACATTTAGGGTTAAATAATCATTTCTTGAAAACACAAAGTCATTTCAAATTATGGGCAAACTATCAAGGCTGCGCGGAGCGTGAGAAAAAAAGATGGATAAAAGAAAGAGCGGGAGATGGAGGGGAGAGCAGTGAGGGCAGGGAGAGTGAAGGAGCAATCGATACCTCCCTTGACCAGCCTCTCCTCTCTGCACGCGCTCACTGAGTCATAATATGGACACGGGCGCAGCCTCCACATCAAACCATCACCAAGGTTACAGAGATGAATCACGCGAGGCAACCCAATCACAGACAACCCGTATCGATTGCAGGGCCTCCAAATATGAAAGCCTGAGCTCCAGCCAGAGACGGTGGATGGAGAGGAGGGAGGGGTGGGGTGGGGTGGCGTGGCGAGGGAAGGGAAGGGAGACGTGATTTGGCAGGAGAAGGTCTGGATGAGCACCAAAATTAAAAAAAAAAAAAAAAAAAGAGAGAACTGGAATAAGATCGAGGGGAAGTAAAACGGAAATGGGGAGGAGGAGAAAGAAGTGCTCATTTAACCTCTTTCAAATTAACGCGACCGTTGGCGAACCGTGACGGATATTGTTGGCGACAAAGTCTTCCTCGCTCGCAGCGGTCTTTTGAAGGCGGGACGGATGTGGCGGTTGGGAGTGGGAGTGTACGTGTGGTGGAGGGTTAGCTGGGCTTGGTGGTGGTGGTGGTGAGGGGGGGGGGCAACGGGATAAGCCTCTGCAGACCCCCTGTTTAAGTGCCTGAGTGACGGCTGTATCGTTAATCCAGGGCTCCACAGCAAAGCATTTGAAGCCGGTGCCAACCTGGAGTGAGTTGATGAGATCTAAGCCTGCCTAAAGGAGAGCTTAGCGGGGATACACATCATCTCAGCTGGCCAAGTTAGTCTAAGTACAGCATGTTCGTCCAAATCTTTCCTGCTTGTGTCATTATTCACACTCTCTCCAGCTTCCCTCCCTTCTCCTTCCTTACCCCTCTCTTCTGCTATTCTCTTGGTATTTATTTTTTTTTTTTGGGGTGGGTAGAAACAAACCACCCTACCCCCCCCAACCCCCCATCCCCACCCCTGTCTCCCTCCTCCACCCCCTGTGCACAATCACACACTTCTCTTTTTCCTCTCTGGAGATATCTATCTATTTCTGCCTTGTTTATTACCTGCACATAGCTCACAATCTCTGTCTCCTGATATCTGGAGCCATTCTCTATCTTCATTCACTCCCCGCCTCCTGTCCAATTTTCCTCCTCTCGGCCCCATTCATCTCCCTCTCCCACGTCCCGGCCCTCTCTTCATCACGACATTGCTCATTCTCTGCCTCTCTCCACCATCCATCCTCTCATCACCTTGCGACCCTCCCCCCCTTCTCTTTTTCATTCATTCATTCCTTCATTCATTCATTTGTGCTGAGCGGGAACCAAAACTGCAGGGATGCAAATCTGCCTGTTGTATGACATTGGGGGGGGGGATTTGCCCTGAGGCGATATCCATACAATCAGCATGTAACCCCCCCCCCCCAACACACACACACACTTCCTCTGCGCTCTGCCAACTGGACGTGCAGCTGAAAGGAGGTGATGCCTCTTTGTTGTTGCGGCACATTATGAAAAGCACAGCATCCAGAACAGCAGGTAAGAGGTTTTCTCGCAAAATGTTTACAGGAGGAATTCAGCTTTAAGTGGTCTTCAAATCAGTCTTTTATCCCAACTACTACTATTTTTATTCACGTAGAAAAGCCCCCCCCCCACACACACACACCTCATGCCCGCAGCATGAATCCCCCTCCGCACACACACACACACAGGTAATTTCACCCCATCCTCCACTCAAATTGCGACGTTTTGACTTGTCTCTCTTCACAGAAATTGGATGGGAGATATGTATTCACGCGTGCTGTTCGGAGAGCAAAAAATGGGCCTCGTGCGAAATTGTTTGCGAGCGCAACGCCTGGCGACGGCGGCGGATTGCACCCGGGGCTCGCCGGCACCGCTGACGGAGGCTCAATCAAAAGCCGAGTCGAACGCACGACGACAGGAAGGCCACGTGGCGGAGGCGACCCACGTCAGGTGATCTGAGCAGCGGCGCCCCTGACAGGTTCCTCGGCGAGACGACATGACGGGTCTGACTAAGTGTAGCCATGGCAACAGAGTAAACCACAAAAAATAAAAAGGGGGGGGGAGTGAAGGTGGGGCGAGGAGGAGGTGGAGGGAAAAGGCGAGGTGGTGGTGGGGGAGGGTGGGGGGTGGGGGGGGCAGAGGCTGATGCTGTTTGATGCTGCAGGCAACTCCAAACAGCCTTTTATCTGAGTCTGTCAGATTCCTGCTTCCAATCCACCAGGGAGGCTCAATCACCAGCAGTCCCAACGCCTCACTACCTGTACCAAGCTGTGATTAGCAGTCGTGTGTGTGTGTGTGTGTTTGTGTGTGAGTATGGGTGTGTTTGTGTGTGAGTATGGGGGGGGGGGGGGGTCTGTACAACTACAACAGCAACAATTACGCCACAATGGCAGACTGTTGTTCCCTCACCTGCTGATGTACTGTACAGTCCTATAATGTCTGAATTGTCTCCTGCACATACGATTGAAGAGACATCCGCTGTAGGCGGGACTGACATTTCTCTATTGAACCCTCTAAAAGCAGGAACTCCAGCGCCGCCACTTCCCACTCGGCGTGCCGATTTTGCGGGATTTGCGATCGTCTGAACGGGGCGCGGAAATGAGGATGGGATGAATCATCGCGCAGCTGAGGGTTAAGTAGAGCGGAGCTGTTCGAACCGTTCAAACTTCACCTGACGTAGATTCCCGGAGAAGTGTATCCATATTTATATACGCTGAAACTGATGGAGATGAAGCAAACATCCAAGTGTGTAATTCATCAAATGTGCTCAGTCAGAGTAAATTAAATTCATCATCACGATGTTGACAAAAACAGGCTGGACTTTTCTTTCTTCTCTCTTCTTTGCTCTTTTTTTTTTTTTTTTTTTATGTCTTTCAATAAATAAGTAATCAGGCTTTACATTGATGTTTCACAACAAAGCTCCAGTCCAATCGTTTGTGAGTTTACAGAAAACTGTGAGCTTCAAGTAACACAGCGCTGGTTTCATGAGGGTTTGCTTTGTGGGAAACTGGTTCAGGTGGTTGGAGGTTTAAATCCCAGTAGTTTAGTCTCAATGGTGCTGAAGGACGGGAGACAGTAGACGCATGTTCTCATTGGTCCAGGTCGGACTGATCTCAGAGTAAACAGGATGAACGGATGAAGACGCCACAGATAAGGTTGGTAACTTTAGTCAAGCCTAACATATTGTCGGTTTTACAAACTCATTTTGTTTCTAAAACGTAACTCAGCTCTGGTGACAAGCTGTTGAACAGTTGGGAGAATGGGTTGGACGTTTCTCTCTGTCTCTGTCCTTCGATCCTCTGACCCCAACTGGAATGGCAGAAAGTCTCCTCCTGAGTCTGGTTCTGCAGGTTTCTTCCTGTTAAAATCGAGTCTTCCTTTCCACCACCTCCTCTACCTGCTCATGTTGAATTGCTGTTGTTTTTTTCTCGCAGTAAAAGTGCCTTGAAATGACTGTGTTGTATTTGACGCCTTAGAAATGAAACTGAATTGAATTTTTCCCATCGCAAGGTTGTTCACTAAATCCATCTGTTCTCGTGCCCTGTCTGTCTGCCAAAGTATCCTTGGGCAAGACTTTTTATCGGAAGTTTCTCCCTCTTGCCGTGAACGTGTGCATGATTGAGTGACTGTGACTGACAGTGTAAAGCCTATTTCCAGAGTGCGGAAGATGTCAAAATAAATTGCTGGATAAGTGTTTCTTTGAGTCCATTGCCATTGCCAACCATTACCAACTGTTGGAGAACATCATGTAAAATTGAGGACCATTTAATATCTAATAGCAACAAGAAAACATGGAGCCGTCATTCAAAAGAGTTCAGCAGTTCTGGACCCGTTTGAATTGAGCAGTTTATCTCTGGGTGTGGTTGAAGGTGTTTTCTCGCCAGACAAAACCTCCTGATTTGGAGTAAACGGTTCATCAATGTATTCCGTCGTATCTAATGCACCAGATTTGTGTCGGATCCTTTTCGCCTCTGTGATTTGGAAGGTACTGACAACTCATTTTACCTCGCTGGATTACGCATGGCGGCCGTCAAGCATTACCGTCATTAGCAGCTCTGTGACTAAATGCACCAGTGGGGAGCGGGCCGGAGTAAAACGCTCCACCGAGATGTGGCGCGAAAACCGCAACTGCAAGGAGGAAGACCGTCCCTCGTTCACAATTGCAATCAATCTCCACTGATTATCAGCCTGGTGTGGCTCTTCAATGTCGCCTGCGGTTGGATAAAACCTGCAGGTTCTTCAGTAGCGTGACGCCGCCCCGTCCCGGCCCCCGGAATGCTTTAACTTGTCAGGAAGAGCGATCCTGAATCGTCCCTCTGCTCCCAGCCTTTCCACCGATGCAGGAGACGGACTGAGTCTGTCTTCACACCCTCTACAGGGGATCGTTGCTCTGTGCCTCGCCACACTGAAGTATATTATACACAGACAGTAGTACCCTAATCCACTACTGGAGTCACTGAGCCGGAGACAGCGGGACCAGCGGGCAGCTAACGGCCCACGGACCCGCCGACAACACAATCCACACTTTTTACTGCGTTTTCAAAGTGACGCGTCAGGCAACCAACCCCAGACCTATGAAGTCGACGCCACCGGCAACATGACAAGGTTTCTCTGATGACCACAGACTCTCTTTAAATACAGAGGAACAGGACTTGTTCCAACTCGGGGGAACAGCAAAGACATCTCTTTTTTTTTTGTTTGTTTCAGAACTCTAATCTGGCTCACATGGTGTTGATGGAGAGCAGTGGAGAAAAGGCTCATCCATCCATACATCCATCCACACATCCATCCATACATCCATCCATCCATCCATCCATCCTCCACACAGAAAAGCCTGACGAGTATTTGAACCTTTCACCACTGTGCCTCCTCAATCATAGAATACTTGATCTAAAACCGGTAAACACTGACGTCGGTCCTGTATTTGTGTTTTCAATATTACTTTGGAGTAGCATAATCTGCTCCCAGTCAGACCTGGTAAAATAAAATTTAAAAAAATCATTTTACATATCATGAAAACCAGAGTTGAAAATTTTGCATATAAATGTGGTGCGGATGAACTATATCTTAAATATAAAGGCATAATACATTTCTTCCGCCATTAAACATTGCAAGGTCAGGCTGTGACACTTTATAGAGTTTTTGTGCTTGAAGTGATAAAATATGTGTGATATGGTCAATGTCGTTTTTTCTCTTTTGAAAATACTGATATATTGTAATGTAATGGTGATTATAACACTATTAATCACACTCACTTGTTGGGATATAACAATTCTAAGTAATTCAACAGGTGACCAATTAAAAAAAAAAAAACCACACACAATAAGTTAACTGTACTAAATACAGGAACTTGTTGTCATCAAAGTTCAGCAATGTGACACTACGAACGTAGTTTTGAAAAGCCGATGTTTGGAGTTTTAATAGGAAGAATGCAGTACTTCTGTTGAAGTCTTCATTGATGATGAAGCGTCCGCAATATAAGAGTCAAACCTTCAGCAGGAGCCTCAGCAGACTCTCACCACTGGAGAAACATGGAACGTTTTCCTCATGTCACTGATTCTCATTACAAAACTTACACATTTAATATGTCTCTTGTTGAGACAAACATATTCTGGATAAACAAAATGAAAACAAAATTTCCAACCTCAAGGAAAATAAAAATACAACTTGGGCCTTAACTTCCTCTTTATTGGGCGAGCGACCATATTTGGTCATTTCCTCACTCGTCCTTGACTCTATGGGAAATGGTTTTGGATTTTTTTAACGCTGAAGTGCTTTACACTGTTCTTCACTATATCCGTGTTTACTATTTTCCATACTGCAAATGGCTCCATGTCATACTGATCATTTATTTTCAGCTTGAAAAGGGTTTCTCATAAAGTTCTGACAGGTAAAGGCGTTGGTTTGACTCCTGATTTAAGAAAAGGAAAAGTGCAGAGTAGTATTGTCCAATTTAAACAAAAAAGCCAAAAAAAACGCAAAACTTTCCCGAAATGAAAACGCAAAAAACGATGCATTTTCACTTGAAAGGTTGTCGTATAAAAACGGGTCCTAAGTGAAGTATTTAAATGAGTGTCCTGTGAAGGGTTTATAGAAAGTACTTGGGAACGTTTGGACACAGCTGATTCTGTGTGTTAATAAAACAAAAGAGTGAAATCTGAAAAATTGAACAGCTAATCCATGTCTCTGTCCAAACACAGGGTAAAAGGCTCAATCCAGCCTTTCGTCAGTTTATCAATCAGAGCCAAGAACCGTAAACTTAATCCCACCTTCATCGAGTTTAGAGTCAAAAATAACCCAGGAGAAAAAAAACATGCAAACTCCTGCAGCACCAATGTGACACCTAGAAACTACATCTTTTAAATAGCAGCTAAACCTTTTTTTGGAATGCATTGATTTCTTTTGTGTTTTTCTTTATGACTATTCTTCATTTACCATTATTTTCTAATTGTACTTGCAAAAATAATCTGTTCTTTCTTATGAGGAGGGCGACCATATTTGGTAACTTAATTTTCTTCCAAAACATTTGGTAAACAGTGCCATTTCAACGCTTCCACTTGCAAACAAAATGTTACTTAAGACCAGCGGTTTTACCAGCCGTAGGCATAGACTAGACTAGACTAGACTAGACTAGAATAGAATAGAATAGAATAGAATAGAATAGAATAGAATAGAATAGAATAGAATAGAATAGTGCAGCAATATAGACAACAGATAAGAGTCTCACAGCTTCTGGAAAGAAGCTGCGCTGGAGATGCAAACTTCTCATAATCATAGAAATATTGTTTTGCTTTGCCCCTTTCACTGAGTATCCCTTTGAAATGTGGAAAAATGCTCAATATTATTCCAAAATCTGTAATGGAATGCAGTTTATATTTCTAGTGGTGATTTTATGCAAATAAGACATTAAGTTTGTTGGACTTCGGAGCCATTTAAATATGCTTTAGGTCGCTTTTATTACACAAAATAGCTTTTTTTTAAATGGCAATAGTGTAATTTCAATGAATTAAATTCTGTATTCGGGGCTTGAATGTTTGGGCTATAAAATGGTTAGTCTTAACTTTGTCTTCTCTTTTTAGACGCTTTAGTAAGTAAAGAATTTGTTGTCGATGGTTTACCGGGTTGAATAAAGACATAAAATGGGCTGATGTAACGGAAATAAAGCAGAACAACCTGTTTTAATGTCTCCACTGAGCGTGTGCTCAGGTGGGTTCAGATACAAGATAGCGTGCGGCACAGGGACCTCCAGCGTGCAAAAGGTTAACAATCTGCAAAGAGGTGTGGAAGCGTCTGATAAGGGTTTCTTCCTCTGATAAGATCCAGGACACAGATGCTTTTTGAATTATTATAAATGCGTTTCTCTCTGGTTCGTATGAGCCAGCGAGAGGGAAAAGGGTGCAAAGGGTTACATCACTCTTGTTGCTACGCAACACAAACTGGGTAATTTGCAACAGAGGTAATTAGCGTTAGCTAGGTTACTCAGAATTTTCAAAAAAAAAAAAAAAAGGAGGACAAGTGGGTTAGAAATGATAATAATCAAGGAAATTAGCCATTGCTCTGTTATGACCATTGTGAAACGGAGGATGTGGCTGAAGAGGAAACACAGTCTTTATTCAAGAGGGTTTTAGGAACAAACGTATGAGTAGGCGGGAAAAATGTCCCCGACCGACTGAATTAACGCACAATGTGTGTTTGAAAAAAACACAAGGGATGAATCTTTAGAAGATCCACTGTGCTGGAGTGAATGATGGACAGACTGACGGAGTGGAATAGATGTGAAAAGCTTTCTGTGGATCTGGAAATAGTTTTTAAAATCCAAAATGAGGTTTTAGAACACGTCCATGTTGGATGTTGGGTTCTTTCCACTGCGTCAATGTTCATACGGTATTGTTCTCAATTGCTGTTGTGGTTTCATCACGAAAACAAACAACAGCATCACCTTGTGGCTCGGCAGGCTAACTGCATCGTTTTCAGTGTCTCTGCTTCTGCCGTGTAAAAGAAGAACTCTTCTGACGATGTGTTGCGACTCAGTGGCGTAAACAGCGACACATGCAGCCCAACTCAATCGTGAGTGGGTGAAATAGTGCCATAATAATATGCACATTTAAACTTTAAAGTTTTTCTCTGTTATGGCGCAGAGTACATGTGATGACAATGTCTATTCAACCTTTCAAAGTAAAGGACAATAAGTCTAAAACAACACCTCGTCGGACCAAAACAACAATTTGTTAAGTCAGAGTTCAGTGATTGGTGTCGATCAGGACACGTCTGAATGGTATCTAGTATATTTCACTCCAAGTGTACTGATTGGTGATCGATTGGTTTTCACTGCTTTCAGCCATCCGATAAAGTAATTTGTTGTTTTTTTTAAACTCGTGAAGAGCAGAGGGGAATTTACTGAAGGTTAAAAGGTAAAATATGGATGTCCAAACAATCCTAGGGTGTATTAGATACACCAGGTATCAAAGGATTTACCGATGGGGTCAAGCAGCCCCCCCCCCCCCCCCCCGAACAGAACCCAAACAGAGAACGGAAATGAGCTGTGAAATGACCACAAAGAGAAGTAAAACATGTGCAAAGACATGCAAGACAAATACAAATTGGGCTACAAAGGAAAGCGAAATGACGCAATACGACTGCAAGACCCTCGTTTAGCGACACAAAACGGCTCTTCGCTCGGTCTGGGCTCCTATAGAAGTGTGTGTGTGTGTGTGGGGGGGGGGGGGGGGGGATGCGTTTTATGTATTTGCCCAAGGGCTCGTTGTTTCATAATCTGTATCCTTAAATGTTTCCCCCTCTTATTTTTTTTTTCCTGCCGCGTTGCTTTTGCTCTTCTTTTGTCCGTTTCTCTCGCTGCAGCGCTCTGACGAGCGCGTCTCCGGTGAAGTGGCGGCAGAGAGTCGCCACATGTAAGCAAACAATACGCCTCTACGTTTAACAAGTTGCCCACCTTGACACGCACATGCGCACAGCACCCACCCCCCCACCCCCCACACCCCACCCCACACCCCACCCGCAACTGGCAATCATACTTAATCCCTCTCCAGCCTGAGTAATCCCTGGCAATCCGGGGCTAATCCTGGTTAATTCTGGGCACTCCTCAGCTGGGCTTCAACCCTGAAACCACGGCTACAGGGTGGGGATTGGTTCGGATCACGGCGATCGAGGGTGGGCGCGCCCGCTGATAGACATAATTGGTTGGGCAGTTTATTGGGAGTCAAGAAAAACAAGCACAGGTTTTCACGGCTCGTGGAATTGACCCCGCCGCCGCCGCCGCCGCCCCCCCCCTCCCGCCAGCCTTTTGCTGTTTGTCGCAGCTCCCGGTTGAAAACATGTTTTTCTCCGACGGCGTCGAGGCCGCGTTACTTTGCCTGCTTTGCGGCGAGAAACCAAACCGGGGGAACAGTGTGACCTTTTCCATTTGATTTAAAGAAACAAACAGAAGCGAGATTTACAGTAGGAGCCATTCCTCTGCTATAAAGGGCTTCTGAGAAGTCATTAGCCTCTATTCAATCAGCTCCACCTACCGAAGCTCCTCGCTCAATTCTTCTTAGTGGCTATTGATCCTGATTCCGAAATGAAGCACTTAAGACGCCTTGATCAAGCTGCTCCTTAATCTAGCGTTAAGGAGATTGAGACCTTTTCACCCCGAGTCTCAGACAGACTTATTGCTTTGGCAAAAGGGGTACAGTGGCACTCCGGCACCGCCACCTCGGTTTGGGCTTTTATAGCCTGTTTAAGCCCCTTTGGTGTGGAACAGACGGGAGGAAACACTTTTACTCTCTGCCATTCTGAAAAAAAACTCAAACTAAACTGTCAATATACCCAAAGCCAAGAGTGTTAATGAAGCAATATGTCAGTGACAGCGGAGGGACGGGGCGCGCTTTGTGAAAAAAACAGAACAAGGAGGCCTCTGGTGCTCGTGGGCTTGAATGCTGGCCTCCGTTTCGATCGGTTCATCTTTGAACCCCTTCGTGTTTTCACAAGGAGAAGAAAAGACAAACTGGTTTACTTTCTGAGACGTGGAAACCGGTTAGCAGAGGAGTTCTGCTTCTGGACCTTTTTATATTTTCCCTCTCGGTCCTCTCAGGAAGCTACAAGCGTCTTTTTTTTTTTTAATGCCATTTTCTTCTCCGGCCGCCGAGCGGCTGTGAGGATTGTTCTCCGCCACCTTGTCGAGAAGTAGTGCGACTCGGCGAAGCCGCTTTCTCCCCTTGCTCAACCATTATTTATTAATCCATTTCACACAGCCAGGAGTCATTATGCACGGTCCTGTCAATGGGTATCTCTCTATGCCGCGCATTTATTTGATAATAAGCAGGAGTGGGGGGAGAAGATAAAAGCGCTGACTGCGTTCATTGTGGAACGTTCTCTGCAGGCGGGGAGACTTAAATGAGAGCAGCCAGGCTCTGTGTGGGAATGGCTCTCGTCTGCTAAGCCTGTCTGGAGGCAATCGATGGAAATTAGTCAACGCTAAAGATTCACTTCCTGTGACTGATGTCACGGGCAGCGCTTGTCTCTTTGAAGAGAAATAAAGAGGTGGGAGGCGGAGGGATTAATGGGGTTGGAGAAGGTGTGAGCATGCGGGGTTTGGGTGGGGGGGGGGTGGTTTAAGCTGGGGGGTAAAAAATAAAGATGCTATTCTTTGTGCGGATTGCAGGGAAATAATAGTTCAGAGCATCCAGAGGAACGAATGTAGCGGGGAACGTTTAAGGGACACAATAGCGCGGCTGTTTGAAAGGCAGACCAGTCGGGTGGAATAAAGCTTTGAGTTCAGCCAGAATGGACTATTTATAGAAAGTGTTTCTTCAGACATCCCGACCTGAACCGAAGTCTGGTCCTGGCCCCCGGACTGTAAGCTCGACCCCCTGTAACCTTAAAAATAGCGTCATGGAAATTAATTGTAATGTTTTTCTATTGAATCATCAAACCAAACGTCTCGAAAACGTCATATTGACTCAAAAAACACACCCTTTATAACTGAAAACTTCAAATTCACCCTCTCTACCAAAGGGCCAAACTGTGACACGTTTCTTAACAATTAGATCTGCTGACTCCGCATAAACAGCTAAATGATTTGTTTTGAATTAAGCAAATTCAATCAAAAAATGTCATCATTTCCACCTTAAAATGCTTTGAGTTTCACAAATTTAAGGAATAAATTTGTTTCTTTATAACTTCTTTACTGGAAATAAAGACCAATATTTTGTCCCCCGCTTGTCTTTGCTGTGTCTTACATGTCCTCATATCGTTACCTCACAATGGAGATTCCACAAATAAAAGTACACGACAGCCCAGAGAAGTTCAAGCCATTTCCATAAAGTGAAAACACAGTGACGTTTCGTGTCAGATTATTGGCGTTAAAATAAACCAATTTATGAGTCAAATATTCAGTACTATTCTTAGGCTTTGTTTACCCGACAATGTTTTCAAGTGAAAACATAAGTACTTTTACTGGGTTTTGCTGGGTTCGTTTTCACGGCAACGGCGGTTGGTGCCACTTAAAATGCAACTTTTTCAAAATGGCTGCCACGGTGGAACTTTTCGGAAATGCTCCGACTCCGTCAAGACGGCGTAAACGCTGCTACGACGCATCATGACCGAAGCAAATACTTCTGCACATGGGTGAGTAAATGAACAACGAAAATGGCAGACTCCAAGTCCATATTCTCCTTGGACTTGGTACTTTTATTTTGACGGTCACGGTAATAACAATCAAACTTGGAGGTCTTGTCCACTAGAATGGCCGTGTTCTCCCATTGGTAATTTTTAAAGCCCATTGTTCTCTGCTCCATGTGTGTGTCCTTTCATTACCAAAACAGCAAACAGCGCCAACTCGTGGCCCTACACACTAACTACAACGTCACTTGAAACGTTGTTGTGTAAACGGGGCCTCGGTGTCAAATATGATGTTTGAGATTTCGCTGCAAACTGATCAGTTGATCAACTGAAATTAGGAAAACATCCTCACCCAAGTCCAATGTTGGCAAAGCCTCTGTTAGTAAAAAAAAAAAAAAAAAAAAAAAAAAAACAACAACAATGCAAATGCCACTCTGAAATGCCAAGAACAACAAGAGCAGCTTTAATTTGGCGGGATTAAAAAGGGAACTTTCTGAAGGTTTGAAGCATTTCTGAAGCACTTTGTCGCTGGTTGCTCGTTCTTGGACGGACTCCTGATAGTAGAAGCTGTAAAACAACCACAATCCTTTCTTCTCCCCCACGAGTTGACGATGAATCTGTGTATTTACAGTACTGGTGGCGTCTCCCGTTGTACACGCGACTGGCTGTGACAATCGGATCAGAGCCGGTGTCTCCAGGAGTTGTAGCGACGCTGCCTCCTGAAAGGTACACCAGTTAGTTTCCCCCTCAAAGTAGAGCTGAGGGACTAGAGCCGGCCCTCAGGCGACAGAAGGCCTTTCACTCCCCCTGACTCCCCGCGGAGCTCCACAAGCTCCTGTTGGGGGTGGGGGTGGTGGTGTAGACAAGGAAACGAGGCAGACAGGGAGCGAGAAGAAGATGAGTGTAGGGAAGCAGCGAGCGAGGCGTCGTCTGGGGCCGACCTGAGAAAAGGTAGACGGGAAAGAAGAGCCTGAGGGGCCGGGGGCGGACAGCAAGCCCAATTCCCAGCCAAGAGGCCTCTAATTGGGGCTGCCGGCCTGCCGAGGCGGCCTCTCCCTCTGCGGACGGACATAAGGAGCCCAGTTGAAGGCGGAGAGCCCGGGGGCGGAGAGGAGAGGGCGGATAAAAATAGAGCCGGCAGATTAACGAGCATCTGAAAGCGGGGCAGGGGATCGGAAAATCCTCCCCGCGTGCCAGAGAAGCCCGGTCCACTGGCCGGAGCCGGACCGGCGGAACGGAGAGCGTCACCAGAGGCGCTTCCTTCCTGTTGGCCTTCTGTACATCACAAGCAGCAGGGCAGGAAGCCGCTCCGTCCTCCGCTCCGTCCTCCGCTCCGTCCTCCGCTCCGTCACCGCCAGAAATAATTCTTGTATCGAAACTGTAAATATGGCTTTCAGTAATAGAAAAAAAATGTATTCTATATTTCTATGGGGGTTTTTTCTCTTTAAACTTTGATTTTAAACCTTTCAAATAAAGTAATTAATCAATTTCTTCAAACAATTTTAAAGTATTAGTTAGTACACAAGTACTAAGGAGTGAATCTCAATAGAGATCTGAAGAGTCTGCAGATTAATTGAGTTATTTTCTGTCTCACTGGTGTTTTAGACACTGTCACACATTTTATCTTTTTCACTTTAAATTAAAAGTAGATTTTTCTTTTTTGAAACATTTTTCTTGTGCAGTCAGTTAAATACGACATTACTATTGGTAGCAGCTTTCTGCTGTCATACAGAGACCTCTAGTGGTCCAACATGGTACGTACCAGAATAATTAGATTTACAAGTTGTTTCTTTGTATAAGTCCCTGTAGCGCATTATGTAGTAATGGTGTAGTAATGGTGTAGTAATGTAATACATTTTCAACGCATTATGTATTAATGCCGCATTTTGTAATAAAATTCTTGAACTCATTTTGTAATAAACTTTTCCGCGTTGTGTCGTAACTTGTTATATATTGCAACAGTTATTACAAAATGCGGGTTCACTGATTAAATGCACTCAGTGGGACAAACAATCTGGTTTAATTTCTTCAAGAAAATAGAAAATGGCTCGTGATTGGCTAGTAACTTTAAAAATCTACCAGCCACAATGGTAAGCAATTTAAAAAGTTCAAACTGGTTGGCAGAGTAAAAGCAAAAAGCGACATATAAATTTGAGTCCAACTGAAACGTACTTTTGTTCTCATTATTAAACATAGAAACATGTATTGGGATAAAGGCAAAATGTATTACAGAATACATCAAATTATTACATTTTCTTAAAAAAAAAGCGGAAGATCAACATTTTGTAATAACTGTTGCAATATGTAAAAAGTTATTACATAATGTGGCGTCATTACATAATGACTTGAAAATGTATTACATTATTACATACTGCACCATTATTACATATTGCGGCGCTACAGTCCACTTCATAATGTACTGTAAGTAAAAAAGTGCAACTTGTAGTGTGGTTAATATGGTAAAACAAGAAAAAAAGTGCGAAAATTGGTCCAATTTCAGTTTTTGGATAGTTATTGTTGTTGTGACGTTTGTTTTAAACTTTGGTTTTAAAGATCCCGAGAGGTAAAGATTGGATCAGGATGAGTTTAAGTGGCTGTTATAATCGCTGCAGAATCCTCCTATTAGGACTGAACTAGTCTTCGAGCAGATGATTGGATTAACTTCCATCGTCTGGTTGGCAACGTAAAAACTGCTCGGCGCAGATTTCACAAGTTTGATTTTCACGATGCAATTACTTCCAACAAATAAACCTCCCGAAGTCCCGGAGTAGCGGTAGCAGACGTAGTTCTGTCACCTCCACCTTTGACTCATAAAGGGAGTCGCCTCCGCGGCTGTGATTTCCACCCGCTCCCCGGGGAGTTTCACACGCCAGGTGTGGCGTCGTGACACCTATGGGAGCCAGAGGAGAAGCTGATAAACAGGCCTGATCACACCTGCCACCGAGGTCTCGGGAGAGCGCCACCCACCTCAGCACTCAGCTGTCACATCCATCCACACACCGGAGGCTGCGGCGCGACACCTCCGGCGACTGTACCCATCCGCCGTCGCGGGCTTATACGCAGGCAAGAAAACACCTTGATAGAGCGCAACAAAGGCTGGATTCACTTCAAGCTCCGGCACTTCATCACGAGAATAACAAGCGTCTCTTATGTTCAAATAATGAGTCCAACCTTTTGGCCTCTCATCCATAACTTAGGGAGAGTTTCCAAACACGAGGCGGTAACCTTGAATGAATAACAGACTCCTGAAGAAGGAGGTGATCAACTTTTAACGCCCCTACTTCAATTACGGGTGAGTCTGATTCCGAGCGAAGGAGCCACTTCACCATGACCGCCGGTATTCAGCACTTTGCGCTGAATATTCATCGTGAGTTTGTGAAAAAAAAAAAAAAAAAAAAAAAACTTGAGGCATTGTTGAATATGCAAGAGCCACGAGAACCTTTGGTCCCGAACCGCCGCTTGATTGAAGTATGGAAGTACTTCAAGCGCTTCCTGCCTCCACGTCGTAATCAGACCGAACCGCCATTTTATCGCACTTCAGCCGTTCAACCCAACGATGTTTTCACATGAGATGATCTTTGTTTGGCGGCGGGGATGTTTTCTCTTGTTTTCTCTCCAGAACCATCACATCCTGGAGCGGGCGCTCGGTAGAGCGCAGGCCCTCGCCAACGCCACGTTTGTCACCATGGAAACCAATGGATTACAAGGTTATGTGATCCGGCACGCCGCTCCTCCCATCATTTGTCCGGGTCGTTTGAATCCCTTCGTGTTCATCGCTGTTTGATACACGTTTTTACAATTTCCATTTTGTTCACTCGGCTACGGCTCCACAAATTTTAGGCGGGAAAAAAAAAGAGTCGATCTTGAGCGCCAACATCAAGAGACGCTCGAGTAAAAATCTAACGATCCTCCTGGTCTCCGCCAGCAGAACACCCACATCTGAATGAATCCACTGAATCAACTGAATTTTTTATTTTTCTTTCACCTCTGCCTAATCAAAACCGTAAATTCCAGCCCGCTAACAATGAACACTGATATTATCGAACCGGCTCTGAAAATGGGACTCATCAGAAATGGAGTACAACAAGTTACACTTCCATTTTAGTACCAGGTGGTACCGCCACGTCTACCTTTCAAACCAAAAGGAAGCAGGTTGTATTTGCATTTCAGATTGGTTCTTTTAAAGACACAGCCACAGTGGAAAGGGTTAAAAAAAACTAAAAATCTTTCTTGTGAGCGAATTGCAACAATCAGGACTATTTAATCCACGGTTTCTCCTCAATGTTACATTTTTAGGTCTACAAACACAAAAGAAATGGTGTGATTACCTCTGGAACTATTGCCGAAATTTGACATTTTACAGGAGCATCAGCATCAGTTTGGTCAATTCTTGGTCAAAATTTCCTTTTTCGGGGATCATCAACTGCATGAAACAGTACAGATTGTTATTAATCTGGAATACTACTACTACACTAGGATTGATCGGAACTGTCAAATATTTAATCATTTTTGGGATTTCGACCGTTTGAAATGCGAGTTTGATGAAAAGGTGATTTTGTTTCATTATTGGCTTTTATGGATCATTATTATTATTATTATTATTATTATTATTAGTATTATTATTATATCTTCAATTACATTTATTTATTTATTTATTTATTTATTTATTTATTTATTTATTTATTTATTTATTTATTTATTTATTTATTTATTTATCTATTTATTTATCTATTTATTTCAATCTACACCTTGAACATTTTAGGCCCTCTGGAATCATTTAGGACTAAAATGCCCCAGTGAAAAAAACTTTACTTCTATTTTTTTTAATCTCGTGGCATGTTCAAATTCCAAACCTTCATTATGTAATGTGAAAGTCATTTCTACCACTAAAATGCTAATTTCTCATAGATAAAACAAGTCAAAATTTGAATGCTATTTTAACTTTCCCACTGAAACATCCTCCAAACCCGCCGGATGTTTATCACATTCATTTCCCTGCTAAAGAATTTCTTGAGCGCCGTGAACATTAAAATCAAATTCGACTTTTAAAAGCAGAATCGATGCGTGTACACGGTACATATCAGCATGCTGGTGTTTGTGCGTTCATACCCTTGGGGCCATGGAATTTGGTTATTAGTGATGATCTACGGGGGAGACAGGCACACCGAATACCAGGGGAAGTGGATCTGGATCGGGCTCACGCTCAGGAAACCCTGACGGGACGAGCCTGGAGCCCGCAGGGCGAGACAAACAGGGCCGTCCCAAAGTGAGCTGGAAAGGATGAGCGGAGCGGGAACTGAGTCAAACCGGGTCAGTCTGGCGGAAGATGGCCGGGTTTGTTCAGGGTGGAGTGTTCTGCAGGACGACCTCTGCTCCGCAGTGACGTAGTGGTGTTGTATCATCGAACTGGCATTTTGAAGGGTTAAAGCTCTGATGGGTATTCAACAGTCAGAAAAATTATAATGGGTTTGTTTTATAGCCGTTTTAGAAAGTTTACATTTCTGTTTACTGGGTACTGATCCTTTCTGTATTTTAGAAAAGAGAGCAACTTAAGCTGAGGATTCTTTTCAGACAGTCGGTCCAGAAGTACTACATTCTTACTACTCAGATACCTGCATTGGTACTCTAATACTGCCTTCCCTCCAAGTACTGTTCAAATCAATTACTTCTGTTTGAAATCCGTCCCGCATCTGGAAACGAGCTTCGAGTCACTATGAGACTTTGAGAAGGAGTTTTTTTTTTTTTTTTTTTTTTTTCCTTCCTCAAAAAACAATTTTGCCAATTCACACCGTCACACTTCTTCGAGAACTCAAATTTCTTTGAAGAGGAGCTCGTCTGCCGTCAGCTGTGCTCCTCTGAAGTGAGCCAATTCTGAAAAGGGAGAAGAAAAATGCTCCTCGGCGGCCGGGCGCCATTGTTCCACATCAAGGCTGTTCGTCTGAAAGGAGACGAACGAGTCTTAAGACAAAGCGCAGGCGGCGCGCTGCGATTAATAAAGGTGTCATTGTCAGACAAATTACATACGGTGACATTTTATGCTAATATTTCAAACTGAAGACATCAATCTCGTGAAGGAAAGGTGCATTTTTAGATTCCATGTATAACCTTGAGAACTTCACGAATGGAGAAAAATAATAAATAATTCTACCCGCTCAACTTTTATTAAACATTTTTCTAGAATCTTTGAACAGCAGCTGGAAGCACCAATACTCCACATCGTATATGAACAAATATACGCACACACACACACACACACACACACCATCAGCAGAATGGGGTTTATTTAATGTGTATTTCTGCGGTTGCAGCTAACAGATACGGCGCACAGCGGCAGTACCTCTGGCAGCCACATGGGGGCAGTGTTGAGATTAGAAATACAGGAAAGTTCTTGAAAAGTAACGATGTGACAGCTCGATTGTTTACCATCCGTTTACTGACGCTGTCACCATTGAAATCCTTGATTACCATCTTATTTATCGTATTCAACCAGTACGTTAAATTAGAGTGGCGCCCTCTGCTGGAATTAATGCCCCAATGCCAATATATTCATGCTCACACCATGTGAAGAAAATTTTAAGACATTCACAGATTTAGCAATCTTTTCTATTTCAGCTAAAATAGCTCGGTATTTCGTTGCTTTTAACAAATTTAGCTGCTTCGGCCAATTTAAGTATTATTTATTTCCCCTTTTTAACCATTTGTGGTGGTTCAAACTGCTATCACTGGTTTATCCATCTGAGTAGCTTTTTATATTGTGCAATATTATTTTAGCTATTTTATCGGGTTTTTGGTTTTTTGCAAAGTTGTCTGTTTTCACACTTTAGCTGTTTGTTTTTTTGCTATATTATACATTTATCTGCCATTTTTACCCAGTTTGTGTGCAAAGTAAGTAAGTAAGATTTGTTTTCATTATTTTTATCATGTTTCCGAATAATTTTTCAGAAATCCTCATTGAGCCACGACAAGGGGCTAAAGGGGAACATCCTGCCGGTTTCAGATCCCTATCTGCTGAAATATAATCTTTTGACAAACTGCAGTCACTGATAAAACTGTCTTGAAGGAAGGCTTTCGCTCTCTTGTATGTGTCATACATGTAATTCTATCCACTGTTGTCTGAAGTGGTGCTCCAGGAGACGCCTTGCGGATCCTGGAATTAAACTGTGAGTTTTTTAGATCGCTTCTCGACGCACGAAACCTTCTGCGCCGCGCGCTGACATTACAGAGTCAGAATAAATCAACATCGATCTGAAAGTGACGCCGCGTGTGGATCATTCTCCTTCTCGATGGAGACATTGATTTCACTTAATGTAAGAAGTCTTTTGGAATGGTTTTTTTTTTGTTTGTTTTTTTTAATTCTTTTGCCTAACTCAAGGTCGTCCGTACGCTTTCTTCCTCGCAGGGCTTCCTCGGATCTCGGCGTGGCGACAGAAACACAACACCAAAGAGACCAGGAGTGTAAACGTCGGGCAGCTTCCAGCTGAAACTCTTCGACTTCAAACACGTCAGATCTGAAGGTTCACGGGAGGACAAAGAGTTTGATGAGTCGGCGAATTAATGTATTTTCCTTTCATAGTCGATACAACACAACTTCTTCAGTTTGATCAGCGTAAATACACAGACACACACTTTGTTGTGTTTTCATACGTTAAAGGAGAATAGTATTAACCAGAACTACTACAGTGACTACTACTATTGACTACAGGCGCTTCTCGATGTGTGGAGAAGAGACATATCGGGGTCCGGGGGACGCCTTTTCCCATAAGGAGGATTTTTTTGTATTTTTTTATTTTTTTTGTGTTGTAAAAAATCCTCTTAAAAATAAATAAACTTTGTGGGCCACGAATTGAAGTATTTAAAAACTGAGAATTCCAACCACTCCTCGTCGTTGAAGAATACTTCAAGACCTACTGACACCTGTTTACAATTTTTTTATATGTTGTAGAAATTAACAACTCAGAGTAAAGACAAAAATCTCTAAAAGGCTAAAAAAGAAAATGTCACTGGATGTCTTTTAGAAACTGTCTCGACCAAACCAAATGGGGAAAAGTCCAATGGTTGGTTTTAACGACCACATGTGCTTCCTGGCACAATAAAAGACTAATGAAGGGTAAAAATAGGAGTTACTTGAAGAAAACACACGTTTTTAATTTTGAACTTGTTGTAATGGAGATTCAGTGTGGCAACAGTTGCAGACTATATAGAAGGACTTACAGAGATATTTCAAAGTGAAAGCTTTTAACTGGCAGATGAACATGGAGGCTTTGTATTCCAGATGGTTCTCAACAGTCGTTATTATCTTATAATGTGACACTGGTCGGGAAGTCCGTGACTTCAACTATATCACTTGGCGTTAGATTGGTTTAACTGTGGTTTTAAAAAGCTCTGGCATTGTGAACTGTAACGTCTATTCTCTATGAAAACAAGCATTCTCTTAAGAAAATGATTAATTTCCTAACACGTTGTGGCCAAACATGAAGTATATTTCCCCATAATAACAATCTGTAATAACACACACTAGTATATGTGCAGCATTAGATGTTGCTGCTTCGAGTCCCAAGCAGCAAAATCCATTTTCACAATCTGGATCATAGTAAAATCCAAAGTAATGACCCCCATTTCCCTCCAACCCATTAAAGAATTATGCTTATAAATACACTCATATTATGCTTTTATTTCAACAAGCTTCTTAACTTTTGGGACCGTGGCCCGGCCCTCGACCCTCGTTGCAAACTAACCGTCGCCCTTTAACCACTCGTTACTCCTGAACCCTGAAACGAACCCTGATCCTCACCAACCACATCCCTTTTGCCCTAAAACCCCGAAATTGCCTTCAAAGATCTCTCGGACATGTCGGGCTCCACATGTTTCGGGGCGCTCGTAGGATTTGGACCCCGCAAAGACAGTGAAAGTACACACACACACACACACACACACACACACACACACACACACACACACACACACACACACACACACACACACACACACACACACACACACACACACACACACACACACACCCCGTTAGCATGGCATGCTGGGCTGCCTCATTACTACAATGCCAAGCTACTAGTTGCTAAGGAGACCTGAGGGAGAGGGAGGGTTCCTGTTGCCATGGCAGCAAGCCTGCATCCTGCCAACTGTCTTCCCCCATGAGACCTGACCATCGTAGACAGAGAGAGAGAGAGAGGGAGCGAGAGAGAGGGAGGGAGAGAGGGATGATGGGAGGAAAAGTGAGGGCAGACCGGAGTGAGTGAGCAGAGAAAGGCTGGAGGGGCCGATGGTGAAGACGTTGAAAGAGGAGGACTTGTAAAGACGCCTCGGAGGCTTGTTGGAGAACCACAGAGACTGTTGCAATAATGCACAGAGAAAATTGATGGGGTGAGGAGCGGGAGACCTTGTGAAAAAGACCCCCCCCCCCCCCCCTCTCTCTCTCTCTCTCTCTTGGCCTGTATGTGCTGCAGCTTTTCCCATGGTCGCTGTTTGGCCCACAACAACTGGATCCAGGCGTTGCACTGAAGACGCCAAAAATGACGCTCAGCCAATCAAGCTGCCCCCCCCCCCCCCCCCCCCCCCCACAACTTTTGCTCTCTTCTCGCCTCCCTCCGTTCCCGTAGTGTTGTCGCACGTGTCCCCGAGTGAACCCCCACGCTCCTCACAGCTTTCTCAACGCGGAGCAGAAGATCTGACGGAGCGTTTGGACGAGCCTTCGCAGCAACCCCATCCGTCATGGAAAGAAATCTGCTTTGGTGCGAGCGAGCAGTAATGAACGACGGATGGGAGGGAAAAGGGGGGAGGGAGGGAGGGAGGGAGGGAGGGAGAGGGGAGCATCTGTGAGGGATGAGCGGGGAGAGATTAAACTGATTGGGGGAGCGCGGAAGAAGGTCGAGGAGGAGGTCACGCCAGGCAAAAGAAGAGAGAACAAGTCCTCAGTCTCAAATTCAAATTAGCCTTATTGGTTTTCAAGGACACTGAATTGTTTCCATCCTCCATTTCTCTCTCTGTGTCACTGCCTCTCCCTCCTCCTCCTCCTCCTCCTCCACCTCCTCCTCCTCCCCCCTCCAGCACACGTCTTCTTTTCTTTTCCCATTACTTTTTCTCTCTTCGACTTCGTTGGCCCTTATTAAATCATTCTTTTCATTGCTCGTCACGTTGAGGGATACATGCGTATCGGGGGAGCGGTAATGGTGGAGCTACAACATATTAACAGCTCAGTACTGCTACCTGACGTGAACCCAGCCAGCGGTGGCCGGGTTCAGGCAAAGCCACCGGCAGCAAGCAAGCACCTCCCAACTCCCGGCTGGTTCTGCTCCTCAGACACGACAAAACCAGATTTGTCTTCACGGACAGAGCAACAATCATAGAAATGTCAAGTTTTAAAAAGAGCCTCGTTCCCACAGTGCATGTCGGTACAGGACGGGTTTCCATGTGTTTCCACTGACAAAAGTTGTGGACGGTACTGAGATTACCGTAACCAACCGTCACCGTTTCTCGTAATGCCTTCGTTGACACCTCCGGCTAACGGCTGCAGCTCCTCCTCCTCCTCCTCCTCCTCCTCCTCATCCTCCCCCACGACCTGGTGATGTAAGCTACAGTATTGACGCTTTGTGTAAATTTAGTTTTGTACCGGATCTTATACGCTGATTGCATAAATGTGCAGTAACAGATTAAAAATCCTTCCGGGTTCCACGATGACATTATCCAACGCAGAGAGATCGTCAGCCTTACAGCGCTGCTACACACACCGGCATGCACCGTGGATGTTTTGAATGGTTGCAAAATGGCGGATACCGTTCACCCTCGGCGGTTCCCACCGTTAATTACTGCCTTTTCAAGCAAACAGATCCAGGAGGTTTTGTGGATTGTGTTGCAGGAGTTGGTATTCTCATAACGCCGGCGGTGTTTTCTTAGGGACAGCCCGCTGGTATAGTGTGAAAATACCGCCGGAGTTATGAAACTCTACATAGTTTGAGACCCCGTGGACTTTTGAAGGAGATACGAAGAACCTAAAGATCTTTGGGTCTTGATATGTTCCGTTGTGTTTAGACCGTATGAATGAGTTTGGAGGCAGACGCCCTGAGATATTGCGTAAAAGTACTGCCTGATATGTCTGCCAATCACGGTGACACAGTAATCCCCGCCATCCAAGTCAACAGGATGTATTAGAAGTACCTCAAAGTTGAGGATACATGCTCAGACAACAAGGGGTTAAAACAACCTTAAAAATCTAAAGTCATCTTGATGAAATTCCTTCAGTCTGAAGACAAAGTCGTTTCATATCTCTCTTATATATGTATCTTTGTAGAGAAATCCAACGCCTGAAAAATACTCCCAGGTTCTGTTTTTTGAGATTAGTGGTTTTTTTTTAAGTTTTTAAAAAAAAAATCACTTTGTCACCGGTCAGCACCTTGGTCAGTGAAGTTTTGTAAAACTAGAAATGAGGATCCACTGCGATTAATTTGAACGTCTTGTGACTTTTGAGCCCTTGACCTCTAGGTTCAGTGGAGATTTCAGATTTTTCTCTCTTTCGGATCAGTGATTCTTCATTTCCTGTGACGGATGCAACATTTAGGGAAGTTTTTCTAGATGCAAAGCAGCTCACTACTATCAAACGTCGTATTCGCTGCTCAAAACACACAATCTGATCTGACTTTGGGACAGGTTTTCTTCCAATCTGTGGGATAAGTTGTGGGATGGAAATGGGAGATTAAGCAGGATAAACAGGAGGAATGGCGATGGCGTGCTTCCACACTAATGACATGCTGGGGTGTCCGCGCACTTTTAGGCTGTTCAAACCTTTAGAAACCTTTCTTTGTGTTTGTGGAGGGAGGAAACCAAGAGGGAGGCCTCCAGTTTGAGTTGGGTTCATTCGGGTTCATTCTGGGCCAGAGGCACACACACACACACACACACACACACACACACACACACACACACACACACACACACACACACACACACACACACACACACACACACACACACACACACAGAAGACAGCACAGTCGTCACACATACTTCCACATAACCATTTTGTGCAACATGCAAACATTCTGTAACTGTCCCATCCAATTCAAAGCACTGCTCGCTCTCTCTCTCTCTCTCTCTCTCTCTCTCTCTCTCTCTCTCTCTCTCTCTCTCTCTCTCTCTCTCTCTCTCTCTCTCTCTCTCTCTTTCTTTCTCTCTCTTTTTATGTCTCCCCCTCTCTCCTCTCTGTGTCTGTCTCTCTTCCCCCCCTCTCGCTCTCTTCCTCTCTCTCTCTCCCCCCCTCACTCTCTTTCAGATCCCCCCTTCTCTCTCTCTCTCTCTCTCTCTCTCTCTCTCTCTCTCTCTCTCTCTCTCTCACTCTCTCTCGGCCTGTTTCTCATTGCGAGGGGAATGCGGCGTCTGTCTCTTTGTCACAGACGCTGGGAAACAAGAAGCCTCATCACCCTCATCCTCATCTGATTCCCCTCTTCTCCCTCCCTTCACTCAGTCACACACACACACACACACACACACACACACACTGCACAGACATGGCTTTATTGACTTATTCATGCATGGGTGTGTTTCGGGGGCACAGCTCCTGCCTGCCAGACTGACAGACACCCTGGTGAACCCTCGAGACCCTGAGACCCCCATACCCCTCCCCTCATCTCCGTCTTGCACCCCCCCCCCCCCGCCCGGCCTGGCACACAGGGTACTCCAAGAACAACCAAGAGGTTTCGCTCAGGTTTCCTCCTCCTCCTCCTCCTCCTCCTCCTCCTCCTCCTCCTCTTCACTTCTCCCTTTTCTCTCTACTGAGGAGAAAAGAAGGGGAAGGTATGCCCACATTTTTTTTTTTTTTTTTTTTGCCAGAACAAAGACAGCCCAATTAAGTCAGTTTGAGTTAAGGTTCTGTGTGGCAGAGGAAGCGATCGGAAGCGAGGAGAGAAGGATCGGGAGGCAGTCTAACGAAGAGGGGGTAAAAGAAAAAGTGAAAGAAGAGGGGTTGGGAAGGAGGGAGGAAAAAAAAAAAGACGAAGAGGAGCGCGAGTCACTTTGTAGCGGAAGCGGGTCGACTTCGTTTTTAGCTCCTCAATGGGAGACTATGAAATATTAATAACTGCTCCAGCCATACACTTCAGAGG